>NW_020173404.1:182486-290304 GCF_003031525.2 Neophocaena asiaeorientalis asiaeorientalis
GCCCTCGGCTTAGGCCTTTTCTGTGTCAGTATTTGTCACTTTTTAGGGTATCTTATTTAATTTCGTGGTTATAAGTATCATTAATTCACTATTGACTCCAGCCTTGATATCTTTATCAAACTCCACGCTGTATTGGAGTGCCTTCTCCGCTTGAATGTTTTAGTAGGCATCTCAGACTTAACTTGTCCGATACAGAATGTTGGGTGTATTTACTCAAACTTACTCTTTCCTCAGACTTTACCATCTCAATATGTGGCACCACTATCCACCCACTTGGTTAGGCCACAAACTGGAAGTCATTCTTAGTTTCTCTTTTCCCTCATACCTCCAATCCATCAGTAGCTTTTTTACCTTTAAACTGTATCTCAAATCTTGCCATTTCTTGTCACTCCCACTCCTTTGCCTTAATATAAGCCATTATTATCTCTCTTTTGGACTGCTACAGTTACCTTCTAACTGCACTCCCTGCTTCTGCTCTTTTCTCCCTCTACTCTACTGTGATTTTTTTTTTTTTTTTTAAAGACACAGCACTGTCATCTGGAGGCTGCTAGTTGCTTCCCAGCATGTTTAGAATAAAATCTAGAGACCTTACCTAGCCTGAAAGGTCCTGTATGATTTCCACCTTCACTGACCTCATCTTTCAATAGTCCCCTAAGCTCCAGAACCATGGCTTTCTTGTTGTTCCTCAAAGATCAAGGTATTTACTTGCCCTTAGGCTTTTTAAAAAATTTTCTTCCTGCTTGGAATGTTTTCTGTTGTCATACGACTTACTCTTTCCTTTCACTTCAACCCCTGCTCAGATTTTACCTTCTTACTTCTTCAGAGAGATCTTCCTTGACTGCAGTGTAAAAATAAGCACTTCCATTATCACTTTCTTTCCCTATATCTTGCTTTATTTTTATTCATAGCATGTATGCTTTCTGAAATTATTTATTTATAAGTCTATAGTTATTTACTGATTATTTCCCAACTATAATGTAAGCTCCATAAAGACATGACATTTGGTATTTTCATTGCTTTAATTCCTCGCATTTAGAACAAGGTCTGAGACTCAGTCATAGGTTATTAATGTACCAGTAATGATTGTTTGGCAAACATAAGAGCCCCTTCCCATTAGCCACAAAACTGTAAAATACTTATGAATAATCCTAACAAACAATGTAGAAGATCTGGGTGAAGAAAATCATGAGACTTTACTTAAAGGCTTAAAAAAAAAAAAATGATCTAAATAAAATGGAGAGCCATACCGTATGCACGTGACTGGAGAACTTAATATTGTAAAGTTGGCTGTTCTTCTTAAATAATCTGGGTTTTAGAGTTGTTCCTAACAGAGATCTCAACTTTTTTCCTCCTGAAACTTGATAAGCTTGGATGAGTAAGCCTGGGAAGTTGGGTTTTTTTTTCCCACTCTTCCAATGAGTATTTATTATTAGTTAAGCCATGATTCAGGATCCCAGGGTGGGGATCACCATGTACCCAGGTCCCCCTTCACCACCCTGAGCAGAAGGATGGAGGACAGAAGAGGAGAGGTGGAGCCAGTTCAGATCTTCCCTGGAAACATGCTTTCTGCCCAGCGGTCATCCCAGGTTGACACCCAGGCTATAGGGCAGAAAGACTTGTACACACACCAGTATCATTCACACATGGGGACATCACCTCCTTTAGCAGACATTGCCGTCTCACAGCGGTGGAAGCCTAGGTGGTTCCGCCAGCAGTCCTGGTCTGGCTTTGGTTGGGGAAGTGGCTGTCAAAAGGAGCAGGCTGATAGTTCTTGATTTTGGAGTTGATGTCTTCTGCCATAGTGCTGACTCCTAAAGACACCCCTGAAGCTGCTGGAAGCTCAATGTGACCCTCATCAAAGAGGCCAGTCAAGCCTGGAAAGTTTTTAAAAGGGTGAAGAGGGAGTTTATCTACCACATCAAAAAACATACAGAACTGTTATAATTAGCTGTGGGTGTACTAGCTTGGAAATTGGCTAATGAAACAAAATAGAGGTTAGTTTTTTTTAGGATTATATAGGATTTTAGTATATATAATTTTTAGTATTTAGTATGTAGATAAAGGTGAGAAAAGAATTCATCAGTAAGTTAAGCGTTCCATTATAAGTAGATGATATGATTATACATGCTATAGAGCATTTGTAAAGCAGTGATACCCATTAGGTTTATTTGAGGTGTGTAGGGCTCTTGCAGTTAAGGATCTAGTTAACGTATGCCTTTAGGTCATCTTCTGTTTCATAAAATATTTCCCTCGCTTCTTCATGGATTCATTTTTTGATCTGATAATGTGTTTACCTCTCTTCCTTTTAATTTGTTATTACTCCCACTGTGTATTTAGTAGTCAAATAAACTTAACAGAATTTTTAAAATAAACTGTCATTAAACGGACTCTGAATGAGAGACTGAAGTGCATTAAGTATGTATGTTTTGCTGCTTGGTGATATGTATGGCAGTTCTTAATGGCTGGTTCTTGGCTGTATATGAATTGGTGAGGTTGCCAGATAGCTGAGTTTCAGAAACTTGTGAAGTGTTATTTTACTCTGTTACTTTGTGCTCAAAGTGAATAAAGTTTAGGTTTGATTTAGCTTTTAAAGAAAACAAAGGAAAAAACTCCCTGGGGGAGAATTGATCAGGTCTTTGTATTTCTCTCTCTCTCTCTGTGTACATATACATATATATACATATATGTATATACAAATATATGTACATATATATACAAAATAATTTAGCACATTTTATATTCTAGTTTTCCAACATTGTAGAGAGTGTAGCTAAAATTGGGAATATTCAGATTAGCAATGATGCTTTTCTGTATACTTCTTGAGTTGAAAGCAGTGTTATTTCACTCTTATTTTCATACTTTTTCCACTTTCCTCCATTTCCCCCTATACTTTTGTTGAAACCTCAAAGGATAGGAACTGCTTTAATAAAAACTTTTTACTTTGAGCAAGATTTGGACTATCGTAATGCGCTCCATTATACCCTTCACTGAGATTTATAGGACCATGAAGTACTATTTACCACATTGCACTTTCTCTTTATGCATATTATTATTATTATTATTTTAAAAATCTATTTTATTTTACTTATTTATTTTTGGCTGTGTTGGGTCTTTGTTGCTGTGTGCGGGCTTCTCATTGTGGTGGCTTCTCTTGTTGCGGAGCACACGCTCTAGGTGTGTGGGCTTCAGTAGTTGTGGCACGTGGGCTCAGTAGTTGTGGCTCACAGGCTCTAGAGCGCAGGCTCAGTAGTTGTGTCACACGGGCTTTGTTGCTCCGCAGCATGTGGGATCTTCCTGGACCGGGGCTCGAACCCATGTCCCCTCTTAACCACTGTGCCACCAGGGAAGTCCCTAACCAGGTCAATATTTTTAAAATGAAATTTAGAAATTGTTCTTTTCTCGATATTTAATCTTTAGAGTGAATTTAGCCTGCTTATGTGTTTTGTTTGAACTTACTAGTGTTCTAGGATTTTGAATTAGTTGCTGATATTTTAAAACTTGGAGATTTACATTAAAAATCTGGATTATTCCAATGCTCAAGTCTGTACAGTCAGGGTAAAGTTGGAAAGGAACTAACTGGGCTCTCTAAGGCCCTGGCAGTCACACTTGGCACGAGAGGTAGATGACACATGTTTAGGTCACAAGAGTTCTACCCTGGAATGTTGGGGAAAAAAGTCCGGATTATTTTGGCTTCCCTTGAAAAGACAAAAAGGAAATTCTGGTTTTGCCCAGTCTGTTTGGCAACAGTTGGATGGATCTGACCAGTAGTGGCTGCCTGTGGTCTCTAGTTCCCACAACTCTTACATCCTGTATGACCCCTTTAAAGCATCTGTGTTTTCAGCCTTTCTTTACAGCCCTCCTTCTTTACAAAACTTTCAGTTGCAGGTGCAACAGTAGAAAATTACACTGCTTTGTGTTCTTAAAAAGAAACTGATTTTATGTGAACTGACTTGCTTTTTCAATTTTGTAGCTCCATGATCCAGCCAGCATAACTGATGTTGATAATGCTTTCTAAATGGAATCACTAAGGTGCTATTTTAAATTGCTTTAATGTAGCAAATAACTTTGATAATACTCTAGTTTCTTTGTGGTTTAAACAGTGTTCATTTTTCATTCTGTATGGCTTGGAACACCAAGGAACACATAGTTTTGAACCTTTAAAAAACTCTTTGTGCTACAATGAGAGGAATTTTGTAAACTACATTTAGCCTTGTAAATTGAAGTTAATAGTATTTTGTTGATATTAACAGTATTTATTAAAATGTATGCCATTCTAAACAGGTGAAATGAAATTGATTCTGAAAGGTTATCTTGGCTATAGTTGGAAAATGAAGTCTAATGATATTTAACTATATATCTAAGTTTTTAATAAATATTTTAATATTTTTAAAAAGGTTTTGTTAATACAGACTCATTTTTACCAGAGATAAAGAAGGTCGTTTTGTAATGATAAAAAGGTCAGTTCATCGAAAGGACGTAGTAATTCTAAATAGTTATGCCCTTAATAACAGAGCTTCAAAGTATGTGAAGCAAAAACTGATAGAACTGAAAAGAGAAATCAACAGATCTATAATTACAGTCAGAACTATAGTTTCAGTACCACTCTGTTAATAATTGATTGAACAAGCGGACAAAATCTGCAAGGATATATAGATTTGAACAACACTAGTAACCTTCTTGACCTCTGTCCAACAACAAAACACACATTCTGCTAAAATGCACATTGTATAATTATCAAATAGACTATATTCTTAGCCATAAAACTAATCTCAATAAACATAAAAGACTTCAAGTCATACACAGTATATCCTCTGAGCACAGTGTAATTAAGTTAGAAGTCAGTAACCGAAAGATTCTTGGAAAATTTCCAAGTACAAAATTTGGAAACTGAAAAACATACTTTAAATAGCCCTTTGGGGAATTCCCTGGTGGCGCAGTGGTTGAGAGTCCGCCTGCCGATGCAGGGGACACGGGTTCGTGCCCCGGTCCGGGAAGATCCCACACGCCGCGAAGCGGCTGGGCCCGTGAGCCATGGCCACTGAGCTTGCGCGTCCGGAGCCTGTGCTCCGCAATGGGAGAGGCCACAGCAGTGAGAGGCCCGCGTACCGCAAAAACAACAACAACAGCAACAAAAACCTACCTTCAAAGAAAACTCTAGACCCAGATAATTTCACAGGTGAATTCTATCAAACATTTAAGGAAGACATAATAACAATTCTATACAAACTCTTCGTGAAAATTGAAAGGGGGAAAGTCTTCCCGACTCATTCTGTGAGACTGACATTACCTTGATGTAAAAACCAGATAAAAGACATTACAAGAGGAAAAAAAAACAAAACAAAACTATAGACCAGTATCCCTCATTAACATATATAAAATTTCAAACAAAATTTTAGTGAACAGAATCCAAGGATGTATGAAAAGGATAATATATGCACGGAAAATAAGCACATGAAAAGGTGGTCAACATTACTAGTTATTAGAAAGATACAAATTAAAACTATAGCTAAGTATCACTGTAGACATAGTAGAATCTAGTTTAAATTAAAACGACTGACCTTATAGAGTGTTGGAGAGGATGTGGAACAGCGGCACTCTCATATACTGATGATAGGAATGTAAAACGGTATACTCACTCTAGAAAACTATTTGGCACTTTTTTAGAATTGCATAGGCCTACCAGGTGACCTAGCCATTCCATCTTAGAATTTACCTAAGGTAAATGAAAGCATACGTGCACACGGCTTGTACATGGGTATTCATGATAGCTTTATAATAGCCCCAAACTGAAAATAACCGATATGTTTATTAATATGGGTGAATGGATAAACATTTTGTAGTATATTCAACAGTGTAATATTACTCAGCAATAAAAATGAATGAACTTGATATAAACAGTAACATGGATGAATCTCAGAATAATTACAATGAGTGAAAGGAGCCAGACAAAAAAGAATATACTGTATGATGTCGTTTATATCAATTCTAGAAACTAATCTACAGTGACAGAAAGCAGGTCACTCCTTGCCTGGGGAGGGAGGGATGATGAAGGGGTACAAGAGTATTTTGGATGTTGATGGATGTGTTCACCATCGTGATTGTGATATGGTTTCACTATGCATTTGTGAAAACGTACCAAACTGTACACTTTAAAATATGTGCATTTTATTGTATGTAAGTTATACCTCAGTAAAGTTATTTAAAAAGCACGTAAAATCCATAGAAATATTTAAAATTCCAGGGACTTTCCTGGTGGTCCAGTGGGTAAGACGCTGTGTTCCCAATGCAGGGGGCCCGGGTTCGATCTCTGGTCAGGGAACTAGATCCTGCATGCCGCCACTAAGCGCCCGCATGCCGCAACTAAGACCCGGTGCAGCCTAAATTACTAAATAAATAAATAAATATTTAAAGAAAATAAAATTTCAAAAGCTTAATTTTATTTTTAGAGGTATTGAGTTTAAAGATAATAGAAATCTTGACTCAGTGTTCATATTCTCTAGGTTTCTACCATGTATTACCTAAGTCTCTTAATATGTATTTTTTAAAAAAGAAACTGCTTTTTATTAATCTATTTATTTATTTATTTATTTATTTTATTTATTTATGGCTGTGTTGGGTCTTCGTTTCTGTGCAAGGGCTTTCTCTAGTTGTGGCAAGTGGGGGCCACTCTTCATCGCGATGCACGGGCCTTTCGCTGTTGCGGCCTCTCCTGTTGCGGGGCACGGGCTCCAGACGCGCAGGCTCAGTAGTTGTGGCTCACGGGCCCACCTGCTCCGCAGCATGTGGGATCTTCCCAGGCCAGGGCTCGAACCCGTGTCCCCTGCATTGGCTGGTAGATTCTCAATCACTGCGCCACCAGGGAGGCCCTGTTAATATGTATTTTGTATAACTTTGTCTTCTTTGGTTATGGTTTTTTATGCTCTGTCTGGTATCTATATATGAAATAGTTAATGACCCCTAAACTTACTTAGTTTACACAGTATTTACATAACGTTTTTTTTTTTTTTTAATTATTCATTTATTTATTTTTGGCTGTGTTGGGTCTTCGTTTCTGTGCGAGGGCTTTCTCTAGTTGTGGCAAGCGGGGGCCACTCTTCATCGCGGTGCGCGGGCCTCTCACTGTCGCGGCCTCTCTTGCTGCGGAGCACAGGCTCCAGACGCGCAGAGCTCAGTATTTGTAGCTCACGGGCCCAGCTGCTCCGTGGCACGTGGGATCTTCCCAGACCAGGGCTTGAACCCGTGTCCCCTGCATTGGTAGGCAGACTCTCAACCACTGCGCCACCAGGGAAGCCCTACATAACGTTTTTTAACTATAGGGACAGACTCCTGATTGGATTAAGAGACTGGTTTAATTATGCTTATTACTAGTACCTTTATCTTTTCTGTTAGACTTTGAATAATTCATGATGAACTCATTTCGTTTGTTTAAATGTGAAGTTCGCTCTAGGAATTCTGTAACTCAAAAGAGAATGACATTTAAAAAATAGTATGAATTTTGTTCATTATGTGCATTTTGCTGAAAGGAAAGCACCGTAGCCCACTTCTGATAGTTTGATTATCCTTAACAGGGCCTTAGGCACATAATAGGATCATAGTTGCATTACAAATGAATCGATGCCATAAACTTGTACTTCATACTAGGTAAAAGCTGACAAGATGATATCAAAACAAGCTTCTTGGGTTTCCCTGGTGGTGCAGTGGTTAAGAATCCACCTGCCAATGCAGGGGACACGGGTTCAAGCCTTGGTCTGGAAAGATCCCATGTGCCGCGGAGCAACTAAGCCTGTGTGCCACAACTAGTGAGCCTGTGCTGTAGAGCCTGTGAGCCACAAGTGCTGAACCCACGTGCCACAACTACTGAAGCCCACCTCAATGAGAAGCCTGTGCACTGCAACGAAGAGTAGCCCCGGCTCGCCACAACTAGAGAAAGCCCATGCGCAGCAATGAAGACCCAACGCGGCCATAAATAAATAAATTTATTATTTTTTTTAAAAAACAAATTTTTTTTTAAAAAAACAGTCTTCTTCTACAGAATAACAATTTGATTATAAATCCAAGTGGGAAATGTGCCTGTTAATCACTTGTTAACTCAGGAGTATTTTAACTTAGTGAGTTAGGATAAAGCATTTTATTTAATTGATGTTTTTTTTTTTCTTCCTCTCTTCTAGGATATATAGAAGCAGCCATGATAGAAGACAAAGGGCCAAGAGTGACTGACTACTTTGTTGTGGCAGGTCTCATTGATACATCTACTCTTTTGGATCAAGAAATAAATCGTTTAGATACTAAGTCTACTGGACCTAAAGCTCCAATTACAGATATTGCAGTTATTAACAAATCAGCTGGGGAAACAGTACCTGAGGGTTACACCTGTGTTGAAGCCACTCCGTCAGCTCTGCAGGCAAACTTGAACTATGGAAGTCTGAAAAGCCCAGAACTGTTCCTCTGTTATAAAAGAGGGAGAGATAAACCACCCCTTACTGACATTGGGTACGGTGACTTATTTTCTTTTGCTATAGTGAAGAGAATAAAATTTATTTAAGATTCATGGCAATAGAAATTCAAAATCCTTGATAGTTCTATTATTATTTGTTACTTCAAAATCAAGTATAGTAAGATATATGTATCTTTGTCCATCCTTACTGAATTTCTCTGTATAGGATTGAGTCATTAGATTATTTCCTTTCAAAAGTATATTGAAATGAAGGCGTTAGAGCCTGAAATGTGATTTCATTTCTGTTTGTACATATCAGATAAGCTTATTAATTAAACATAAAAGAGCAAAAAGCTATAATAAAAGATAGTATATTTTTAAGGAGCTAGTTGGGTTATGCAATGAGCTTTTGTGAAGCTCTGAACTCATTTAACAAAGGAACATTCCTGTTTTAAAAAATACAGTTGGGACTTCCCTGGCAGTCCAGTGGTTAAGACTCCCTGCTTCCACTGCAGGGGGCACGGGTTTGATCCCTGGTTGGGGAACTAAGATCCTGCATGCCGTGAGGCATGGCCACACACACACACGAAAGATGAAAAATACAATTGCACTGTGTGGTTTTTAATGCCAGGAGCAAAGCATTTACGGTTTAGAAGGAGTATAGTTGTTATGAGGTATTTAGTGTCTAGTCCACAGCCAATGAAGATCATTCTTCTGTGTAAAATCTTTTTCTCCAAAAATGTCTATGTTGACTCTTCTTTATATAAGATGTGCTTTTAGAATACCTGTAATACTTTACCATATATACATGTCATGTATTAAGCTCTTCTGCTCATTATAATTACCATCAGTTAGTACAAACATATGTATTTGAGAGCATCTTGGGAAATATTCAGGATCAATTTGTTCATTTATGCAAAACACGCAGTTGGAATTTTGATGGGTATTGCATTTAATCTGCATATCAATTTGGGGGGAGTATTGCCATCTTTACCATATTAAGTCTTCCAAACTATATGAGTTTTCTTTACATTTATTCAGGTCTTATTTGTTTTAGCACTGTTCTATGGGTTTTAGTGTACAAGTCTTTCACCTCCTTAATTAATTTTAAAAAATATTTAATTTATTTGGTTGTGCTGGGTCTTAGTTGTGGCAGGTGGCCTCCTTAGTTGTGGCTTGCCCGGCTCCTTAGTTGTGGCATGCAGACTCTTAGTTGCAGCATGCATGTGGAATCTAGTTCCCTGACCAGGGATCAAACCTAGGCCCCCTGCATTGGGAGCACGGAGTCTTAACCACGGCACCACCAGAGGAGTCCCTCCTTAATTAATTTTATTAAATATTTCATTCTTTTGGATTCTGTTATAAACGGGATTATTTTCTTAATTTCTTGTTCGGATTGTTCTTTTTCGGATTGTGGCAACACAGGTGGGTTTTATCAACTTCATGTGTTAATCTTATACCCTGCAATTTTGCTGAATTTGTTAGCTCTAATAGCTTTCTTGTGGATTTTGGGGGGATTTTTTATTGTATAGGATCATGTCATTTGCAAATAGAGATAGTTTTATTCCTTCCTTTGCACTTTGATTTATCCCCCACAAACACACCCCCCTTGTCTTATTGCTCTGGCTAGAACTTAACAGTATAGTATTGAATAGCAGTGGTGAAAGCAGGCATCCTTTTCTCATTCCTGATCATAGGTGGAAGGCTTTCAGTCTTTCACCATTGAGTATGATGTTAGCCATGGGTTTTTCATAAATGCTATTTATCATGTTAAGGAAGGTCCCTTCTATTGCTGCTTTTATGAGGGCTTTTACCATAAAAATGTGTTGGGTTTTGTCAATTGCCTCTTCTTTTTTAATTGATAACGATCATGTGGATTTTTCCTTCATTTTATTAATGTGACGTATTATATCGATTGCATTTCTTAACATTGAGTCCCTCTTTTAATGTAACCATAATACCACACCTAAAAAATGATTAATTCTTGAATATCATCATATATCCAAATTACCCTGATTGCCCAACGAAATGTTTTTTTTTAAAGAGTTGGTTGCTGGTGGTTCTGTTCATAGTTGTTCTGATATTAAGAATGGTAGTGAGCTGCTACATTTGACCACCACTTGTTTTGCTCATCATTTCTTTACTGTTCCAACAGAGCTCTGGTGAAATTGTCCCAAGGTCCTCAGTATGTTCAAATTTCCAAAGCCAAAGGATGTTTTGTCCTTATCTTACTTTACTTTAACTCCTTTAGTATATAGTACATATCACCCTATTTAGCGTCTACAATTTTCCTTCAAGTCAGTACAGTTGCAGTGGGGGTCATACAACTTTATAAGATTAGTGGACATAAGAGCCAGTTTAGAAAGGACGGAGCATGATTGGGAATTGGAGTTATAGAGGCTTCTTTTTGAAAGCGTGACTTTAAGGGAAAGAGAAGATAGTTATGGGCCTTGCTATTTTGTCATGGTCCAGTATTGTCCATAGGGCCTGTGAGTGTGTTAGAGAGTCAGAATCTCAGGCACTGCCCTAGATCTACTGAATCTGTATTTTAACGAAATCCCCAGCAGCAATGGTTTAGGATACCTGGAAGGTGAGGGGAAACAGAGTCCAGGGCTATTTTTTAACATTTCTCCCAGGAGAGAACCTTGAACATCTTTATACTGAAGGGAAGAAACCAATGGAGAAGGAAGGGTTGAAAATATAGGACTGAGAGGTTTTACTGTCAGTTCTTTTATTTTCTCTGTGGTTTTCTTAAGAAGATAGGTAATATCCATAATAGGATGGGTATAGGATAAAAGTTTGATAATATTCATGTCAGTTGAAGGGAAACCAGCCCCAGGGACTTACTTGTGTTCCAGCCTCACTGTTCTCTCAGTGGCCATCCTTTAAAGGTTATCTGTTCACATCCTCATCCCCAGACCTCCCACCATGTAGTTGTAATTAAAAGGGTATAAGTCTCTGAAAGATTGTTGTTCCTTGTGATTCAGGGGCATAACTTAAAAATGATGACTTAGATAATTATACTTCGATGCTTTCAGGTTGCAAGCGGCTCTTTCATATATATCTTGCAGTTCCCTAAGGCTTCTAATTTCTGTTAACTGATCCAGGTTTGCTTGAGTGTGCGGTCGTCTTTTAGCTGATCATGGTGGTAAAGTTTCTCTCCAGATCAAATAATTGTTAATATCTGGTGATTTGGTCTTTTCTCCCCTCTTTCCCCTCAATTAAGCATACTAGTGAGGTTTGGAAAAACCTGTTAGCCAGTATAAAGACAGGTACCCATCTCATTCAACTAAATATGAAACAGAGTTGTCAAACTTTTGACCTTTTGGACTGTTTTATAAACAAGATGAGATATTTATAAAAATAACAGGTTTTTTTCCTGGAAAAGATGTTAAGTTACAATATGTAAGATCTGATATTCCCTCATAATTTCAAATAATCCATAAAGTGTAATTTAATCAGGTCACTATATTATTGTATATGTCAGATGTGTTTTTTGAGATAAGGAATCACAGGCTATACAAAGTTTTTATCTTCCTTCACTTATCAGATTGATTGACTTTCATATGAATTTTTTTTTCCAGCACTTTTGGTTTTTGAAAAATTTCAAACATACGGAAAAGTTAACAGAATATTGTAATAAACACCAGTATCCTTTTCTCCTAAATGGTAAACTGTAGTATAATGAACAATATGCTATCCATCTAGATATAACAAATTAACATTTTCCAATATTTTTGTTAAACTATTTGAAACGAGGCTGAAGCTATCATAACAATTCTCCTATGAATACTTCACCATGCATCCCTTAAGACATGTTCCTAATGACCATGGTATATAGAAAATTAATAATTCCATCATATTTTTCAGTATCCACTCCCTAGCCAAATATTTGCAGTCGTCTCAAGAATGTTTATTTATAGCTTAAAAAAAAATCCAGGATCCTGTCGTGGCTTACCTGTTGTATTTGGTTATTTTACCTCTTTAGTCTGTTTTAGAACATTCCACAACATTTTTCTGTGATATATAGACATTTTGCAGAGTCTGGGCCACTTGTTTTATAGAATGCCCTACATTCTAGATTTATCTAATTGTTTCCTCATCAAGTCATTTAACTTGTTCCTTTATTGTCAGTATTTCCTGTAAACTGGATGTTAGGTTTAAAGTCTGGATTAAATGTACATTAAATATTTTTGGCAAGAATACTCACATGTAGCGCTAGCATCAGGAAAGCATGTAGTGACAGATTGTCCCATAATTAGTGATGCTAAGTTCAGTCACTTGGTTAAAATGGTTAATTGCTTGCTATCTATTGTAAAGGCATTTTTATTTTTTCTGTTATTTAAGTAATTTGTGGAGTTGTGGGCATTGTTTAAATATCTTGTCCCCTAAAACCTTTTCACTTACTGTTTCCATTGGTCATTGCCTGAATTAGATCTTGTATGGGGGGATGTAAAATGAGACTTTTCTAACACTGTCATTTAAAAAATACATTTTTAATTGGCATTTTATTATAATGAAGAGCTTTCCTATTCTCTTGGCCTCATTTCTTTCTTTTTTTTTTTTATGTGGTACGCGGGCCTCTCACTGTTGTGGCCTCTCCCGTTGCGGAGCACAGGCTCCGGACGCGCAGGCTCAGCGGCCATGGCTCACGGGCCTAGCCGCTCCACAGCATGTGGGATCTTCCCGGACCGGAGCGCAAACCCGTGTCCCCTGCATCGGCAGGTGGACTCTCAACCACTGCGCCACCAGGGAAGCCCGTCATTTTTTTTAATGAGACAGATTTTTAAATTTTCTTTGAGTATAATTGAGGAACTGTGAATTTTAATTTATTCCGTTTGATAAAAATCAATTGCAATCCTTATTCTTTTTGCCCAAATTGTCCCAAGTTTGGCCAGTGGGAGCCCTTTCCAGCTGACTGCTATGTCAATCAAAATTTGGAGCTATTTGGATTCATTGTTACTGAGGTGTCTATTTTTTATATAAATAAATATATAAATCATGAGTTCATACTCATATTTCAACTTCAAATTTTAACATTAAAATCTTACTGAACTCATTTTGGATTGTATCTTGTTTCTCTTATGCTGAAAATCTTGGTTTCTAAATCATAAATATGTTACTTATTTATCTTATTTACATAAGGTAATCTCAAGTTATAGTATCAGTTTTACTACCAATAGTAATTCTGTTACTGAGTTCCTTGTCCCTAGAATAAAACCCATTAAGCATTTACAGAGTACTGTGTTAAAAAATTATATGAAATAGTTTTTTTATGTGGTTATATTACCAATTTGCTATGCAGTTAGGTTCATTTGTTCCTTTTTGTGTTTCATTTGTTTTAAAATTCTTTTAATATGGAAAATATTGTTGCGGTTCAAAACACATAAAAAGATATATTTAGAGAAGTATTGCTTCAGTTTCTGTTTCCTCTACTCCTTTCTCTATACTTTCTGCCCTCCCCTCCCCTTCTGTTTAGTTTCTGATTTATCCTTTCAGTGTGTGTTTTTACAGAAATAAACACATATGTGTGTATAGTTTTATTTCTTCCTCTTAAACAAAATGCAGATACTATGTACACTGTTTTATACTCTGTTTTTTCACCTAACACCATCTCCTGGGAACCACTCCATTTCTGAAAATGGAGATCTTTCTCACTCTTTTTTTTTTTTTTTTTTTTTTATAGCTTTGTAACACTTATTTGTGTGGATGTATCATACTTTATTCAGCCAGCCTCTATTGATGGACATTTGGGTTCTTTCCTATCTTGTGCCCTTAAAGAATGCTTTGGTGATTAATGTTGTGCATATGTTGTTACATATTTGTGGAGTTATATTTTCAGGTAGATCCTAGAAAGGAATTGCTGGGTTAAAAGATACATACATGCATAATTTTGTTAAATGTTACCAAATTTCCCTCCATTGTGATTGTGCTATTTTATCCTACCATCATCACTGTATGTGAGTGCTTCTTTCCCCACAATGCCATCAACAAAGTATGTGATAAGATTTTTGAATTTTCGTTAGTCTCACAGTAGAGAAATGGTATGTCAGAATAATTTTAATGAGGTTAAGTATTTATTCAGTGTTTAAGGACCGTTTTTTCTTTTGTGAACTGTTAATGTCCTTTGGCATTAACTGTTTGTTAATGTCTTTTTTAAAAACAGGTTTTTGATTAATTTATTCTTTTAAAATTCAGGATAGTGGTTTTCCTTAATGATGTAGTGATTGGAAGGGAGAATAATGAGAACCATTGGTGATTGTCTGTTTTTTGGTCTGGAGCTGGTTATACAGGTTTGTACACTTTATGCCAATAAACTGAATAATATGCTTAAGTAAAAAAATAAAAACAGGTTTTTGGTCTTTTTCTTGTTTTTTTTAAATGAGATATTTATGTGTTAGGAAGATGAACTTTTTGTAAAAGAGTCACTGGATGTTTTCTCCAAGTTTATTAATTTGTCTTTTTTTTAAATTGAAGTATAGTTGACTTACACTGTTATGTTAATTTATAAGGTATACAGTGTAGTGGTTGAATATTTATAGATTATACTCCATATAAAGTTATAAAATATTGATTATATTCCCTGTGCTGTACATTACAGCCTTGTAACTTATTACAAGTAGTTTGTATCTCTTAATTCCTTTTACCTATTTTACCCCTTCTCCATTCCTGTCCCCTTATAATTTGTCTTTTGACTTGATTTACAGCGTTTTTTTGTCATGTAAAGTTTATTTTATGAAGTTTATTTTCTTACTCTTTTCTTTTATTGCCTCTAGATTTTGAGTCATAGTTACATTTTTCCTACTGCTAGGTTTTCTTTTAGTATGTTTTCATTCTTTACATTACATATGTGATCCACTGGGAGCCCTTATTGTGTATAGTATGAACTACAGATAGAATTTTGTTTATTTTTCCCAATGGCAATTTGCTTATTCAAGCACCGCTTATTAAATTAAAAAGTCCATCTTTCCCTCAGTGTATTGAAGTGTCACCTTTATCATATACTAGATTTCTGTTCATTGTTCTTTCTATTTACTCATTTGCCAATACTATTTTGATTTAAATATGGAGGCTTTATAGTGTTATATTTACTTGGGCTTTAACAACTTCATTGAGCTATAATTCACATATCGTACAATTCAGCCATCTAAAGTGTACAATTAAATGGTCTTTAGTATATTCACAGAGTTGTGTAGCCACAGTCCATTTTAGAACATTTTCATCACTCTGAAAAGAAACCTTATACCCTTAGCAGTCACTCTCCAATACTCTTTCCTACTCTCTAGTCCTAGGCAACTACTAAATTACTTTCTGTCTCTGTAGAAATACCTGTTCTGGACATCTCATGTAAATGCAATCATACTATATATGGTCTTTTTTGTCTGGCTTTTTTCACTTAATATGTTTACAAGGTTCGTCCATGTTGTACCATGTATCAGTACTTCTTTGTTTTTATTGATCCATGATATTGTTACATGGCTATACTACAATCTACATATCCATTCATTAGTTGATGGACATTTGATTGTTTCCACTTTTTGGCTGTTGTGGATAATGATGTTATAAGCATTTGTGTACCAGTGTTTGCATAGATGTGTTTTCTTTTCTCTTGTGTATATACTGAGAAGAATCTATGTTTATTTTTCCTCTTGGGTCATGTGGAAAATCTATGTTTAACCCATTGAGGAACTGTCAGACTGTTTTCCAGAGCTGTTGATTTCCACCAGCATTGTATGAGGATTCCAATTTTTCTGACACTTGTTATTATCTGTCTTTTTTATTCTAGCCATTCCCATGAATGTGAAGTGGTATCTCATCGTGGTTTGATTTGTAGTTCCCTAATGGCTAATAGTATGTTCAAGATCTTTTTATGTGCTTTTGGACATTTGTATATCCTCTTTGACCAAATGTCTATTTAGATTCTTTGCCCATTAAAAACAAAGAAGGTGTTTTATTTTATTTTATTATTTATTTATTTTTTGCGGTACGCGGGCCTCTCACTGTTGTGGCCTCTCCTGTTGTGGAGAACAGGCTCCGGACGTGCAGGCTCAGCGGCCATGGCTCACGGGCCCAGCCGCTCCGCAGCATGTGGGATCTTCCCAGACCGGGGCACGAACCCGTGCCCCCTGCATCGGCAGGCAGACTCTCAACCACTGCGCCACCAGGAAAGCCCAAGATGTTTTATTTTAAAATAATTTTACTTTTACAGAAGAATTGTAAAGATAGTACAGAGAATTCCTATATATCCTTTGCCAGTCCTGTGCCCATTTTTAAATGGTGTAATTTTTTATATTGATTTGTAAGATTTTTTTTTTACATATTCTAGAAAGAATTTCCTAGTTAAATATATGATTTGCAAATATTTTCTCACAATCTGTGGTTATCATTTCACTTTCTTGATGGTATCATTTGTAGCACGGAAGTTATTAATTTTAATGAAGTCCAGTTTATCTGTTTTTCTTTTGTCATTTGTGCTTTTGGTGTCATATATAAAAAGGCTTAGTCTAACACAAGGCCACAAAGATTTATTTCTGTGTTTTTTTCTAGGAATTTTATAGTTTTAACTCTTACATTTAAGTGTTTGATCCATTTTTGGTTTTCTGGTGTGTAGTGTAAGGAAGGGGTCCAACTTTGTTCTTTTGCATTTGGATATCCAGTTGTCCCAGCACCATTTGTTGAAAAGATTATTCTTCTCCCATTGATTTATCTTGCAACTCTTGTCAAAATCAATTGACTGTAAGTGTATGGGTTTAATTTCAGACTGTCCACGTTATTCCATTGATCTATATGTTTATCCTTATTCTAGTACTGCACTGTACTGATGACTAGATTGGTAGTAAGTTTTGAAATGGGGGAGTATGAATCCTCCAAGTCTGTTGTTGTTTTTCCAGATTGCTTTGGCCTATACTGGGTCCCTTGCATTTCCATATGAACTTTAGGATTTTGTTGCCTATTTCTAAAAAAGAAGGCAGCTAGGATTTAGATAGTAATTTGACATCTAACCAATATTAAGTCTTCTTATCTATGACCATAAGATGACTTTTTATTTATTAGCTCATCTCTTTAAACGGTGTTTTATAGTTTCAGTCGGGATTTTTTTTTTTTTTTGCGGTACGAGGGCCTCTCACTGCTGTGGCCCCTCCCATTGCGGAGCACAGGCTCCGGACGCGCAGGCTCAGCGGCCATGGCTCACGGGCCCAGCCGCTTCGCGGCATGTGGGATCCTCCCGGACTGGGGCCCAAACCCTTGTCCCCTGCCTCGGCAGGTGGACTCTCAACCACTGCGCCACCAAGGAAGCCCAGTCGGGATTTTTAAAGGTGAAATTTTGACAGGAATTATGAAGGTAGATTTTGTGAAAACACCTGAATACTAGATAAAACTTCTGAGAATTGACCTGAGGATGATTGTGGTATTGCCCCTTTTTTGTTTCATATGTTTCTTGTAATAAGCAATAAAATCAAGTTGTTTGATCCTATTTACACTTCTAAAATTGTATTCTAGCTGTTGAAAAACAGGAGATTTATAATTCCCAAAGTAATTATTTTAGTTTTGGTTTGCAGTTAACATTTGGGAAACAAAAGGGGAGACCAAAAAAATTTATTTTGTTCTCAAGGAGAAAACTAGCCTTAACCTGACATATGTTAACTTATCTATTTATTTCTTCCCTCCCTGCCATGCAGAGTTTTATATGATGGGAAAGAAAGACTAATTCCAGGATGTGAAGTGATCCAAGCCACACCCTATGGTCGCTGTGCCAATGTCAACAATAGTTCAACTACTTCACAAAGAATCTTTATCACTTATCGAAGGGCTCCTCTAATTCGACCCCAGAATTCGTTGGCTGTAACTGATATCTGTGTTATCGTAACCAGTAAGGGAGAAACCCCTCCTCATACCTTCTGCAAAGTTGACAAAAACTTAAATTGCGGAATGGTAAGAATAAAGTTTCATTTCCAAAATTTCATACGAAAATTTTAAAAAAGTTTTTTGGACCTCTATTATTGGGCTTATTATTTACTCTCAGTTCATATTGTCATGATTTTTTTAATTACTTTTAGCTCTCTAATTTTTATGGTTCATAATAACTTAAAAAATCCTTAGCTACCTGATGTTTTAGAATAATTTCATCCAGAAAATAGATGCTTAAAGTCAGGGATTTTTTTTTTTTTGATATGTGTTAATACATTACACTAATGTACAGGTTTTGTTAGCTTTTGGGTTTTAGTGGTGTCTTCAAGGACAATTACAGGGAGATTGGGTCAAGACACCCTTTATATTTGTTTATTTTAAATATTGTAGTTTTCGTATTTATTTTAAAAGGGCTCTACTGAAGAAGAAAATGCAACATATACTTTGGATTTATAGTTTTATGACACTAAAGTTTACTGTTGGGTTATGTTTATTTTGAAAAACAACTTAAAGGAAACTAATATTAGCTTAAATGAGGTATAGGCAGAGATGACCCATGCACCCAAGACTATTAGTCAAGACAGGTTTGCCTCTGGAGATGATGACTTCATAGCATCTAGTGACCCCAGTCTTCCGTAGTTTGGGCTCAGCACCCACGTTTTGTGCTGTTTCTTTCAAATAGAGGCAGCCTCTGCATGATTACAGAATTGTAAAATTTTTGAAACAACCTTTGCATCAGTTTAATTTTCGTGGCAATGTTTTTTTATTCCTTTTCTTCTAGTGTTTTCAGTTTCATGTTTTGCTATATTGTATACTATATATAGTCTGTTTGATAAACATGTTTTAAATAGACTTCCTTGAGGAAATAATCAAAATCTTTAGAAGACGTTCAACAAAATCAATTTATTATCACTCTTTTGTGTTTTTTTTAAACCTAATTTATATTTTACAGTGGGGTTCCAGTGTGTTTCTGTGTTATAAGAAGTCTGTGCCTGCGTCCAATGCAATAGCATATAAAGCTGGTAAGTAAATGAAAAATAAAAGGTCTCTGTATTGTTGCACACTAACATTTGGTTAGAAGAGACAGTGGATGCTCCCTTATACAGTCTGTGGAATTGATCTATTCATAAATTGAATTATCTGTAACTTTAGCATGTAAAGGCATAAGTTTTCCTAAATACATTACATACTACAAGATACATTAGTATTACTCCCCACCAATAAAAATATACTGTTAATTAAATGGAAAATTTTATTCCAAACAAGCATTTGTGGAATAAACATTCAATTTTAGTCTACACTAATAGATATAATAGTTGAGTGGAAAATATTTACTCTCTGACCTTTTATATTTTGGCAGTCAGAAAGGTGTCAAACTACATCTTTACTTCTTATATATTTCCTTCTCTTATCTCTGTGTGTCTGATTTGAAAGCACATGTTACTTGCCATGAAAGGTGGAGTTGCTTCCTTTCTCCCTTGTTGCAAAGAATCAGCTATATGGAAGAGAGGAGAACCTTTTCTGCCATGAAGTGTTTGAGAAATCTATCGCCACATTCTTAACTGCACAGTAAAGTGTCAAGGGCTGTAAAGATTTAAGTGTGACCTCTTCATCCCACTGGTATGGTGGGATAAAAACTGAAAATACAGGTATGCTCCAGTTGTAAATAGAAGAGACACTGGAATACTTCTTCGTGAAAAGAAGCAGTGTCAGTTACTTTTTATTGCGCACAATTTTTGGAATAAAGTTTTACTTCAGGGAAGTCAGGCAAATCCATATATGAGAAATCTTAATTGTCCTCATAAAGACATTCATACTAATGTATCAAATCATTTAATATAAAAATAAAGGCAACAATTAACAGTTATAAATTTCAGTATCGCTTTAAAATGTAATACTGTTAATATTGCTGTAATGTGTTGATTATATATGATTTCCTTAGAAGTTTTTTTTTCTTTTTGGTGGTGAGAAAGTGTCACTTAAAGAAAACGTATAGAAACAAGTTTTGTGAAGGTGTTCAGGTATTTGATATAAGACACATATTTTAGAATAAAGAATTTTGTAGACTGAATTTGGACTCAAAATTCTGCTACTGACTTTCAAGTGCTTAACCTAGGGGTGGTCTGTGTATTAGAGATATTAGAGGCTAATGAATTGATGCCATGTAGCTACTTTATTCTGGTCTTTGTTATGCTTCTCACAGTGCCCCCTGCTCCTGCTTCCTTGATCTCGCAAACTCTGTACAGAAACAAGAGTTTCTGTCTCATTTACTTTTCATGTTACATTCATTTTACACTGCTGCTCTCTCAAGAAAAGTTTAGGGGCTGTGATAATTTCTGCTGCCTTGGCATTATTTCATAACACTTGTCCCTTCCCTGAATTTTTTTTTCTCCCCACAGAAGACTAACTGAAATAGTTGATAAATTTCCCTGTATGTTTCTTGCATTCTCTAAGATGTTGGCAGTATGTAGGGAAAATACATTAAGATTGATGATCCTGTTGAATAGAGTTTTAACTAGTATATTTAATACATTTTAATGTTACAGTGAACTTTAAGTCCATGGGTAAAAATAAATGGTAAATTTGTTATTTATTTTAATTACTGATATGGCAAGAGAAAAACTGATCTTGAAATTTCACACAAATATTTCTGTAGAATGTGCTATTAAAATATCCTATTAATATGTAATATGTAAAATATCCTATTAATATGTATCCTATTAATATGTAATTAGTAACTATTTGAAAAAAATTATCGGGAGTTCCCTGGCAGTCCAGTGGTTAGGACTTGGCGCTTTCACTGCTGTGGGCCCGGGTTCAATCCCTGGTCAGGGAACTAAGATCCTGTAAGCCGTGTAGCACAGCCAAAGAATAAAAAATAAAAAAATAATAAATAAATAAATATCATTATGTCCTTTCTCCAATAGGTTTAATTTTTAGGTATCCAGAAGAGGACTATGAGTCATTTCCGCTCTCGGAATCTGTCCCTCTCTTCTGCCTTCCGATGGGAGCTACAATTGAATGTTGGGATCCCCAAAGCAAATACCCGCTTCCAGTTTTTTCAACTTTTGTCCTCACAGGCTCTTCTGCTGAAAAGGTATGTTTTTTCCTCTTTTATTAAACCTATTTTGTCCATGTTTTTAATCCATAAAATGATTAATGTAGGTTTAATGTGAATGTTAGGATTATTTGAACACAATACATTTCTGTTTACATTTGCACTTCAATGCCCAAAGTGAGAAGTCTACATGAAAATTGGGATCAGGATGCTGATACCCCTGGAGTGTCTATAGGAGCACATATAAAGTCTCTGGAGAGATACCCTCAAAACCCAGGCCTCAAGATGAGATGCTAGTGAAAGTTAGAAGCCATAGGTACCATAGGAAGAATCAACAAGACACAGAGCTGGATTACACCCTTAAGATATTGAAATGATAGAATAACAATATCAAAGATACTATAAATTGAATATATAATTGAAATGATTCAAGACCTAATAGAGGGGCTCAGAACATCAAGGAAAGAACAGGATATTTTGAAAAATCAGTAGACAGGTTGGAAAAAGAATCAAATGTCTAGAAATGAAAATATCCATAAAATTAAAAATGTAATGAATGGTTTAAGCAGCAGATAAGTCATACATGAAGGAAGAATTAATGAAGTGGAAAATAGGTTATCTTGCAAGTGGCACAGGAATACATAAAACGTAAAAGGAGTTTAAAAATGCAGAGGATAGAATCAGATGGACCAACAGATATTTAATGAACCCCAGAAGGAGAGACTAGAAAAGGGAGAGACAGCATTTTAAGAGCTAGTGGTTGATTGAGAGTTTTCCAACGTTGATGAAAAACTGAGTTTTTCAGGTTAAAGATACACTCTGAATCTTCAGCAGAAAAAAAATAAAAGTATAAAACCACCTGTTTTCATATTATAGTAAAATGATAGAATACCAAAGACAAAAAACAACCAGAAAGAAAAGACATACTTACTTATAAAGGTATAACTATTAATTGATGGCTAATTTCTCAACAACAACAGTGAGGGTCATGAGACAAATAATACATTAAAATTGAGGGAGTAAGTGAAGATAGTTTAAACAGTATGCAGAAAGCGCTAGCCATAAAAGAAAAGATGAATAATAGGACCTCACTGGAGTTAAGGACATCTGTTCATTCAAAGGTACCATTAAGAAGGTGGAAAAGCAGGCCCCAGGCTGGGAGAAAGTAATGTGATACTGTAGGTATTCCATAAGGGTCTTGTATTCAGAATATTTAAAGAACTTCTATATTGTCAGCAAGGGTAAGAAATAACTCTGTGGCCCAACAGGTATACACCTGAGCATATCCCAAGAGAAATGACTATATATATTCTCCAAAACACATGTATATTTATATACTTTATTGGTAATAGCCAAAAATTCAAAACATGTATAAACAGTAATAATAACATAGAATGATAATTTAAAATAAAAAAGAGATGGCAAAAAAGCAATATTAGGAAGTAAAAAGTAAATAAAACTACAGATCTAGTAGAAATTTAAAAATTGAACTTTCTTAGGAAGTTTGATAGAATAGCCAATTTTATTGAAATGTGTAAGTAACCAAGGCTGGCTCTTATGGAGCAAACAAAAATAAATCTGTGTCCTCATTCTCCAGTCTTCAGGTTTACAGCCACTGTACTGAAGATGATAATTAAGGTTAAGTGTCCAGCAGAGTGTCTGGAACATAGTAAAATACTCACTAAATGGAAGGCCAGTACTATATTGACTGGATTGCTTACAAGTAAGCTAACTGTTTAGCTTAATAATCATTTATAGTTTCTTCCATTGAAAGCAATAAATATAAATGAATATTTTAATATCTTCAAACACTTAAGCATTACCAAAGTTACTTTGACCAGTAGAGAACAACAAATCCTCATTGTGATGCTTTTGACATATTGCTTGTTAAGAACCCCAGAGATGACTTTGAAATAATTGTATCTGAGAGTGTTATTTGTATCTGTAAAGACAAGGGTTAATGTGATATAACAGACACACACATATATGACATATATACATACACATATGTATATAGTGACTAAACAGTTAAAAGATTTATAAAAGTATCACTTAGCCATTTCCAGAGCGTTTTCATCACTCTAAACAGAAGTTTCTTCTACTCCTATCCTATGTCTCTCTTTTCTACTATCTGTCTCTACCAATTTGTCTATTCTAGGTAGCACATATAAATGGAATCATATAATACTTGTCTTTTTGTGTCTGGCTTATTTCACTTAGCGTAATGTTATCAAGGTTCATCCATGTTGCAGTATTTATCAGAATTTGATTCCTTGTTAAGGATGAATAATATTCTCTTGAGTGTATATATAGTCAGCCCACCGTATCCAGGGATGCCCAACCTGTGGATCCGGAGGGCCGACTGTACTACATCATTTTATATAAGGGACTTGAGCATTCGTGGATCTTGGTATCCGCTGGGGGTCCTGGAATCAACCCCCCTCGAATACTGAGGGATGACTATACCACATTTTGTTTATCTGTTCATCTGTTGATGGACATTTGGGTTGTTTCTCTTTTGGTTATTGTGAATAATGCTGTTATGAACACTGGTGTACAAGTATTTGTTTGAGTCCCTGCTTTCAATCCTTTTGGGTATATACCTAGGAGTGAAATTGCTGGATCATAGGGTAATTGTTTAACTTTTGGAGGAGCTGCCAAACTGTTTTCCCCCATAGCTGCACCATTTTACATTCCCATCAACAATGTTTGAGATTTTCTTTTTCATTTACCTGTCATATGCACTCTAAGCAAATACTTCTTTTGGAAAAAGAGAAATTAATTTTTAAAAACACTCAAATTTTACAATGGAATTTTTTTTACTCTGTAGGTATATGGAGCTGCCATCCAGTTTTATGAACCTTACTCTCGAGAACTTCTAACAGAAAAACAGCTTATGCAGCTGGGCCTGTTGACACCTGTGGAGAGAAAAATGGTCTCCAAATCCATCAATTCAAACAAATGCATTTGTTTACTCTCACACTGGCCTTTTTTTGAAGCTTTTAGAAAATTTCTCATGTTTATCTACAAACTTTCTGTGTCTGGACCACATCCTCTTCCCATTGAAAAGTATGTATAATGATTTGAAGGATGTCTGGTGAAAAAATTGGATGTATATATGTACATTTCATTGTTTACCTGACTTCAAGCATCAGAGTTGAAAGGGAAGGAGAGTCACATTCTACTTTTTACTTGATCCCTTCTTCACCTGAGTCATTGACTCTGAATTTAAAATTGAGGAGTGGTGGTGAGGATGACCAGATAAAAATCTTCTGAGAATTCAGCTGAGGAAGAAACTTATATATATACATTATATTGTATGTGTTCTTCCTACTCATTCTTAAATAACCAAGAGAAAAATAGCTGTTGTTGCACACACACCCCAACTATCCAAATGACCATTGCAAGTTAAACATCTCTAAACTGATGTAGAAATTAATGGTGTTAATTGATTAATTGATGTTAAAAGTAAGGTTTTGGTTTTAGCATTGATAGAACTCCACATGCTTTCCCTTTGATTTGTAATTCTCTTCATCATGGAAATGTTTTGTAAGCAAGAAAAATAGATGTGGAACCACTGTCTTTTTAAAACCACATCTTTTCTGACTTCTAGTGGCATGTTGACTTGTTTATTATAGTAAATAACTCATGTATCCTGCTAACAAAGCAAGTCAAGATCTTTGGTGGAAATGTGTGTGTGTAAACAGATTTTTCTTAAACTTCGCAAAATTTCACAATATAGCAAAAAGATTATCAGTGAAGCATACTAGTTTAGTGGATAAGAGGGGGCCAGTTACCTGTAGGTTTTAAAGTAATGCTGCTCAAAAATCAACTTTATAAAATAGTAAAAGTACTATGAAGAAACACATCAAAATTTGGTGTAGCAATATGGTTTCAGCTTTCTTGTTTTATTACTGGAATGACAGCCTAATGGTTCATAATTCTAGATTTAACTTTCAGCTGTCAGATTAACTTAAAATTGATTGGAGTAAATTTAATGTTAATAATAAGTTAGCAGCCTTTTGAAAAATTAAGGTTCTATGAAATTTGTGGAAAAAAAATCAGTGTATATCATCAATTCTTTTTTTTCAGTTGAAGTAATACTTTGCATTTAGTGGCTCCTAAGAGCTCAAAACTTTGGAAAGACTTGAGTTATTATGTATAGGTGGAGAAATAGGACAAGTGATTTGCCGGAAGTTATAGTGTAAGAACTATATTAATTTAATTAATATTATTAGATTGAATTCTGTATTAGTTTTGATTCATTATATCACAGTTAGTTGCTCCCCATACTGATACTGATAACCAGGGCAATAAATGTTAGCTTCTTTCATGAAAACTATATTCATGTTATTCTTATTTTCCTGGTGATAATAGGGTATATTAATCTGGACTTTTAATCAGGAAATACATTTTGCATTTTAGAAGTTGCATTCCACTCATAGTGGAATGAGTACATTTATTTACACTAAGTAAATTTATTTAGCTTAAGTTTTAGGTAAGTGGCTTTGTCAGGTCCAGGATGATGAATAATGGTATTTAAGATCTGTTAAAATCCATGAAGCATTTTAGAAAAGTAATTATCTTTATTTCAAAAATTTTTTCTAGGCACATTTCACATTTTATGCAAAACATCCCTTTTCCTTCACCACAAAGACCAAGAATCCTGGTACAGGTAATAAAAAACAGTATGTTTGAAGGGAGTGCTGCATATGTTCATTCCAGTCATTGCAATGTGGATGCTATGGCCCTTTTGGTTTGAGGCGGAGCAAGATGCATCCATGAAATCCTTGAATTTTCTGTATTTTATATCTTTAGCTCATATTCTTTTGTACTGTTTTTTTGAATTTTGGGTATACAGAATTGGAATAATTACAATACTTGGTTCATGACATCATCATTGGTTCATGTGTGGCCTTTATGTAGCCTACTTTAATAATGTAAAACCCAAAATTATGTTGAGGGCATGTTTTTAATATTCGAGTGACTAATAAATATCAAATGTGAAATTGGTTATGGTTGGAAGGCGGAAGTGAAGCAGTCTATAATAGTGTTGTTAAAGGACCAGTTTCTTTTTATTTCCAGTCAGTGGCAGACCTATATAAGTATATAGCTTGTGACGTAAGCAGCTTACCATATGAGATCAGTATAGACGTGAACAGGTCTATTCCCTGTCCAAAGACATGAGTTCACTGATAATGTACTTGGATATGAGAGCAGTGTCAGAGTGCCATGAAAGTTTCTAAATCGCTTTCTCTCTGTTTATATACTGTTCTTCCTGGACCAATAACAGTTTGCAGACTAATCTATAGAGGCAAGCTATTTAAACATTTTTTTCTAAGATGGTTATTAACATTATATGTGTTAGTCAAATATTGTTAATCTTGAATGTATTTCAGTTCAGCAAGTATTAATATATATTAAGCAATTGCCAATAGAGAGTAAATAAATTGGAGGCTTTTAAAAAGCAGTTATTCCATAATTTTTAAACAGCTGTATTTTAATCAGTTAACTGAATCAAAATTCAGTTGAATTAACCATTTAATTTTAAAGAACTATATACTTCTAAGTAAATAACAGCTATTGTTTTATGTTTTAGTACATGTTTCCAAAACTGTATCAGTCTGCCTATTAAACTATTTTCCATTTTACCCTTGATCTAAATATTTAGGTTTCAAAATTGGCTTGGTTAATTTATCATTTTTTTTCTTTTTTTAAGCTATCAGTCCATGATGCGTTAATATTTTCACAACCAGTTTCTACACCTTTACCACTAAGGTAATTAATGGTATATAAAATAATACATTTGTTCACTTGGAGCAGAATGCTTTAAAATATTTTAAGGGTTAGTATAATAGAGTTGTGTCATCTTTACAAACTAAGAATAGCCTTAATGTTTCTAACTTTGATAGCTGGGGCCATTCAGCATTTTAAAAATGGAACACTTAAAGAAAGTTGCAAGATTGAATGTGGGGAATACCTCCCTTTTCCTCTCATCTCCCTTCCGCATATCCAGTTCCTTACTAAATGTTCAAGGTGAACTGATTTTACCTCCTAAAATGTCTTGAATCTATTGGCTTCTCTTCATCTGTGTTACTAGTCCAGGCTAGCATGACCTTTTACCTGGACTACTTCATTATGAGCCTCTTAATTGGCACTCTTCTGCTCTTGTCTTTCAGTTTTTTATCCACACTGCAGCCAATGTTTCCTTCTGAGAATGCAAATATAAAATTGTTGGAGAATGCAAATATTTTTATTTTGGGCATAATCTCTTGTTGTTTTCATCCCTTCCTTTAATACGCTTTAGTCACAGTAGGTTTATTTCAATTTCTTGAACATGACAATTGCTTTTCCTTGCTTCAGGACCTTTGCAAATGTTGTCTTCCCACCAACCCCTACCTTCTTTCTTTAGAGCGTAGCTCAAATGGCTGTTCTTCAGGAAAATCTTTCCTGATAAACGCCCTTGTTGCCAAAGGATGAGTTTGAATCATTCTCCTATACCATCTTATTAAATTTGCTACTTTTCAGTGATAACTAAATCAGGACTTGAAATTAATATTAGATTTTCAATTTATTAATATTTAGGAAATAATTTAATAAGCAAATCTTAGCACCTTTTGGTGAAATAGTTCATAATCACCTCTTTTTCTCTCCTTTTCTAGTGGAGCCAACTTTAGCACCTTGTTAATGAATCTGGGTCCTGAGAATTGTGCAACACTGCTGCTCTTTGTTTTACTTGAGAGCAAGATTTTGCTGCATTCTCTTAGGCCAGCTGTGTTGACTGGAGTAGCTGAAGCTGTTGTAGCTGTAAGTATAGAATTTTCTTTTTAGTGCAGAATTCTTGACAGAGAATTTTTACTCTAAAGGGAAATTTCCTTCAACCAAAGCTTTGAAATTACCACTAAATATTTAACATAAATGTAGTAGGATGGCAAAGAGAAATACTAAATATAAAGAAAAAAAAGTGATTTCTATTGAGAGAATTTCAATTTCTAATTTTTCATATTTTAGAGTTCTTCAGAGAATCTATATGATTACATAATAATAGAACTTGTGAATGAAGCTTACTGTATTAAATGAGAAGCTCTGGTCAATTTCAGCTGCCCTAAAATTGTGGACATGAATTACATGACTAATTTCTCCCAATTTTAACTTTTAATCATTGTGAGCCAGTAATGTATAGGAATATCTAGGTGATTGTGAAATTGGATAATGTACAGATGTTTAGCTATTGTGAAAAGCATAAATAAAAGTTAAATCAAGTCCTGTTTTAAAACCTCTTGATGGCTTCCCATTGCAATTAGAAGGAGGTCTGATCATGTAGGGCTTTATAGGTCATAATATAGAATTTTGGATGTTCTATTTCTCTAACTCTATTTTCCATTATTTGTTTAATTTAAAATAGCTGACTCTCCTCTCTTCCCTTCCCCATTTTACTCTCATGGAAGTAAGGATCTTTTTTAGGTCTCTTTTTTACTCCTGTGTCCTCAGCATTTATCACAGTTAAATAGCATGGAGTAAACACTCAATAAATACTTGTTAAATCAACAAATGTGGTATGTCTCCAAGATATTAATCTGGTCAGAGAAATGCTGCTAGGACTGAAAACAGTAATAACCATTTGAGATGGTTTATGGAGGGCAAAGATCCTAATTATGTACTAATTTTCCAAGCCTCCACAGTTACATGTAAAAGCTAAAGTTGTTATAACATGAAAATATTTGTTAATGAACTGACCAGTTTTAGAAAGTTCCCGCTCAAATATTTCTTCCTATAAAACTTTAGGGATTATCCATGCCCCTCTGTCTGAATCTCTGTGGCCCAGTCTCTTGCAATGTGAAATCGGAAATCTTATTAAAATGCAAGATTGCATGAAATTTATGTAACCGATGTTGGAGAACAGCCTGAATTGCTTGCAAAACTATTGATAAATGAGGATTTGATAGTAAGGCAAATTACCATTTAAAGAGGAGAAAATTGAAAAGAATCCTGACAGTTTAAATTCCTCAAAAGGAGAGTGATTTGAATATCAAAGAATATTGAAGAGTTAATGGAGCCCCATAGCAAAAATTGTTGGAACCAATGGGTATTCTTGTAAAATTGACATTGTTTATGATTGCGTGCAAAAGTCGAAGGTGAAGACAAGGGTGTCATATTTTGTTGTCCAGTAGTTTTATTCTGAAATTTCTTATGTAGTTAGAGATGTAACGTACCTTTTGTTGAATGGTAGATAGTCAGTTTTCCCTGGAGGAAATCTGAAGTCCTTGCAAGGTCCTTTGCGAGTGGTTCTATCCCTCTGCTCTCTGATACCATTGTCTACTTCTCTCCCTCTTGCTCACTCTGCTCTAGCCATGCTGGCCTCTTTGCTACCCCTGGCACATACTAGGCAGTCCCCACACCTTAAGGCCTTTGCTCTAGCTGTTCCTTTTCTTCAAAGCGCTCTTCTCCTAGATATCCCCTTGACTAAAACCCTCACCTCCTTCAAGTTTCAGCTCAGTGTCACTTTCTTATTGAAGCCTACCCTGTTTGGCCTATTTAATAATACAGCCTGCTTTCCCCCTCTCCTCTCTCATGTTCTAAACTCTAATCGCCTTTACTTGGCTATACTTTTTCTTTTTTTCGTAGCACTTAGCACTCTCTCACATGGTATATATTTTATTTATTATCTTCTTTTTGTTTTCTCTCTTCCTGCTAGACTAGGTGTTGGCAAACTGTGGCCTGTGAGTCAAATCCTGGCCGCCACTTGTTTTTGTAAATAAAATTTTACTGGAACATAGGCCATTTATTTACATAATGCCTATGACTGCTTTCATACATGAAGACAGAGTTAAGTATTTGTGACAGAGACAATATGGCTTGCAAGGCATAAAATATTCTTATCTTTTACAGAAAAAGTTTGCTGGCTCTTATGCCACACTGTACATTTCATGAGGGCAGGATCTTTGTTTCATTCACTGTTACAGCCCCATCATCTAGAACAGTTCTTGGTACATATTAAGTGCTCAGTTACTAGAAAGTAAATAAATGATTGAAGACAGAATTCCAATTCTGTATAACCATCTGGAATAACTGGCAGAGGTAGTAAATGCTATAGGTAATTATTTGGGGTGAGTACTGATGGGTAAGGTAAGAATTGAACTAGATCTTGAAATATAGCAAGGATTTTTGTAGTAGAGGAAAGATTTTGTCATCAATGAGTAAAATTATAATATTGATTATTAAAATTTTAATTTTTTTTTTTTACTTATCAAAATTTGTCTTTTTTCCCTTTTAAAAAGAACACATTGATACAATTAAGGTAGAGCTTTATAAAGGAAAGCTGGTAAAGATTGTTGAGGTATGTTTTATATTGACTAATATTTTTAAGATGCCAAGATTCACTGAAGTTGGATAATATTATATTTATTTGGGCAGTTACAAAATTTTTTTGGTTGAAATTTTTAGTTGACTATTACTATTCCCAAGAGAATCATTTAAATTTTTTTAGTTCTTGGTGTTCTTAGTTGGATTTTAGTCAAAGGTTATCTTGAAAATTAACAGATGAATGAAATGCGTCAGAGTTAAAGATCATGAGTTTGTTTTATAAAATTTTGGGCTATTTTTTCTCCTCTTTCACTTTCTCCATAAAATGGGAATGTGGATTTTCTATAGGCATTAGAAGAATTAACATGCAAAGAGCTGTTAGCATTTTAATTGTGCTTATGATCACTGTGATTCTTGAAGATTTTAATCACATTGGTTCATAGTATTGCCTATCAGTGTTTTATAGTCATTTAGTTTTTGGAATGAAGTTTAATATAGTCATTTAGTTTTTGGAATGAAACTAGACTTAAATGCTCTGTAATGGTCCCTTTCAGTAGTATTAGTTAATTACTAATTCTCATTGCAAATTTAAAACTTGGTTAATTTTTTAAAACTTCTTTTCCCAGATGATCTTTCCATTTCAGTGGCAATGCCCATATATTCCCCTTTGTCCTCTTTCACTGGCAGCCGTGCTTAGTGCACCTTTACCATTTATAGTTGGAGTTGACTCAAGGTATTTTGATCTTCATGACCCACCACAAGATGTTGTTTGCATTGACTTGGATACAAACATGTTATATATGTAAGTTGATTCTTTTTATATTATCTCCATTTATATTTTTCCCCACATGTAGTTATAGCTCATTGAAAGCATATAAAAATATGCTACTTTTAAAAGTTGGTAATAAGTCTTCAGATTCAATACAATGATTCTCAATCAGGACAGGTATCAGAATCCTGGAATGTTGTGTGATTTGAAAAAGATTGTGTTCAATATTGTAATAGTTTATATTGGATAATAATGTTAACAGTAGGCAGGAGATATTTATGTTTATCAGAAGAGAATATGGATTATTAAAAAAAAAAGGTTAAAAACACTGCTTTCAGAGCTCAAGAGATGATATGCTATCTAGGTTTAATTCAAAATCCGTGTGTAAGCTCTTAAAAAATGGGTTTACCTGTTTGAGTTTAGTCACAATATAGGGTAATATGCTGTTTTCTTAGTTGTCAAGATTTGAATTTTATAGGGATTACAGAGAAATTGATATTAAAAATCAGTCAGAGTTTGTGTTTACTGGAGGTGATAAATATGTATAGCAGTGGTGTAACTGAGGGTTCAGAGAGTAGAGTACCACACTAATAAAAGAAGATTCATCCATCCAGTTCTAGATGGTTGTTTAGGAGCGCCCTCTGCAACCCCGCCCTCACAAAAACAACAAACAACATGGGTAAAGGGCAGTAAGTATTGAAACTTCCCTAGTATTAGTGCCAAATTCCAGGTCCTGGAGTGCTTTTATTCTTTACTGTTTGATACCGGCAGAAAATGAATAGAGTGAGAATTTGGGATGAGACTTCAATGGTTACAGCAGTAGAATTGGTTGGGAAAATAGCCTTGAGTGAACCAGAAGAATAACTTAAGGAAGGAAGAAAACATTTAATGTACCTTAAAAAATAATTTTGAAATGGATCTACCATTGTATTTTGAAAACTGTGTAATTGTGGTAGCTCTTTACTATGTTTGTCTATTATTTGGGTTTTCAGTACTTTAAAAAAATTGAAGTATAGTTGATTTATAATATTGTACTATTTTCAGGTACACAGCATAGTGATTCAGTATTTTTACAGATTATATTCCAATAAAAGTTATTAAAAGGTAATGGCAGTAATTCCCTGTGCTATGCAGTATATCCTTGTTGCTTATTTATTTTATACATAGTAGTTTGTATCTCTTAATCCTATAATCCTATCTTGCTCCTCCCCGCTTTCCTCTCTTCACTGGTAACCATTAGTTTGTTTTCTATATCTGTGAGTCTGTTTCTGTTTTGCTGTACTCATTTTTTTTTATATTTTAGATTCTACATATAAGTGATATCACACAGTATTTATCTTTCTCTCCCTAATTTCACTAAGCATAATATTCTCTAGGTCCATCCATGATGCTGCAAATGGCAGAATTTCATTCTTTTTTATGGTCGAGTACTATTTTATTGTGTGTGTGTGTGTGTGTATATATATATATATATATATATATATAATCTTTATTCATTCATCTGTTGATGGACACTTGGGTTGCTTCCATGTCTTGGCAATTGTAAATAGTGCTGCTATGAACAATCAGGTGCATGTATCTTTTCGAATTAGTGCTTTCATTTTTTCTGGATATATACCCAGGAGTGGAATTGCTGGATCATATGGTAGTTCTACTTTTAGTTTTTTGAGGAACCTCCGTACTGTTTTCCATAGTGGCTGCACCAGTTTACATTTCCACCAACAGTGTATTAGGGTTCCCTTTTCTCCATATCCTCGCCAACATTTAGTTTATGTTGTCTTTTTGCCGAGAGCCATTTTGACAGGTGTGAGGTGATATTTCACCGTTGTTTTGATTTGCATTTCTGTAGTAATTAGTGATGTTGAGCATCTTTTCATGTGCCTGTTAGCCATCTGTATGCCTTCTTTGGAAAAATGTGTTTTCAGGTTTTCTGCCCATTTTTTGATTGTATTGTTTGCTTTTTTGATAATGAGCTATATGAGCTGTTTGTATGTTTTGGATATTAACCCCTTGTTGGTCGCATCATTTGCAAATATTTTCTCCGATTCCATAGGTTGTCTTTTTGATTTGTTGATGGCTTCCTTTGCTGTGCAAAAGCTTTTAAATTTAATTAGGTCCCATTTGTTAATTTTTGCTTTTATTTATTTTGCCTTAGGGGACAGATCCAAAAAATACTGCTATGATTTATGTCAGAGTGTCTTGCCTGTGTTCTCTTCTAGGAGTTTTATGGTTTCAGATCGTCTATTTAGGTCTTTAATCCATTTTGAGTTTATTTTTGTATATGGTGTGAGGGAATGTTCTAATCTCATTGTTTTACCTGTAGCTGTCCAGTTTTCCCAGCACCACTTATTGAAAAAACTGTCTTTTCTCCATTGTATATTCTTGCTTCCTTTGTCATAGATTAATTGATTGTAGGTGCGTGGGTTTATTTCTGGGCTCTCTGTTTAGTTCAGTTGATCTATGTGTCTGTGTTTTGCCAGACACAAAACATGCTGTTGCTGTTTTGATTACTGTAACTTTGTAGTATAGTCTGAAGTCTGGGATGGTGATACCTCCAGCTTTGTTCTTTTTCCTCAGGATTGCTTTTGTAATTTGTGGTCTTTTGTGGTTCTTCATGAATTTTAGGATTATTTGTTCTATTTCTTTGAAAAATGTCATGAGTATTTTGATAGGGATTGCATGATTGCTTGGGGAGGTATTGGTCATTTTAAGAATATTAATTCTTGGGCTTCCCTGGTGGCGCAGTGGTTGAGAGTCCGCCTGCCGATGCAGGGGACGCAGGTTCGTGCCCCGGTCCGGGAGGATCCCACATGCCGTGGAGCGGCTGGGCCCGTGAGCCATGGCCGCTGAGCCTGCGCGTCCGGAGCCTGTGCTCCACAATGGGAGAGGCCACAACAGTGAGAGGCCCGCGTACCGCAAAAAAAAAAAAAAAAAGAATATTAATTCTTAAAATTCCAGAAGAGCAAGGGGCATCTTTACATTTCTTTGTATCATCTTTACTTTCCTTCATCTGAGTTTTCAGAGTGTAGGTCTTTCACCTTAGTTAAGTTTATTCCTGGGTATTTTATTCTTTTTGATACAATTTCAAATGGGATTTTTTTTTTTTACTTTCCCTTTCTGATAGTTCATTATTATTGTAGAGAAAAGCAACAGATTTCTGTATATTAATCTTGTATCCTGCAACTTTGCTGAATTCGTTTATTAGTTCTAATAGTTTTTGTGTGGTGACTTTAGGGTTTTCTTCATTTTTTTAAAAATTGAAGTATAGTTGATTTACAGCTCTATAGCCAAGTGATCCGTTATACACATACATTCTTTTTTTGTGTTCTTTTCCACTGTTGTTTATCACAGGATGTTGAATATAGTTCACTATGCTGTACAATAGGACCTGTTGTTTATCCATTCTAAATGTAATAGTTTGTGTCTGCCAACCCCAAACTCCCAGTCCTTCCTCTCCCTTCCCTCTTGGCAACCAGAAATCTGTTCTCTGTGTCTAGGAGTGTGTTTCTGTTTTGTAGATAAGTTTGTTTGTGTCATGTTTTAGATTCTAGAGTTTTCTATGTAAAGTATCATGTCATCTCTAAATAGTAACAGTTTGACTTCTTCCCTTCCAATTTGGATGCTTAATTTAACGGGAAGGCTTTCAGCTTTTCACCATTGAGTATGATGTTAGCTCTGCATTTGTCACATATGGTCTTTATTATGTTGAGATATGTTCTCTCTGTACCCACTTTGATGAGAATTTTTATGATGAATGTATGTTGAATTTTGTCAATTGCTTTTTGAATGTCTGTTGAGATGATCATGTGTTTTTTGTCTTTCCTTTTGTTAATGTGGTGTATCACATTGATTTTACATATTTTGAACCATCCTTGTGTCCCTGGAATAAGTCCAACTTGATCATGTGTATGATCCTTTTTATATATTGTTGGATTTGGTTTGTTATATTTTGATGAGGATTTTTGCATCTATATTCATCAAAGATACTGGCCTGTAATTGTCTTTTTTTGTAGTGTTTTTGGTTTTAGTACCAGGGTAAAGGTGGCCTTGTAGAATGAATTTAATAATTTGGAATAGTTTCTTTAATACTTTGGAATAGTTTTAGAAGGGTAGGTATTAACTCTTCGTTATATGTTTGGTAGAATTCCCCTGTGAAGCAGTCTGGTTCTGGACTTTGTTGGCTGGGAGTTTTTTTTTAATTACAAATTCAATTTTACTGCTAGTGATTGGTTTGTTCAAAGTGTCTGTTTCTTCTTGATTCATTCTTGGCAAGTTTTGTGTCTAGAAGTTTATCCATTTATTCTAGGTTGCCCAATTTGTTGGCATATAAGTTTTCTTAGTATTCTTTTACTTTTTTTTTTTTATACTTCCATGGTGTTGGTTGTTATTTTTCCTTTTTTCATTTCTTATTTTTTTTAATTTGGGTTGTCTTTTTTCTTCTTGGTGAGCCTGACTGAAGGCTTATCAATTTTTTTTTTCTTTTTTCAAAAAACCAGCTCTTGGTTTCATTGATCTTTTCTATTTTTTTAAATCTCTTTCTTATTTATTTTCTCCCTGAGCTTTATTATTTCCTTCCTTCTGCTGACTTTGGCCTTTGTTCTTCTTTTTCTAATTCTTTTAGGTGGTAGGTTATGTTGTTTGAGATTTTTTTTGTTTCTTGGGGAAGGTCTGTATTGCTATAAACTTCGCTCTTAGAACTGCTTTTTCTGCATCCCATAGATTTTGGAGTGTAGTGTTTTCATTTGTCTTGAGGTATTTTCTGATTTCCTCTTTGATTCCTTTATTGACCTGTTGGTTTTTTTAGTAGCATGTTTTTAGTCTCTGCACATTTGTTCTTTTCTTGTTTTCTTTCTGTAGTTAATTTCTAGTTTCATACCATTGTGGTTGGAAAAAATAGTTGATAAAATAATTTCTATCCTCTTAAATTTGTTAAGACTTGTTTTGTGGCCTAGCATGTGATCTGTCCTGGAGCATGTTCCATGTGCACTCGAAAAGAATGTTAATGATGCTGGTTTTGAATGTAAATGTCCTGTAGATATCTATTAAGTCCAGCTGGTCTGTGGTGTCATTTTAGACTGCTCTTGCATTATTGACTGTCCATTGATGTAAGTGGGGTTTTAAAGTACCCTACTATTACTGTATTAGTGTCAATTTCTACCTTTGTGTCTGTTAGTATTTGCTTTATATGTTTAGGTGCTCCTGGGTGCACGTATGTTGAGTGTAATATCATTTTCTTGTATTGATCTCTTTATCATTTTATAATGCCTTTCTTTGTCTTTTGTTATAGCCTTTGTTTAAAGTTTATTTTCTGATATGAGCACTGCTACCCCCACTCTCTTGTCATTTCTGTTTGCATAAAGTATCTTTTCCCATCCCCCCACTATCAGTCTTTTTGTGTCTTCAGCTCTGGAGTGAGTCTCTTGTGGAAAGAAGGGTCTTGGTTTTTTGTCCAATCAGCCACCATATGTCTTTTTTTTAAAAATATTTATTTATTTTATTTTTGGCTGCGCTGGGTCTTGGTTGCAGTATGCGGGGTCTTCGTTGCGGCATGAGGGATCCTCCACTGCAGCATGCAGGCTCCTCATTGAGGTGTGCGGGCTTCTCTCTAGTTGTGGCGCATGGGCTTAGTAGTTGTGGCATGCAGGCTCTGTAGTTTGGGTGTGTGAGCTTCAGAGCGCATGGGCTCTGTAGTTGCGGCATGTGGGCTCTCTAGTTTTGGCCCACATGCTCAACAGTTGCAGTGCATGGGCTTAGTTGCCCCATGGCATGCAGGATCTTAGTTCCCTGACCAGGGGTCGAACCCACGTCCCCTGCATTGGCATGGAATTCTTTTTTTTTTTAATGGTAAATTTTATGTTATGTATATTTTACCATGATTTTATTTTATTTTTTTAACATCTTTATTGGAGTATAATTGCTTTACAATGTTGTGTTAGTTTCTGCTGTATAACAAAGTGAATCAGCTATATGTATACATATATCCTCATATCCCCTCCCTCTTGCATCTCCCTCTCACCCTCCCTATCCCACCCCTCTAGGTGGTCACAAAGCACTGAGCTGATCTCCCTGTGCTATGTAGCTGCTTCCCACTAGCTATCTATTTTACATTTGGTAGTGTGTATATGTCAGTGCCACTCTCACTTTGTCCCACCTTACCCTTCCCCCCACTGTGTCCTCAAGTCCATTCTCTGTTCTGCATCTTTATTCCTGTCCTGTCCCTAGGTTCATCACAACCTTTTTTTTTTTTTTTAGATTCTATATACATGTGTTAGCATATGGTATTTGGTTTTCTCTTTCTGACTTACTTCACTCTGTATGACAGACTCTAGGTCCATCCACCTCACTGCATATAACTCAATTTCATTTCCTTTTATGGCTGAGTAATATTCCATTGTATGTATGTGCTACATCTTCTTTATCCATTCATCTGTCAGTGGATACCTAGGTTGCTTCCATGTCCTGCCTATTGTAAATAGTGCTGCAGTGAACATTGCGGTACATGTCTCTTTTTGAATTATGGTTTTTTCAGGGTATATGCCCAGTAGTGGGATTGCTGGATCATATGGTAGTTCTGTTTTTAGGTTTTTAAGGAACCTCCATACTGTTCTCCATAGTGGCTCTATCAGTTTACATTCCCACCAACAGTGCAAGGGGGTTCCTTTTTTTCCACACCCTCTCCAGCATTTATTTTTTGTAGATTTTGTGTTGATGGCCATTCTGACTGGTGTGAGGTGATAACTCATTGTAGTCTTGATTTGCATTTCTCTAATGATTAGTGATGTTGAGCATCCTTTCATGTGTTTGTTGGCAATCTGTATATCTTCTTTGAAGAAATGTCTATTTAGGTCTCCTGCCCATTTTTGGATTGGGTTGTTTGTTATTTTGATATTGAGGTGCTTGAGCTGCTTGTATATTTTGGAGATTAATCCTTTGTCAGTTGCTTTGTTTGCAAATATTTTCTGGGAGGTGGATTCTTAACCACTGGACCACCAGGGAGGTCCCACCATATGTCTTTTGATTGGAGCATTTAGATCATTGACATTTAAAGTAATTATTGACAGGTATGTAATTATTGTCATTTTATTACTTGTTTTCCAGTTGTTTTGAGGTTTTTCTCTGTTATTTCTTTTTGTTTCTTCCCTTGTGGTTTGATGATTTTCTTTAGTACTATGCTTCTGTTCCTTTCTTTTTAGTTTCTGTGTAACTATCGTAGGTTTTTGCTTTGTGTTTACTGTCGGGTTTATATATTGTTGACCTATAACTATGTCTACTTTTTGTTTTAAACTGTTAGTAATTTAGTACAAACACATTCTAAAATATCTACATTTTTTTTTTACTCCCTCTCCCCACATTTTGTGTTTTTGATGTCATATTTTGTATCTTCATGTTTGTCTCTTAACTGTTTATTGTAGTTATAGTTGCTTTTACAGTTTTTTGTCTTTTAATCTTCATATTGGCTTAAGTGGTTGATCTTCAGTCCTTACTATATACATTTGCTTTTCCTAGTGGGATTTTCCCTTTCCTATAGATTCTTACTTTTTTGTCCATTTAGAGAAGACCCTTTCACAGTTCTTTTAGGGTAGATTTAGTATTGATGAACTCTTTTAGTTTTTGCTTGTCTGAGATCTTTATCTCTCCCTGTAGTCTAAGTGATAATCTTGCTGGGTAGAGTATCCTGGGTTGCAGACTTTTCCTGTTCTGCACTTTGAATATATCATGCCACTCCCTTCTGGCCTACAAAATTTCTGCAGAGAAATCAGCTGATAGCCTTATGGGGGTTCCCTTGTATATGACACTTTGCTTTTCTCTTGCTGCCTTCAGAATTCACTGTTTACTTTTAACTTTTGTCATTTTAATTGTGATATGTCTTGGTGTGGGCCTGTTTGGGTTCATCTTGTTTTGACCCTCTGTGCTTCCTTTACCTGGATATCTGTTTCCTTCCTCAGGTTTGGTTAGTTTTCAGCCATAATTTTCTCAGATACATTTTTGATCCCCTTTTCTGTCTTTTGGTATCCCTATAATGTGAATGTTGGTATGTTTAATGTTATTCTGTAGATCTCTTAAACTGTTTCCATTTTTTTAAATTTGTTTTTCTTTTTTTATGTTTTTCTTTTTGCCTCTTGTTAGTCCCAGTGGTCCTCCAGCCAGCCAAGGGGGCTTGTCTACCCTGTGTAGGACTCCAGGACTGGGGTACCCTATCTATGGCTCTCACCACTCACTCCCCTGAGAGGGTGTCCACCTGTGTAATCTCCCATTTCCTCTGAGTCCCCTCCCCTGGGCACAGGTCCCAACCCAATCACTTTTCTTCCCTTCCATGTGTATCTTTCTTACAGCCTTGGTGGTACAGGAGTCCATCTGCCAGTTTTCAGTTAGTTTTTCATGAGAATTGTTCCACATGTAGATGTATTTTTTGATGTGTTCATGGGGGGAAGTGAGCTCCATGTCCTCTTGGTCTACCATCTTGATTGATCTCTACTATGTGTATTTAGATTTACTTATAGCCTGGAAATAATGAACTGCTTGGAAGCACTAAATATTTCTTGTCATACACATTTCATTGTTTTTCAGTAACTATCCCTGAAAAAGTTATTTCAAGGTTGTATATAGTGTGGTGCCTGTGGAAATGATTTTGAAGTTTTAACTCAAATATTTACCTCATTTTATTTACTGTTCTGAATAAAAGAATATTATAGAGATTCTTTTTTTTTTTTTTCTGTATGCGGGTCTCTCATTGTTGTGGCCTCTCCCGTTGCGGAGCCCAGGCTCCGGATGCGCAGGCTCAGCGGCCATGGTTCACGGGCCCAGCCGCTCTGTGGCATGTGGGATCTTCCCGGACCGGGGCACGAACCCGTGTCCCCTGCATCGGCAGGCGGGCTCTCAACCACTGCGCCACCAGGGAAGCTCTATTATAGAGATTCTTAATTTTGCCCAGGTTTAAATAAGTTCTATATAATTTCTATTGTTCAAAACACTGTTTTGTAAAATAATTTTGAACTCTGCTTAATTGTACTTACAGAATTATGAAATGTTCTAGATACCGAAGAATTATAGAGAATAATGTAAATAACTTGCATGAATCTTCCTCCCAGATTCCAGATTCCACCCACTAATACATATTATATATGTGTTAGTATAAATGACATTTTGTTTTTCATGCTTTAAAATTTATGTTTGTATAGTTTTCTGTGAATTGCTTTTTTACTCATCATTCTCTATGCGGTTCATCCATGTTGATACACGTAGCTCTACTTTGTCTTCAGTGTTTATCAGTGTTGATGGGTATTTAGATTGTAGTTAGATTTTGCAATTATGAACAAAACTGCTCTGATCATTGTTATGCATATTTCTTTGAGTACATGGTTAAAATTCCTCTGAAACATATACCTAGAAGAGCTAATGTTGGTTGGTAGGCATAGCTAATGCCATATTACTCTTTCCCCTCTTCATCAGCAAATGAAAGTTCTCTTTGTTCCATATCATTGTCAGTACTTGTTATGATCAAACTTTCAAATTTTTGCCAACTTGATGGTAATGGGATGTCACTGTGGCTTTAATTCACATTTCCCTAATTAGTAGAAAATGAGGTGTTTTAATTTCTTTTTGCCCTTTGGTTTTTCCCTCCTTTTTTGGTACATTTTCCTGTTGGGTTGTTTGTCTTTTTCTTTTGATTTGTATAAGGCCTTTATATAATCTGGAAGTAATTCTTAGTCTGTTATATGCATTGCAAATAGCTTGTGCCACACTGTGATTTGTATTTTCATTCTGTTGTGTCTTTTGATGAACAGAAACTTATATTAATTGATCACAGCTCTCAGTTTCTCTTTATGGATTGCCATTTTTGGTTCTTGTACGTGAAATCCTCTGCCTTGAGGTCATGAAATATTATCCTGGATATTCGTAAAGTTGTGAGGTTTTGACTTTCTCATTTAGACCTTTAATTGAGCTAAACTTGGTATTATTAGTGTATGACGAGACATAGAGATACCATTTTATATTTTTTTTTAACATGAGTAAACAGTTGTCACATAGCACTGTTTATTGAATGGTCAGTTCATCTCTTTCCCACCTGTCTTCCGAGTCAATACCATCACATATCAGTTTTTATATTTGTGTGGGTATGTATCCAGGCTTATTTTCTGTTCCTTTGGTTTGTTTTAGTCTCTTGCCAGCATCAGATTATCTTAATGACTTGAAAATTAAGTTGTCTACAACATTGATGAACCTTGAAAACCTCATGCTAAAAGACCTTATATGATCCCATTTATTTGAAATGCCCAAGGCAAACCTGTAGACACAGAAAATAGATTAGTGGTTACTTTGGGATGGGAGGATGGGGGAATTGTGGGTTAGTGACTAAGAGGGTGTGGGGTTTCTTTTTGAGGTGATGAAAATACTCTAAAATTAATTGTGGTGGTTGTTAAAACAACTCTGAATATACTGAAAACCATCAGATTGCACACTTCAGATGAATAAATTGTATGGTATGTGAGTTATATCTCAATAACATTGTTTAAAAAAAATGATGTGAAATAGCAAGTCTCTTTACTGCTTATTCTTTAAAATTGTTTTGACTATATTTGGTCTTTTGCTTTTTCATATAAATTTTAATTAGTTTTTTAAATTCCATGCAAAATTTTGTTGTGATTTTCTGTTAGAATTCTATTGAATTCATAGATTAATTTGGGGGCAAATAAGATCATTTTGACATAAAGTCTCAGTACCCGTGAATGTTGTATTTTACTTCATAGGTGTTTTTAAAGGTTTTTCAATAACTGTTTCAGTTTTCTCTGTAAAGATCGGGCACACCTTTTGTTAAACTTACTTATTCATAACTAAGTACCTTATGGTTTTTATTGCTACTGTAAATGGTATTTTAATTACATTTTTTATTTGTTAGTTGCTGGAGTATAACTATGCTTTTGATTTTTTATGTAGTGGTCTCCTGTCCAGCAGCTTACTTGAATTCTCTTATTTTCATTTGCTTGTAGATTCTCTTCAATTTTCTGGCTATAAACAATCATATCCTCTACAACTTATATATTTAAGAATTTCTTGTCTTAATTCTCTGGCTAGGATCCTAGTGTAATATTGAATAGAAATATTCATAACTGGTATCTTGTCTTGTTCCTAATTTCAAAGGGAATGGTTTGAGCAATTCATCATTAAGTATCTTTATGCTTTAAAGCAAGAATTGACATCTGGCCCAAGGCCTGTTTTTGTAAATAAAATTTTATTGTATCATAGCCATGCTCATTCAATTACATGTAGTCTAAGGCTGCTTTCATGCTACAGTGGCATATTTGAGTAGTTGTAACAGAGGTCTTGTGGTCCTGAAAGCAAAAAATACTTCCTATCTGATTCTTTATAGAAAAGGTTTGCTAGCCCCACTTTAGGGTTTTGATTGCTTAATAATAAATTAAGGAACCTTCTTTCCACTTCTAGATTAAAAGTAATTTCTTTTTTTAAATCATAAATAGGTGGTGAACTTTATAATGCTTTTGTACAACTATTTAGATGAGTATTAAGTTTTTCTCCTTTAATCTTAGTGTGGTAAATTACATTATAAAATCAGTTAGTAGTAAACAACCCTGCATTCCTAAAGTAAACATCTTTCTCTCTTTTTTTTTTTAATGTGCTAGTGGATTAAATTCTCTAAGAATTTAAGATGCTAGCATTGATGTTCATAAGTGATATTGGCCTGACATTAGCTCCAGCCCATGGTTGGTACATAGTGCTTTCATCTTTGTAGCGTTTTAAACGTTTCTAATTCTGTAAAAATATTTTATTTGACTCATGCATTATTTAAAAGCGTTCTTTTGAACTTCCAAAGTAATTTCTTTTTCTTAAATGGTGACTCGTTTGAATTGTGGTGAGAACATGCTCTGTATGCTACTGACTCTGATATTTGTCGAGATTTGCTTCTAATAGGTAGTTTGAAGTCTCAAGTCAATTAAGTTTGACACTTAAAATATTATAATTCTAAAATGTAACTTTGAAACAAGACTTGTGTTGTATTCATAACTCCAGTTAATGAAAATCTATGTTGGAGGGTTAGAATGAGATGACCAAATTTGACTGAGGTTGGTTAAAATGAAAAGAGAACTTCTTGAAAACCACTTGTTCAGATTCTCAAATTGTAACTTCAGTAAAAATACCCTTTGCATTTTCTTTTTTAGTTTGACATAAGAATTTTGTTTAAGTAAAAACAGATTATAACGGACTTTATTAATCATGTTGTTATTTAATAGATCAGATGAAAAGAAGAACATGAACTGGAAGCAGCTTCCCAAAAAGCCATGCAAAAATCTGATTAGCACCTTGAAGAAATTGTATCCCCAGCTATCTTCGGGTAAATGTGAGGAAAAAGGAAGGGATTTTTTTGTTTGTTTGTTTGTTTTTTGCCATGCTGCATGTCTTGTGGGATCTTAGTTCCCCAACCAGGGATTGAACCCAGGCCCTCTGCAGTGAGAGTGCAGAGTCCTAACCCCTGCACTGCCAGGGAATTCCCAGGAAGGGATATTTCTAATGAAAGAATGTATATAAGAAAATTCTTAGATTTAGACATAATTTTGCTCTGCTTAAAGGGAGTCTCATTACAAAACAGAACTCCAATAGTAAGATACTACTGTTGTGGTTCATGTTTTTTTGTTTTGTTTTGTTTTTTTGCGGTACGCGGGCCTCTCACTGTTGTGGCCTCTCCCGTTGCGGAGCCCAGGCTCCGGACGCGCAGGCTCAGCGGCCATGGCTCACGGGCCCAGCCGCTCCGCGGCATGCGGGATCCTCCCAGACCAGGGCACGAACCCGTGTCCCCTGCATTGGCAGCTGTACTCTCAACCACTGCACCACCAGGGAAGCCCCTATTTTGTTTTGTTTTGTTTTGTTTTTTATTTATTTTTGGCTGTGTTGGGTCTTCACTGCTGTGCGTGGGCTTTCTAGTTGCAGCGAGCAGGGACTACTCTTCATTGTGGTGTGCGGGCTTCTCATCGCGGTGGCTTTTCTTGTTGCAGAGCATGGGCTCTAGGCGCGTGGGCTTCAGTAGTTGTGGCATGCAGGCTATAGGGCACAGGCTCAGTAGTTGTGGAACACGGGCTTAGTTGCTCCACGGTGTGGGGCATCTTCCCAGACCAGGGCTCAAACCTGTGTCCCCTGCATTGGCAGGTGGATTCTTAACCACTGTGCCACCAGGGAAGTCCCATGGTTTATGGTTTTTTGAACATGTTTTCTGTGCCCCATCTGTGCCCTCCCTGTTAGCCCCTGCCAGTGATCCCTTTACATTAATAAAGAGGAATTTCAGGAAGTCATGGGCTTTATTTTGACAATTCCCCTGTCGAATTATTATATATATAACATTATGTATTAATGGTATTTTCTCCTCTTCATTTGTCAGTTCACCGAAAAACTCAGGAAGGTTCAGCGATTGAGATGACTCCAATTGAAGCAGATTTCTCCTGGCAAAAGAAGATGACACAACTTGAGATGGAAATTCAGGAGGCATTTTTGCGCTTTATGGCATCCATTTTAAAAGGATACAGAACATATCTCAGACCAATCACAGAGGCTCCTTCAAATAAAGCCACAGCTGCTGATTCATTGTTTGACCGACAGGGTGAGTGGCATTGAAAATATAAATACTTTTTATTGAAATGAAAAAAATTTCTGTTTGGTAGTGCTACCAAATATAGTGCTACTATATAAATTCTTAGGAATTCATATTAAAATATGATGGTCTTCTGTGTATTTGTAATCTAGCTCTATGAATAGAATTTATTTTAATTTTTATACCCCATTTTTTTCCTGAGAAATCTGAAACTGGAGGTGTTTAATTATGAAATGTCAAAGATGTTGCTGACATTTATAGTACTGTAATCAGTTATCTTAGTAGAATAAAGCTGGTGGTTTGTTTTTAGGTGTTTTCTGCACTTTGCATGATTCTTGACTTTATACACTCTGGGCTTTACAGTATTCTCTAATAAAGAGTTTTTGGAATAAAGCCACCAGTTGTTTTAAATTTTTGAAAAATACAGCCTTGTTCCAGGGGAAAACACCATACTCATTCGTTTTAGTATTTGTTATTTTCGGGAATTATGAAAATTTTTGTTGTTATTCAGCAGCTCTTATATATGTAGTGGCAACCTTACGGATACATCAGTATTCATATGATAATTATTTTACATAGCTGTAATTTGACCCTGCAGTTATTATTTTTTAATCTGTATTTTCCTAATAGTCCTTTTGTCTTTTCTCATTTCTGCTTTGGGACAACTTATCTCTCAAATATTTAGTCGCCATTTACCAAACCCCACTAGTTATTATGTAGGGATATAAAGAAGTATAACATCCAGCTCCATGGGATACCCAGTGGAAAATGATCTAACGTGTTTTTAAAAATAGAGCAAGTACTCAAGAAAACAGATTTTACATAATCATTCAGTGAGAGGACATAAAAATTCAGAAAAAGGGAACATTCTTCCAAATGAGTGTTTTGGAAGACTTCATGGAAGAAGAGCATGACTTTAAAGAATGGGTAGAATTTATAAATGGAGATGAGCAAGAAAGACTTTCTAAAAAACACTAGACATTAAAAGTCAAATCTGAATTAGAATTTCCACTTTGCTATTTATGAAGCCTTCCTGGGGTTCTGTTTTGTCATTAATAAAATGAGGATGATACCTAATTCACACACAATTGTGAAGATTAGATGAGAAAATGTATGTGAAGCAACTAGAAAAAGTACTTTACAATACTCATGATAACAGTATTATTGCTAGTGGTAATAATGAAGTGGAAGGAAGCTCAAGAACAAAAGCACAAGGCATGTGTATTAGTTTGCCAGGGCTGCCATAACAAAATGCCATTGATTGGCCGGCTTAAACCAGCGCTCCCCCACCTTTTTGGCACCAGAGACCAGTTTCGTGGAAGACAGTTTTTCCATGGACGGGGTGGGGTGGGGGGGATGGTTCAGGTGGTAATGCCAGCGATGGGGAGTGATGGGGAGCGGCAGATGAAGCTTCGGTCACTCGCTTGCTGCTCACCTCCTGCCGTGTGGCCCCATTCCTAACAGGCTGTGGACCGATACTGGTCCATGTCCCGGGGATTGGGGACCCCTGGCTTAAACAACAGAAAATTGTTTTTGTTTTTGTTTTTCAGGATTCTGGAGGCTAGAGATCTGAGATCAGTGTGTAGCTAGGATTGGATTCCTCTGAGGCCTCTCTCCTTGACTCATAGATGGCTGTCTTCTCCCTGTATCTTCACATAGACTTCCTTCTGTGTGAATCTGTATCTAAATGTTCTTGTCTCTTAAGGACACCACCCATATTAGATTAGAGCCCACCCTAGTTTATTTACTTAAGTTTGACTTAATTACTTCTTTAAAGGCCATATCTGCAAATACAGTCACACTTTGAAATCCCGGGAGTTAGGACTTCAACATAAGAATTTTGGGGTGACACAGTTCAGCCCATAATGGCATGTTCGGGAAAAAAGTTTTAATGGTACAATTTGACCAAGTGAGGAGCTTTAGAGGTGTTGTGGAAGATAAAGCAGAAAATAAGATTAGAGCTCGGATTATGAGTAGTCTTAAATGCCAGACTAAGAATATGGAGTTTTTCTAATGGACAGTAGTGGGTCACTAATTCATTCTCTGTCATTCTAAGTAGAAGAGAGGCATTACTAATGGAATTTAGAAAGATATTTAACTAGTGTCTGAGACCTAAGGTTTTTGTTAACAGGGTAGCATTTGGTCTAACAAGGGATATATACATTTGACAATAAAATAACACATTTTACTGAGTGGGTTGTAAAGGAAAGTATTGGTTACAGTAAGAGAGCTAGGTCAGGGGAAAGGTTCCCTGAAGAAGTAACAGTTAAGCTTGGGCCTGAAAAAAGAATAGGATTTAGCTGTGGGTTTTGGGTTAACTTTTTTTTAGGGATACTTTAACAAACATGTATAAAAGTAGGGAGAATAACGTAGCTACCTTCCAACTTCAGCAGTAGTAGCCATCTACATTCTGTTGTTTTAGTTTCATCTATGTTTATTTTACTCTTCCTTTGTCCTTTTCTCCTCCCCTCCTCCACCCCTCCCTTTCTTTCTAAATTCCAAGTAGGACATCATTTCACCCATAAACTGTGTTTAGAATTTCCTGAAGTTACATGTGTTTTTATCTGATTGTATCCCCATGGTGTTATTTAACATTTTTTTCATCTATATTTCCTGTAAACTTCTGGTTGGAATAAGAGCCACATTGTTCAAAAGAAATATAATGGGAGCCACATATATAATTTAAGATTTTCTAGTAGACACAGTTTTTTAAAAAGCAGTAGGGGAAGTTAATTTTAATAATATGTTTTCTCTAACTTAATACATCCAAAATGTATCACCTCAACATGTAATCAAATTGTAAAAATTTTAATGAAATATTTTACATTCTTTTTCCATACTAAGACTTTGAAATTGGTGTGTGTTTTATACTTATAGCACATCTCAGTTTGGACCAGCCACATTTTTTTTTCCTGAACCTTCACCTCTGGGTATAAATCATTAATAATGGCATGGACTCAGAAGTCAGATTGTTCAAATTCCAGCTCCACAGCTTAATAGTGATGTGGCTTTGGGTATGTGGTTCATTAAAGACCAGCCACATTTTAATTGCTGAATCGCCACATGTGTGTAGTGGTTAGTGAATTAAGCAGTACTGAGCTAGAGCTTGATTATATTCAGGTTCAGTTTTCTTGGCAAGTGGTGCTAAAACACATGATGCTCACTACTTACTGCAAGTCTGGCTGTGTCCCATTTTTAGTGCTCCCAAGATTGATCCATGGGTTCAAGTTTTGTCAGCCTCATCCATTCATTATATTGATAGTTTCCCCACCAGCCTTTCATTAATTGTATTAGCAGCCTTTGCTGATCATTGCCTAGATCCATTAGAAGAAGAAGAAAAGACTTTTTCTTACCACTTGTCAAGAATAATTTATTTCTATTTTATTGAAGTCTTTCTCAACTAATTAATACCTCAAGGGGATGTAGTAAGGACCACAGCATGTGGAATGTCCTGAAGCATCATAGAAAGAAAGGCTGGAGGGGAAAGTGGCTCAAAAACAATGCTTGAAATGGTGGGCGTGAGCCAGATCATGTTGGATCTTTTAGGACTAATGAAGGGTTTCCGTCTTTATTCCAAGAGTAATTGCAAGTTAGTGAGGGATATTTAAGTAGGTAATAGGATCAGGTTTGCATTTTTAAAAGATCATGTTTAATGTTAAAAAAAAATCTCTTTGGCTTCTCTGCAGATTGAATTGGGGGCATCCAAAGTATGGATCTACTTATTAGTTGGTTAGTGCATTGGTCCAAGTGATCAGTGGAAGTGACCTGGATTAGTTGGTAGTATGAATAGAAGAGTGATTTTTAGGAGGTAGACTGAATAGAACTTGGCAATTGAATATGGGATGTAAGATAGAGGGAGATGTCGAGAACAACTTTGAGATTCTTGTCTTTAACCACAGAGTGGATGCTTGTGCCCTTTATTGAGAAGGGAAACAGCAGAAAAGGGAAGGATCTAATTATTTGTTAAGGAAAAGATTTTTTATTTTATTTATTTGTTAAAGTGTAACTGATGTGCAGTATTTATATGCTACAGGTGTACAGCATAGTGATTCACAATTTTTAAAGGTTATACTCCATTTATAGTTATTATAAAATATTGGCTATGTTCCCTGTGTTGTATGTCCTTGTAGCTTATTTTATGCATAATAGTTTGTACCTCTTAATCCCCTACCCCTATCTAACCCTTCCCCCCTTCCCTCTCCCCACTTGTAACCACTAGTTTATTTTCTATATCTGTGAGTCTGTTTCTTTTTTATTATATTTACTAATTTGGTTCACCTTCTAGATTTCATATAAAAGTGATAACATAGAGTATTTTTCTGTGTCTGACTTATTTCACTAAGCATTATACTCATCCATGTTGTTGCAAATGGCAGAATTTCATTCTTCTTTATGGATGAATAATATTCCATTGTGTATATATATATATAGCACAACTTATTTATCCATTCATCTCTCGACCAGTTAGGTCTTGGCTATTGTAAATAGTGCTGCTATGAACATTGAGGTGCATATATCTTTTTGAATTAGTGTTCTTGTTTTTTCCATATACATACCCTGGAGTGGAATTGCTGGATCATGTGGTTTCTCATAGTTTTTTGAGAATCCTCCATACTGTTTTCCATAGTGGCAGCAACAATTTACATTTCCACCAACAGTGCACGAGGGTTCCCTTTTCTCCACACCCTCACCAACATTTGTTATTTGTGTTCTTTTCGATGATAGCCATTTTGACAGGTGTGAGGTTATGTCTCATTGTGGTTTTGATTTGCATTTCTCTGATGATTAATGATGTTGCACATCTTTTCATGTGCCTGTTGGCCCTCTGAATGTCCTCTTTGGAAAATTGTCTAAGGAAAGGTTTTTTAAAATGAGAGAGACTTGAATATACTGGTTACTAGCTAATAGGGAGTATTGTCCAGAGAACACTGAAAGGCCTGGAATCCCAGGCTTATGTGGTGGGCTTGGCCTTAGATAGGAGGAGGGTCACACTCATTGTAAAACAAAGTAAGGAATAAATGATAGCTGCAGAAAGAGTCATAGATTTTATAGTGAGATAATGAAGGTAGTTCTCATTTAATTATTTTCATTTTCTCTGCAATATAAAGTATTATTATTCAGGGATGAGGGAGAGAACATGGAGGGAGAGTATTTAAACATTGGAAATAACTGTGAAAACACGGGTAAAGGGCAATTCAGACTCCAGAAATGTAGTGGGGTTGCTGGTCAGGGATGAAGGTATAAGCGGTTCTGATCCACCTGGTTATGTAACGGCGCCTCCTCCCAACCACAGCTTGTGCTCAGCTACACTGGCGCAGATTCAGAGAAAGCAGGCAGTACATTGCTCCAGGACTAGGTCATACTAGATGAGTTTGACAAAAAGGCGTAAAAATTGAGAGTGTTGACAAGAAAGTAATTGAAATGATGTACACAGACATGGAATCAATATTTGAGAGAGAGAGACGTGAAGATAGGAGGGTGTACTTAGAACGATCTTCTTCCTTACCCCATCCCCCACACAAAAGGCTTGGTAGGAAGAACTTAAGCATACCACCTAGACAGAGGTAATGGTCAGGGAGTAATATGTAAATTAGAGATTTGGGAGGCAGAGCTGTTTACAGGTCTACCAAGAAAAGTCCAGGGAGTGTGTAACTATGTGTAGAAGTTGGTGATTGAGGTGGAATAGACCACAGGTCATTGAAAGTTAAGGAATTAAAAACTCATTAAAATGTTGGATGGTTGGTCTTTATGGGTGTTGAAGAATGATGATGGTAGGAATTGGAGAGAAGACTTTGAATTAGGTGCCCTGATCTTCAGTGAATGAAGGAGAGGGTGTCCCTGTAGTCACTAGGTGCCTACAGTTAGTAGGGGAATGGGTGGAATAATAGCCAGATGAGCAGAGATTTTTACAAGATGATACAGAAATAATTGTGTGGTGGCATTGCAGAGGAAGGACTTGACCCTTCCTGCTTGTGAGTATGCAGAGTATCAGAAGTTTCTACTTGAGAGCTATAGGGCTAGAGGCTCCTTATAGGAGATGCAGATTTCAGTGAAAAGGTTAATGGTATAAGTTAAGGATTTTTGAGGTTGAATCAGGCAGAAGGGACTGTGGTCCCTTAATATATATATTATAGAAGATATCTATTTCCTGTAATATATATATTTCTTTCTCTTTCCCTTTGTATATATATATAATATAAAGAGAAAATAATATGGATATATACAAGTTTAAAATAATTAATATAACATCTAGTTCCACTTTAAAATCTGAATTTAATTCTAATTTTATTTTCTTCAGGATTTTTAAAAAGTCGAGATCGTGCCTATACAAAATTCTACACCCTTTTAACCAAAACACAAATTTTTATTCGTTTCATTGAAGAATGTAGTTTTGTAAGTGATAAAGATACTGGATTGGCTTTTTTTGATGACTGCATAGAAAAGGTAAAAGTTTGTCCTATATGTCAGTATTAAGGAAAAAATTTAACAGTTTACCTTTATAATCATCATTGTTATTATTAGCCCAAATGACCTGAGGAAGGCATTATAGGTGGGGTGTGTGTGTGTGTGTGTGTGTGTGTGTGTGTGTGTGTATGTGTGTGTGTGTGTACACATGCGAGTGTCCGATTCTGGGCTTAATGTAAGAATTATTTTCCTTTGTGGCATCTAGTACTGCCATACGTAGCTAATTTTTCTCTTTGAATCTCACTTTGGTTTTGTATTAAGTACTAAGAACATTTCATTGAAGCTCCTAAATTTTTTTTTTTTACGTGAATAAGATAAGATTTAGTAGTTCATTAAAAAAGTTTAGTTTTAGGAATTCCCTGGCAGTCCAGTGGTTAAGACTCCATGCCTTCACTGCTGAAGGCCTGGGTTCGATCCCTGTTCAGGGAACTATGATTCCACAAGCCGTGCAGTGCAGCCAAAAAAAAATCAAAAACAAAAAACGAACAAAACAAAAAGAAAGTTTAGCTCTATGGGTAATGGAAGTCCTGTGCTAAATCCTGTGTTCTTTTGTTTTAATGTTTTTCCAAATACTTTTGCTAATATATTTCTTTTGTCCTAATGGAAGCTATTTGGAAATACGTTAAAATTTTTTTTTTTTTTTCCTGGTTCGCGGGCTTCTCACTGTTGTGGCCTCTCCCGTTGCGGAGCACAGGCTCTGGACGTGCAGGCTCAGCGGCCATGGCTCATGGGCCTAGCCGCTCTGCGGCATGTGGGATCCTCCTGGACCGGGGCACGAACCTGCGTCCCCTGCATCGGCAGGCGGACTCTCAACCACTGTGCCACCAGGGGAGCCCCCTTTTTATTTTTATTTTTTTTTTTTTTGGTATTGGGGCCTCTCACTGCTGCGGCCTCTCCTGCTGCGGAGCACAGGCTCCGGACGCTCAGGCCCAGCGGCCATGGCTCATGGGCCTAGCCGCTCTGCGGCATGTGGGATCTTCCTGGACCGGGGCACGAACCCGTGTCCCCTGCATCGGCAGGCGGACTCTCAACCACTGCGCCACCAGAGGAGCCCCGGAAATATGTTAAATTTTAAAGCTTTACTCACCCATCGTAAGGAAGTTTATGTTGATTTTTGACAGTTAAAACACATATTTTTTCTCATTTTTTAATAGAGCTCTTATTTTTGCTAAGTGGGTCTTGGGGCTGATTGTTTATGCAAACTCTATATTATATAAAGTTGGAGATTTTATCCAAAAAAGGTAGAATATTATGATGTAATTTTTATAGGCTCCTAATGATTCCTGTATCTTAGAAGACTTGAATAATTTTCTCCCATTATATCCATGTGATCTAAAACTCCAGGGATATGATTAAAACTTTTCAACGTTTTTGTTTACTTAAATATTGATAGTCCATTATCGTTCAGTTAGAGAGAAGCTTAGATAATATCAATCAGTAATGCAGGGGTTTAGTAATAATGAAATTTTTGATTTGAGAAGCCAGGTTCTCCTTGTGATTGCCCATCTTTTGCTGCTTCTTTTTAAAAAAAATTAATTAATTAATTTTTTATACAGCCGGTTCTTATTAGTTATCTGTTTTACACATATTAGTATATATATATATGTCAATCCCAATCTCCCGATTCATCCCACCCCCTCCCCATCTTTTGCTTCTAAAGAGGGATTTATGAAGAAACCAGTCAAAATAAATTGCTTCTCTCTTAATAGCCGTAAGAGAAATATTATATTTTTATATTTTAGCCTAGTACTATGGAGCCTAGTAGCCTAGTAAAAGGATAGTTTTTTAAATAATAATTTAAGATAATCTCTATTAAATTCAGAGGAGACACTTTCACTAAGAATTTTTTTCTTTTTTTCTAGTTGTTTCCTGATAAAGGCACAGAGAAAACAGATAAGGTATTTTTTCTTAAAGTTTTAACGTTTCAGAATCACGTCTTGCTTATATGCAAATTAATTGGAGAAAATAATTATTTTTAGGTTGATTTTGATTCAGCAGAAGACACCAAATTGATAGAGCTAGATGACTCACAGAAAAGTGAGCATACTGTGTTCATAATGCCACCCGAGCCACCGCCTGATGATGGGAAGGATCTGTCACCAAAGTACAGGTAACAGGAATTTTTTTAAACATTTGTTTGGGCACAGCTTTAATAATTTGATCTTTTGTGATTATTAGTAGATATGTTGTCTAGTAATCATTTGTGAAGGTCATTTTCAAAATGTATTTAGTGAACTAATGGAGATGAACATTTTATGGAGATATCACCAGGTGTTGTAATTTAAGAATTGGACAGCCCCGTTGGAAGGGAAACCAGATGTTTATCACTGTTAACCTAAACATTTACCATATTTTAATCTTTAAAAATTTCATTTCTGAAGAAGAAAAAATTTACTTTTGTGAGGTTCCCCCCTCCCTTTGGGGGATTTTGTTGTCAATATAAGGACTGTGAAATTCTTATGCATTAGTAATATATCAGAGAAAACTTAAAAGTAGAGGGCCAGGAATCATTCTTTATTAAAATAAACTTATAGGATTTGAATGGGAGTCTTTTAAGAAATTAAAATGTTTGATTGTTTATTATTATGATCATTTGAATACCATTTAATAGGTTTAGAAAATCAAACAAAAAAACTAGCACATCGTTTTAGCACCAATACTTAATGTCTGTTAACAATTATATGTATATCTTTTTTGTCTTTTTGTACATAAATTTGCATTTACTATACTTAAAACAACTATTAGTTCATCTTGCGCATATTCTTTGTGACATGTGTTTGCCTTTAATGGTCTGAACATTTTTCCATGCCAATATATATTTTTGTGCCATTCATTTTAAATAACCACATTGCATGCATTTATTGTGATTTGTTAAACTAGTCTCCTGTGGATTTATTTATAGTTCTTTGCTATCTCTACCTTTGTGTGTATACACAGTTATTTTCTTTGGCTGTATTCATAAAAGAATTTCTGGGGCAAAGGGAATATAAAATAAGTGTTTTCCAAAAATATAGAATTAATGTATAATCTCACCAGGACTCCATAAGAATGAAAAATGTATACCTGAGATTGAGTGGTTTAATTAAGTACTATTTTGATTGCATGTTAATTATAGAACTCTTTTTTAATTTGGCTTTGATCATTATACATTGGAATGCAGATATTGACAAATAAGTAAATCAAATAGGAAAGGCAATATATTTCAGAAGAAGATTGGCCAAAGGAAATAACTAGGCAATTTCTGAGAAGAAATCCCAATAGTTGATAATATGGAAGTATGTTAAGCTTTTCTAGTATTTAAAGAAATGCAAACCAAGTGAGTAGTAGAAGCATTTTTAATCTATCAGCTTGAGAATAGGCTATCCTTCTAGTTAGAGTGTATGTAAGTATAACCTCTCTGGAAGTAATTTGATGGTGATTATAATAATTTTTATTTTCTTGATAAATATTTACCATAGAAAACTCTGTTATTGGGCATTATTCTAAGAAATTAAGTAAAAGTATTCACATAGATAAATGTACAAAGATACTTAATTGCAGAAATTGAGAAATAACCTAAAAATGTCCAACAGTAAAGAATTGGTTAAATTTTGGCACATCCCTAATATCAAAATATTCGGGATTTTTTCCTTGTAAATGTGAATGCAAGGTACTTTTATAAAGAAAAACAAAATTACAAAGTATACTAAAAGTTATCTTTTAATATAAATTATCATTGAACACATGGGTCCTGTTGAAAGGGTTACTAATTCTTCTGTCAAGATGTCAGGGTTTTCTGTGTTCTAGGGATTGATTGAAAATAATAGGATGCAGAGGAGCCAAAGTTTCCACGTAGATAGTCTATGTATCTTATAATTGCATCATCTTATATTTTTGAAAAAAAAAATTTCTATACAGGGATTTTGGAAAATAATATTGGGTACTTTTGAGGTTTAGTAATATTCACCTAAATTCTGGCATAATATTAAGAGTTAATGTACTTTAAATCAGCAGTTCTATTTTTGCTTTTTATTTTAGTTACAAATACTTTCCAAGACTGGACCTTAAGCTTTTTGACAGACCACAGGAGTTGAAACTTTGTTTTAGTAGACACCCTACTGGGAGTAGCATTACAAACAGTCCAGCTCTCATGGCTAAGAGAACTAAACAGGTCAGATATTCTTTATCTAATTTAAAATGTAAACTATGTATATGTGATATGCAGCTCATAGTTTAGACTTGTCACCCACAGCAGTCATTTGAAGACCCACTATGGTTGTTAATGAATTAAAATCGATTTCTTGCAACCCTACTTATAATATTGAGGCTGAAGTTTTTGAATGCTTATGTTTATGTTCTAAGAGAACCTTGGGAACTAAATACACTTAAAAAAACTTTATTGAAACATAATTCATATACCATACAATTCACTTGTTTAAGTATACTCACTGGCTTTTAGGATCTTCACAGGGTTGTGCAGCCACCATCACAATCAATTATAGAACATTTTCATCACCCTAAAAAGAAAGCCCGTACCCTTTAGCTGTTAACCCCCCAGTTCCTCCATCTTCCACAGCCCCAGGCAATCACTAATCTATTTTCTGTGTCTATAGTTTTGCCTGTTCTGCGCATTTCATAAAAATGGAATTGTACACATGTGGCATTTTGTGACTGGCTTCTTTCACTTAGCCTAATGTTTTTAAGGTTCATCTGTGTTGTAGAATGTATCAGTATTTCATGTATTTTTATTGCTGAATGATATTCCATTGTGTAGAATATTTTATTTATCCATTTATGTACATGTGGGTGGTTCCTACTTTTCGGCTGTTATGCATAGTACTGCTGTAGACATTTGTGTACAAGTGTTTGTGTGGTTATATGTTTTCATTTCTTTGGGTTATATGCCTAAAGTAGAATTGCTGTGTCATATAGTAACTCTGTGTTTAACCTTCTGAGAACTTATCAGACTGTTTTCCAAAGTGGGTACACCATTTAAAATTCCCACCAGCAGTCGGAATTTTACCACATCCTTGTTAATTCTTGTTATCTTCTGTCTTTTTCATTATAGCCATCCTAACGTATATGAAGTGGTATCTCATTGTGATTTTGATTTTTCCTCATGGTTAATGTAAATATATTTTCTACTGAATATTACATTCTAAGGGGAGTTAACTTAGGACAACCTAGACATCTTGTTTTAATACTATATCTGACTTAGGTATAAAGAGTTAAACTATGGTTAGGTGTGAGTTAAAATTGAACATCCTTTATACATATACTGATATTTTGGGGGTCTACAAAACATGGAAAATTTCAGAATGAAATTCTTAGTTCAGGTTTTACCAATTCATGCACAGTCCCTCAAATCCTAGGGGTAACCTGAGGTGATCCTTAATCCCATATAGTACACAATTCTCTCAGTGTTGTCTGAGGGGAATTTTTTTTTTAACCATTATCAGCTTAATAAAGGCAAGTTTTTTTAATGTGACAATTTTGCTACTACATCTTTAAATCTCATTTTCACCAGAATTTTTTTTCCAGGCAAGTCTCTTGGAAATAGAGCTCATAACAGTATGTTTATTTAGGACACATCCAGCAGAGGGATCTTTAGTGCAAAGCAGACAGTGGCAGTCTGACATGTGTGGAGAGCTCTATAGTTTCTGGGAATAGGTAGAGTTTGATAATGCTCAGCAGGTGACTTTGATACCTTTTTCTCTCTTCCACCTAAATCAGAATGAAAATCAGAACTAGAAAACATGCCATAAAACTGTTAGGTAGGAAGGTCTGTGATCTTTCTCAGACTATGTTGCCTGCAAAGGAATAGGTCTTTTTAACGAATCAGTCAGTGAAGGAATTAACACAGAAGGTAGAGTGGAAATCTTGGTGGGGAATAGCCTAGGGCATCTTAAACTTTTTATCAGGGGGAAGAGTGAGAAGACTGACTTTTCAAGAATGATTCTATAGAACTATAAGCTATAAATGAAATCCCTTTCATTCATCAAACATATGAGTGCCTTCTGTGTGAGGGGCACTTAGTTACCCATTGTATTATAATAATATGAATGATCTCTGATTTTAAGGAGTTTCTAGTCTATTAGGAGACACCTGCTTGCCAAATAGTTAAAATACAGTATAAAGTGCTTCTATAGAAAGAACCATGGGGCACTAAGTAGGAAGCCATTCACAAAAGCAAAACTATGAAATGCTTGATTTTAGAGTCAAATTTTACATTAAATTCCTCTCTTCCTTTTACTTCTCACTTTTCCTGTCATACTAATGAATTTTAGTGAATGTCATGATGTTTTATTTATTCTCTTTCTAGGAGATAAAAACAGCTCAAAAGTTGGCGAAGAGATGTTACACAAATCCACCACAATGGGCCAAGTGTCTCTTCAGTCACTGTTACAGTTTATGGTTTATTTGTCTCCCAGCCTATGTTAGAGTTTCTCATCCTAAGGTCAGAGCACTTCAGCAGGCATATGATGTACTTATTAAGATGAGGAAAACAGATGTGGATCCTCTAGATGAGGCAAGTATAACAAATTGAGTTACTGTTACTAAGATAAATTTTATTTGTATTTTTAAGAAAATTTAGGTCTCAGTTGCTTTCCAGTATCCTCGAATATTTTCATTAAGTAGGAAAGGTAAAATTGTTATCCTGTTTCATAGAGCTAATACTTATTATTTTAAAATACATTTATTTTAAAATTATTGCTTTAAAATGCAGCAGAGGGCTTCCCTGGTGGCACAGTGGTTGAGAGTCCGCCTGCTGATGCAGGGGACACGGATTCGTGCCCCGGTCCGGGAGGATCCTACATGCCGCGGAGCGGCTGGGCCCGTGAGCCATGGCCGCTGAGCCTGCGCGTCCGGAGCCTGTGCTCCGCAACGGGAGAGGCCACAACAGTGAGAGGCCCGCGTACCGCAAAAAAAAAAAAAAAAAAAATGCAGCAGAGACTGACTCCCTTAGACCAGACTGTTTGCCCTTGATAAATAGAAAAAAATATTGACTTAATTTTATTCTCAAGATAACTTCATTAGGAAGCAAATAGGCCTTTAGTAAGTGGCTCTCCACTTAGGACCTGTGTCCTAGGTGAGTTACATAACCTATCTGTGTTTCAGATTATGTGTCTGAAAATGGAGGTCTGAGTTTCTCAACCTTGGCACTGTTGACATTTTGGCCCACATCATTTTTTACTGTGGGGTCCTATCCTGTACGTGGTAGGATGTTTAGCAGCATCCCTGGCCTCTGTGCACTAGGTGCCAGTAGCTCCGTGCAATCAAAAATGTCTGCAGACATTGCCAGATGTCACCAGGGGGATAAAATTGCCCCACTGAGGTATATGATATTTAGTTCCTATCCTCAAATGGTTAATTTGACAGTTAAATCAGTTAATGTACATAGTGTGCCTAGACGAGTACCTGGCTAATGGTAAGCGCTCAGTGAACAGTGTGCTACATCTCTTAAGCCTGAGAACCATCCTCAGAGATAAGTAGTGGTATTATCCAACTAACGGTTGAAGAAACTGAGTTACTTATTTAGCCCTTCTCGTTGCTGTTTTTCCCTTTAAAAGTTACTTTTGGTGTTAAAATAACTAAAATGATTATTTAGAACCGGATTAGAATTTAAAATGAAGTTGGAATAAAAATTCAGAGTAATGGGTGTTTGGGGAGAAGGAGAGAGCACCAGGTTAGAAGAGAAATGCGATTGAGGAGGGGCACATTATAGGCTTCAGCAATAACTGTAATTTTCTCCTCTTATAAAATAAAAAAGATCTGAAACTGAGAAAGCATGTACGTTATTAAGATTTGATAATGCTTGTGAGCACACTAAAACTCATTTTTCTCTAAGTATTATCTGTTTTAAAAAACTTTTCAAATGAAAAGATAAAGTTATAAAACAAGTAAAATATCCATTCTCACATTTGATTACATTTTCTCTCATCTGATGTTAATAAAACTATTTGGAGGGCTTCCCTGGTGGCGCAGTGTTTGGGAGTCCGCCTGCCGATGCAGGGGACATGGGTTCGTGCCCCGGTCCAGGAAGATCCCACATGCCGCAGAGCGGGTGGGCCCGTGAGCCATGGCTGCTGAGCCTGCGCATCTGGAGCCTGTGCTCCGCAACGGGAGAGACCGCAGCAGTGAGAGGCCCGCGTACCGCAAAAAAAACTATTTGGAAATTAAAAGTGCTTGATCAGAATTAGTGTTTTGTACCTCATACATTTTAATGTTTTAAAAAACTTATTCTGATAGAGATATATCTAAGATAATATATCTAAGATATATTTTAAGATATGCTTTAACTTTGTGCAAGCACAGAATATTTTTAATGTGCTTTAAAATACGCTCTATGAGAGAGCTAGTCTTAATTTTGTTACTGCACTCTAAACTCAAAGCACAATACTTGATTAAGTTTCTTTGATAAGTTCATAAGACAAATTGCCTGAAAAGTAATCTCCTCTATAGATATTAAGATTCTAAGGTAGTCTTTGTTCCAAGTAATTACATTCTCCTGTTTTCTAACATGAGCAATTATGACTAGTAAGCTAAAAAAGTTTTTTAGACTTTTTTCCCAATAAACACTCTGATAGGAGGCTTAAAAATTTGGAGGTTAATTTGTTGTATTCCTACTTCTAACAAGTTATATTGACAGATTTGTAGTCACCTGAAGTAACTACATCTCTACAACTGGAAGAAAGAAATGTTTCTTTATTTTAAAACTTAAGGATGCATATTTGCTTGGCATATTTGATGCATTTTATTTGTTTATTGATTACACACAGAATAAGCACATTAAGATTTTCACAGTATTTTTATGTACATTATTTCCTTTGGTATTCCCAGCAACTCTATGAGGCAGTTATATATTAGCTATATTTTACAAAGAAAGAAATTTGAAACTTAGATGAAATGACACACATAAGGCCACCTAGCAAGGAAGTGGTTTTGATTTTTAGGTTCATACTCCATTAGAACCCACTGTCTCATTCATATGTTTAATGTTTTGACAGCTTTGTGTTCTACATGTTATGTTGGCAGAAGTTGTAATAACGTAGATTTTTAAATACAACAAGTAGAGACCCAGAAATAGCATATGCCATGTAGGCTAAATTAAAGTTAAAATGCATAGTGTGTTTTGCTTTTAATACTATTTATTAAATTTTTAATGGAAATGAAATGTTTGTGTCAAGCTTATCTTACCTTGTCTCATCAGTCTATTCATATAGATATTGTTGTACATTGCTGAGTAACAAACCACCCCAGAACTTAGTGGCTTAAAATAACCATTTTATTAAATCTTATTATTTTATTTGCTGAAAATCCAGGAAGAATTTGCGGTAATTTTTCTGCTCCACATTGTATTACTTAGAATCACTTGGTTGTAATCAGTTGCTAGCTGGTCTGGTCTGGAAGGTCCAAGACAGCTTAACTCACATGCAGCCAGGTACCTTGGCAAGGTTATCTGGAAGGCTGGGCTCAGGTGGACCCCTCTTCCTCCATGTAGTCTCAGACCTCTCCATGTGGTACTTGGGCTTTTCTCATGATAGCTTAGCACTCCAAGAGCATTTGTTTCAAGAGGAAGTGGAAAGTGACCTTTCTTAAGGCTTAAGCCAGGAAACTGGTACAGTTGTCACTTCAGGCAAATTCTATTGGTCATGTAATCTCAGAGGCTTTCCCCCTCAATTAAGGGGAAGGGACATAGACTTCTCATGGGAGGAGTAGCAAAGAGTCTGTGGCCATCTTTTATCTAACATAGATATCCAAAAGGTATCATGTTGTAGGCAACAAAATACTGCAATTAAAAAATTATATCCTTGGCATTATTACTGTTTCTTTAGTTTGATGCCTGGCTCTTATACCGGTAAGCCTGGAAGTTTGGAGGAATAGTTTGTAGACTTCAGAATAAATTAATTGTCGAGAATGGTTTTGGAAAATTTCAGATTAATCCCAGTTTGACATAGAAAGTGATTTACTTCTTCATGGCTCATAGAATCTTAGAGTTGAATAGGACCTCAAGATATTTTAGTAAAACTTCAACCTAAACCTGAGATGTTGGAAGTCTGTAATATATGGGACCTTGCCTATGCTTGAGTTGGCTTTGTTAGAAAGTTTGTGTTTTATGCTGAGTTCAGTTCCACCTCCCTGTGGCTTTTTTGGGACTGCAGAAGCTGTTTACTGCTTCTTTCAAGTGACAACTCTTCAGATATTTGAAGAACTCTTGTGCCACATTCTTCTTAATCACGTCATACATCTTACCTAGTTCTCCCATTTGTTCCTAATTTATGTAGTTTCCTAACACTTCTTTAACCTAGTCATTTATGAAGTTACTCTAACAGTTTCTGAACTCCTCTGCTCCTAAATTAAACTTTCCATTTCTAGCTTTAGAGTACTCATCTTTATGATCCTCTGCCTCTTCACATCTCTTTCCCTACTTCATCTCTTGAATAAAATATCCTTTCTCAAATCTGTTTACTTTCCCCTTTAGTAGAGAGTGCAACTTGGCTTTATGGTACTCACAGTTGTTAAACAGCTCTGTTATAAACAGAGGACATTTTACAAGTCCCAAGAAGAGTATCTTTTTTATGTATCTTTTCTTATTCTCAGATTAAGCTCTAGTAGTCTTTGGCTGCCTTGTTCACTGCTTTTGTAAACTGGCTCACCTCTTTGCCAGGGATCCATGAGATTCCTGTTTCCTTCTTCATGGTTTCTACTGTTGTCTTCCAAATGTGATATTCTAACTTTTAGGAGTTCCCCATTGAGTCGTCTTCTTCTGATCAAATTTAGCCCTCTTCAGTAAACACATATTCTCAGAAAAGCCTTTGCTAATAATATTACAGTGTTTTTAACTTTCTTCTCATACTTTTTTTAAGACACGGGTTCATAGAATTCTTTTTGTTATGTAGGCATTCTGGAGATGCTGCTTTTAATTCCTTTGGCATAAAATATAGAACATGATTTGGGAGAGAGCTATTTTAATCATGCTTGATTTTAAAAACGAATTCCTTCTCATATTATGGAAAACAATAGTTGTTTTCTTTGTGTAAACTTAGTTACTGAAACAAACGGCACACGTGCCCATAGGTCTTATGTGGAAAAGTTAATCATGCTGGTACTTCCATTGATGAATAGTTTTAAAAAATAGTTTACCGAGACTCTCAAACCAGAACAAAGGAGAAAATAGTAATAACGATTGCTTAATAACTTTGAAAAGAAGAATTGAGTAAAGTCATTTAAAAATCTCTACAAGTCACAGACTAATATGCTAACTATTAATGTTTTGATGTTTTTTGTTAGGTGTGCTATCGAGTAGTAATGCAGCTTTGTGGACTTTGGGGTCATCCTGTCTTAGCAGTGAGAGTTTTATTTGAAATGAAAACTGCTAAAATAAAGCCAAATGCTATTACTTACGGCTATTATAATAAGGTAAGTAGGATTGACATTAGGCAATATATGCTGCTTATTAAGATTGATAAATTTATTATGCCTTTTATTTAAGAAACTTTTTTTAGACGTTTTGGGGTAGAATTCTTTTTGTATATATTATATGTGTATGTATTTTTTAAAAATTCAAATATTCCTAATAAAGATTATTTTAACCTTTATTTTACCTTTAGGTAGTTTTGGAGAGCCCGTGGCCTAGCAGTACCCGCAGTGGTATCTTCTTATGGATGAAGGTACGGAATGTGGTACGTGGCTTGGCACAATTTAGGCAGCCACTTAAAAATACCGTGCAAAAGTCACAGGTCTCCTCAATATCAGGTAATAAATGTGGTTGGAAAGATACTTTCTTGCTGAACCATAAGCTTTATAGACATATGAATTTTTACTTATATGAGGCAGTAAACGTAAATGAAATTCTAGTTTTGGTATTTTCATATACTACTAAAGATAGAGGTTGCCTAGTCCAAAATTATTTTCTTCTCTCACAAATTTAGAAAGTATTCTGCAACTTTAAATGAACTGTGAGTCACTCATGTTTAGTTTCAGAGATTACCAGTGCATGAGTTATTGAACTGCTGTTGTCCTTATCTTTAGCTCCTCAAAATGCCACAGGTGGAAGTGATGGGGACACGGTGAGCCACGGTAGTGTGGATAGTTCTAATGATGCTAACAGTGGGGAGCACACAGTCTTCGTCAGAGATTTAATCAGTCTTGATTCCACTGATAATCACTCTAGCACAGGTACTAAAATCTGGATTTTACTAACCCTTCACTTACTCTCATGTTAAGTCTTCCATTTTTTAAAAAAACTTTTACCTTCCTCTCTCAAGTTTGTGCAATATGAATACCTAAAAAATACCATACATAAATAAGGGGAGAAAGTACACCTCTGATTGCAGATCACTTCTCTTATTTCCTATAGTATAAAATAAACTTGGGAGTGCTGTGCAAAAGGCTCTTACATGGTACTTCTTTGTGTTTGTTCATCATTAATTTGTGAAAGTATATGATATAATTGTTAGGAATTGTGAGCTGAGGAACTTGACTGTTAGTGACACAATTGCAAATCTTCTTTTCATTAAGTGGATAATATTTATTAAAGATTAGAGATTATGAATATTAAAGAGGGAAGAAAATAAGTCACACACCACGAGAAAAACGTATTCTTTGCATAGTCATTACTTTAAATGACACTTCTTAAAATCTGAGAAACTATTGAAGCTGCTTTTACATACAAAGCTATGGGCATAATCTCTGTCCTCTGAAGTTAGAAATAAGCTTAATTAAAGTAGCACGTTGAGCAGATATATGTGTGTTGCACATCCTTCTCGTGTTTTTCTTTTTTGTTATTGTTAATATCTCAAGCTTTTCTTTAAAAAGAATTCTGAGTCTAATTCCTGTGCTTCATCTGATGAACTTGTCTCAATGACTGAAGTTTCCTTTTCTCTGCTCTTTGTTGCTCTGCTTTTTGCTCTGTGCTGTTTCTTGGTGCTGCATTTGTCCTTGGCTGTCATGGTGTGGGGTGCAGACAGACTTGTGTGACGTGAAGCTATGGATACACGTGTGCATTAATTCTACCCTTGAATGTTAACCACTTCAGGTAATTTCCCATTTATTAGGTTAAATTTTGCTGACATGCAAGGGTGGGGGAGAGGCCTTTTGTTATATTTTAAGTACTGTTGCAAGTGGAAAGCAATTTTAGTTTTCTTGGCTTTTTCTCCTTCAGATACGTGTAATCATATACATACTACTGAAAATACCCAACTAACGCTTTATGATCAATTTGCAAAGCATATTTATCTTAATTGAAAATATGCTATGCCTTGCTACAATTCTTATTTTGAGGGTGGTTTGTAGCATCATTGAGTCAAATAGTTTTATGAGCGTTAAAGATTTCAGTATTCCAGCTGTTAAGGTGGTTTTTGCTTGCTAAAACTGAACTGCTGATTCTTGTGCTAAAAACTATCCCCATAATTACAGAAGCATGTATAAATTGGTGAAAGTCAACATAAAGCTGTAAGTTGCAATCCTGTTTATAAATTAAATTTCTTTCAACATGTGGGAATTTTCATGAGACTTTCATTTGAAAACCACCTTCTTTTATTTCCTCCTGTATTTTTTTCCTAGTGCTTATAGAATAAATGGATTTCATTTATGGAAAATCAAGAAAATAATTTGTGGTATGAAACCATTTCACTAATGTTAATAATAGATAAACACTCTCCTTATCTCTCTGGATTTTTAAACTTGTCTCCTTTAAAGGCAAAAAAAACGATTTACTAGTAATTCTGGGAAACTGCATAAAGATTCCATATTCCCCAGTTGGGGAAGAAACTTCAGATCCCTTTTTCATATATTTCTTTTAAGCTACATTTCAAATGACTGAAGCTCTGATACTGAATTTACAGTGATTATGTGTCTCTGTAGAGTTTCTGGTGATACCATCTGATATTTTTGGAGACTTCCAGCCCAGATGCTTAAGTTACTCTTTTCATTAAGGATTATCTCACAGAATCTTTCCACTTAGTACCTGATACTGAGTCACTTAGCTTGTTGAGGGCATGTCTGGGTTTAATCAGTTTACTCAGTACCCAGTCTAGTGTCCATTTCATGGCACTGTAATGCTTTTACCAGACTTTCTGAGGGGGGCCAATAAAAAAAAAAAAAAGACTGAAAGAAGTCATTCTAAATAGCAGTATTTTTTTTAATTAAAAAGTTTTTTAATCGAAGTACAGAGTTACAGTATTGTGATAATTTCAGGTGTACAGTGATTCAGTTATATACACATACACACATACATATATATTCTTTTTCAGATTCTTTTCCCTTATAGGTTATTACAACATATTGAGTATAGTTCCCTGTGCTATATAGCAGGTCCTTGTTGGTTATCTAAATAGCAGGTTTTTTTAAAGCTTAATTCTTTTGTTATATGGCGAACCCAAAGTTTGAAAGGCAGTTTAAAAAGTGGTAGAAAGTGAAAAAATAAAAAGTGGGGCTTCCCTGGTGGTGCAGTGGTTGGGAGTCCGCCTGCCGATGCAGGGGACGCGGGTTCGTGCCCCGGTCCGGGAGGATCCCACATGCTGCGGAGCGGCTGGGCCCTTGAGCCATGGCCGCTGGGCCTGCGCGTCCGGAGCCTGTGCTCCGCAGCAGGAGAGGCCGCAGCAGTGAGAGCCCCGCATACCACAAAAAAAAAATAAAAATAAAAAGTGGGCTTCCCTGGTGGCGCAGTGGTTGGGAGTCCGCCTGCCGATGCAGGGGACGCGGGTTCGTGCCCCGGTCCGGGAGGATCCCACATGCTGCGGAGCGGCTGGGCCCGTGAGCCATGGCCGCTGAGCCTGCGCGTCCGGAGCCTGTGCTCCGCAGCGGGAGAGGCCACAACAGTGAGAGGCCCTCGTACCGCAAAAAAAAAAAAAAAAGTGGTAGACAGTGGAAGGCACTATATTTTTTGTTTTATGTGTTTTTCATTGACATCCTTTATAATGATCCCCTGGTAACCTGCCTTTATTTCAGCTTTAATTTTAAACTTATTAAATGTTTCAAGAATAGTATGAAGAACTCTTGAATAACTTTTATTTAGTTTCATTCACTTTTAGTTTGACACATTTGCTTTATCAGTTTCTTTCTGTACACATGCACTTTTTTCCCCTAAATTATGTGAGAGCAGATTGCATACATCTTGCCCTTTTACCTCTTAATACTTCAGTGGTATTTGCTCTTACATAACCACAGTATAGTTTCCAAATTCAGGAAAACATTGTTTTACTTCTTTAATGTATAGTCTGTATTCCAGTGTTGTCAGCTATAATGTCCTTTGTGGTACTTTAACTCCTCTTTAGTCTCCTTTAACCAGGCACAGTTCCCCACCTTTTCTTTGTCTTTCGTAACCTTGACCTTTTTGAAGAATACGTCCAGTTATTTTGTGGAATGCTGCCAAATTTGATTAGATTAGGTTATGCATCCATGGCTCTTCTACAAAAATTATGTTAAATCCTTCTGAGATTATCACAACCCAGAGGCACACAATGTCTGTCTGCCCCTCATTGGTAACGTTAATTTTTATCACTTGATGTCAGTGTTTGGTTTCTATTAGTTACCATTATCCCCCTTGCAGATAATAAGCTATTTGTGAAGAGACACTGAGACTATGCAACAATATCTTCTTTTTCATCACACTTTCTCTTTTAAATTTATCATCCATTGATGATTCTTGCCTGAACCAATCGTTTTACTGTGATGGCTGTAAGGTGGTGATTTTGCCAACTCTATTGTCCCCTCACATTTATAAGATAATATTCTTTTGAATGTTCTTTAGAAATGTCCTCTCATGTTTTTGAGCACTTGCTTTCTTGCATAACAAAACGTTCCTGGCTCATTCTTGTACCTTCCCTGACTGAGCTCTGGAATCGGCCTTTTCTTCAAGGATCCCAGGTTCCTTTTAATGGGCAATAGATTTTAGAAACGAATGTCTGGGCTGTAGAAATGCTTACTCCCTCCAGGGTGTTGTCGTTCTAGACTTTTTCAGCAGAGGTAGAAAAATGTGTATGTATTTTAGAAATACTTCTAATTCCAAATCAGCCCCACAGGTTTTTCTTTGCCTTCCTTCATTTCACTTTTTAAAGATCTCTCTTCTTCCACTGTAAGAATCTTGGCTCCCAACATCATCACATTTACTCATTTGCTCAGTCCTACAGTGCACATAATATAATTTCAGAATTGCTATATCCATTCCCCTGTGAGAAATAAACCTAAGGAGTTTAGGATTTGACTGTTACCCCCCATGACTAGGGTATATACTCAGAATAATGTGTTAAAAGTTACACAGTTAAAAGTTAAAAGTTACACATTACATTAGTCCTCCCCCATCCTTTCAGTGTGATCATGTTATTCATAAACAATTGGTTTTGTTTGTTTCTGTGTGTATTCAGTTTTAGTTACACCCTGGCCCTCAGTTTTGCTGATTTAAGTTTTTGAACTTGTAGAAGTTAATACATTTCCAAAAATAAAAACAATATGATAACCATATTTAGAGAAGTTTCCTCTCTCTCAATCCCTTCCATCCTATTTTCCCCCATCCCTTGTAGGTAACCAGTTTTGTTTTCTGGTTTATTATTCCTGCATTTCTTTTTGCAAAAGTAAGCAGATATATGTTTGTTTTATTTCCACTTCTTTCTTACGCAAAAGGTAGCATTCTGTAGATGCACTCTAAAAGAAACTTTCGAAACATCTTATCCAAATCTACTAATTTATAGGTAAGGAAATTAAATTAAGATTCACTGCTTCCAAGTGTGTAATGGTTTTTAGTCTTTGATGTTCCTGTTTCTACTGTTCTTTGATTCTTACCATTGTTGTAAAATGTTTTGTGTGCTTCATGAGCTTTCTTCTCTTCTTTTTTTTACAAGTTTAATTGTGTAAGTTGGTGGAATTTCCTTTTGACATTTTATAGCTGGACTATAAATATATGAAAACATTTATATGTCAGCCTACATTCTTTTTAACAGGTGGTCAGTCTGACCAAGGCTATGGGTCTAAGGATGAACTTATAAAGGACGATGCAGAAATTCATGTGCCTGAAGAACAAGTATCAGGAGACTTGATAACCAAAACAAAAGTGCAAACAGAAGGTTAAGTACTGATGTTTACTAGCTTTACTTAGAAAAATACCTATATTAATTAAAAGTCTTATTTGATAATTTTGGTGATAATTTCCAGAAATGTAAAGTCTGGGCTTATAAGATACTATGTACTCTTATATATGATAGATTTTTGGTAGTCTCTGAATTTTAGAATTTAAGAGATCTTTAGAGACTCTGTAGGTCAACCCTCAAGTTTGTAGGAAACTGCAGCCCATCAAGGTATTCATTTGCCAGTGTTAAATAACTACTTTGTGACAGAACCAGGACTAAACTCTGAGTCATCAAACTTTTATTTTAAAATGCTCTTTCACTAGAAGTCCTTCAAATATCTAAGTCGATAATTTTCATTTGTAGGTTCCAATATAGTCTGTGTAGTTTTCTCTTTTTTAGGGGACTCATTGAGATAGAAATGAGAAATGATTTGTAGTAGTCATTTTAAGGAAATATGGAGAAATATTTTGGCTTTTTGATAATACGATGGTCTTCCTGTCTTCTTACGAAAAAGTACAGTTTCTTTAATGATGTCACTTACTTTATGCTCTAGAATTATGCAGAAGCAAGCCCCTCTCCTACTTGACAAGTGATGAGGAGTGTGACAGAAGGCCAAAGCCTTAATTTATTCACTCAGGAATGCTCAAGTTAGGATTATGAATGTTAAAGCATTTATTTCAGTCAGTACTGGCAACATTTATGGCATAAAATAAATCAGTAATAAAATAGAGAAAAAGTATTCACCCCCACTTAGAGAAAAAATACATAAAATATATTTTAAAAATACTTTGTTTCTGTTCAATACTGGCAAAAATAGAAATGATAACATCCAGATATTTTTTCCCAGAGGTATGCGATGTCTCTGCTGTTGTGGCCAAACATTCACAACCTAGTGCAGAGCCCCCGAGTCCTCCTGAGCCTCCTGCATGGGGCGGCAGTATTGTGAAAGTTCCATCTGGTATATTTGATGTCAATGGCAGGAAAAGTAGCACTGGTGAGTCTTTACATATTGGTTATCACATATTTAAAATACACTTCTATAGGTACATGTGTGTCTTTAATGACATTATAAATTGCTAACTTAATTGTAATGAACATGCTAAAGAGCCAGAAGTAAGCTGAATCCTATAAATATGCTAAAGAAGAAATTAAAATAGTTATTTAAAGATAATTCATTTTTAAAAGGAAGGGTATTAAGTGTGTTTAGTTGTTATTTGGAATACCTTTTCTTATAGTGCTTGTTCTGAGTTCCGTCCTCCTTTCCTATGGTTGATAATGAGAGAGGACTGTAGGACGGGCCTGCTATACTCATCCTAACAGAGAGGCAGTTATGTGGTCAAATTCCAAAGGGCTTGTGTGTGGCAGAGTAATTCCTAAGCCTGAAGGGAAATGGAAGAAAAAGATTCACATCACTTAACGTTCTGCACAAAAATACCAGCGGGTCTTTAATTTTTGCCCAATTATTCTAGGTACCCTGAGCCACTTTCTGTTTATGGTTAAGTATTTGTAATGAATAACTCTGTTGTGTGTGACTCCCATGAATTTGTGTTTACTGCCTTCAATTATGTGTAGTCCTCCTAAGTACCCTTAAGGCATACGTCTTAAGTGTATGATTTTAAAAGACAATGAAATTGGCCTGTGTCATTTGCCTTTTGTTAGTAGTAGCTACAGTTCACGTCCCTAAAGTCAGCAGTCTATCTGTAAGTGTATCTATTGTATGACTTTATAGAAATTAATTCGCTCAGCTTTTTAAGTCAATGTGGAAATACTCCTTATTCCTAAAGTTTTTTTTTTTTTTTTTTTTAATTGTGATACCAAGTTCGGTTATTTTACAGGGAGTGAGGGGATAGTGTTTTGCTAATGAGGTGGAGCTACAGATGTTTTGAAAAAAATAATTGATATATATATTCTTTATCCCATTTTCCCAACCTATTGATAGCAGGTTAAAAAAAAAAAAAAGGAGGACAGTTTTCTTTATCAGAGGTTTAGAATCTTCTCAGAATATTGAAATGGACATGGTCTGGGGACTGGTGCATTTTCTTCTCTTTTTATTGATCTTATTTCCATGTTACATTTTGATGTAGGAAGATTTGTTCTATTAAGAAAAGAGGAGGTGGTAATGAGGCTTTTTCCAATATATCAAACAGTCAATTTTATTTTAAAATTGAACAAAATGTGACACTAAATTTCCTAGAAATGATATGAGAACCAGTAAATTTGCAAAGATCTTTTCTCAAATATTGTTAAAAGTTTTCAAAGCAGGTACAAACTTCGGAGTTATAAAATAGGCTAATTTAATTCCCTTAAATGCTTTAAAATATCTCTAAATGCTTATTATTCTGTTTAATTGGAAAGATTATGATTATTAATAGATACCAATTTGGAATATTAAAAAGAACCTTGAAATCAATTTGGAAGATTAAAAAAAAGATCTTATCATAATGACAACTTTCCCTTCCAAACTCCCAGGTCATTATACTTTTTAAAAAACAAATGAGAGGGCTTCCCTGGTGGCACAGTGGTTGAGAGTCCGCCTGCCGATTCAGGGGATGCAGGTTCATGCACCGGTCTGGGAAGATCCCACGTGCCGCGGAGCCTGCACGTCCGGAGCCTGTGCTCCGCAATGGGAGGGGCCACGGCAGTGAGAGGCCCGCGTACTGCAAAAACAAAACAAAAAACAAAAAAAATGAGAATCCTAAATATGAATGGGTAGACTTAAGTTCTGCTAATGATGCAACTAGAAATAGCTTTTGGTCTTGGCGTGGAAAAAATTGCATGGTAGCAAAGAGTTAATGACTGCCTGCATCCCCCAAAGGTGGGGGAGGTTCCTACAGACACTGGCATAATTTTGTTCCACTTGCTCAAACAAGATTGACCTCTGTGAGGGCTGGGATTATGTCAGTTTTATTCTCCATTGTATTCTTAGCACCTCACATAGTGGATGCTAGTAGGAATTCAGATATTTGTTGAAGGAATAAACATATCTGAACAAATTTTGGCTATTCAGATTTTAGCAGGCTTCTTGGAATCTGCCGATTCTAAGTGCTCCATTCTAGATCCTTTTACTTTGGAGAAGTAAGGCTTTGGCTATAGCAAATATATAATTTCTCTATGATTATGAATTTGCTTTCTGCAGGGTAGATTCCTGGCAAATACTTGTTGAATTAGATATATGAAACCCAAGATAGAAGAGCTTATTTCTTTTTAGGTCTGCTATTTAATGTGGAATATATTTCTTAAACTGAATATAAAACTCTTAAAATATAAAACATGTTTATAGATGTATATTTATTGATAAATGTGATATCTTTAGTGAACAGTACAGGTATATACAGTATATATTGCACGATCCTTTTTAAAAATGTGTGTATATGCATAGAGGATGAAAGGCAGATTATACATTAAAATGTTATCTCTGAGAGGCAGGGTTGAATGGAGTAATTTTTGGACTTTTTCTGTATACCGTCTTACCTTTCTGAATCTTTTACTTTGAGTATGTGTCACTTTCAAAAATTAGAAAAAAACAATTTTATAAAAGTTACATCAGAAAATAGAGATTTATTTTTAATACTGCACTTTCTCTTTTTAGGTAGTACACCAAATACACTGTTTTCTACTCAAGATCCAGTTGAAGATGCAGTCCTTGGTGAAGTTACTAATCTCAAGAAGAATGGTGATAGAGGAGAAAAAAGGCAAAAGCATTTTCCGGAGAGAAGCTGTAGTTTTAGTTCTGAAAGTCGAGCAGGAATGTTGCTTAAGAAGAGCAGTTTGGATTTAATTTCAAGTGAAGTGGCTATCATGATGGGAGCAGATGCCAGGATTCTCACAGCAGCACTGACGAGTCCTAAGACTTCTCCACTTCATATCGCAAGAACCCATAGCTTTGAGAGTATTAGCTGTCATCCAGCTGACACTAGGACTCGTGTGTCTGAAAGCACTTGGGATTCTGAGCACAGATCTTCATCGGTGTTAGAGATGCTTGAGGAAAGCCAAGAGTTCATAGAACCTGTAGTTGATGAAAATGTAGCTAAAACTCCTGTGACAAAGGATACATGTGACAGCCTACAAAATGACAGTAATCAGTCCAGAGACTTGAAAGCAGGATCCAAAGATCTAGTAAATAAGAGAAGTAGTTTATGTGGTGTTGCTAAAGCTATTGAGAGGGAAGATGTTGAAACTGGACTAGATCCTTTGTCACTTTTAGCCACTGAATGTATAGGAGAAAAAACTCCTGATTCAGAAGATAAGTTGTTTTCTCCAGTTATTGCACGTAATCTGGCTGATGAAATTGAAAGCTATATGAATCTAAAGAGTCCCTTGGGTAGCAAGTCTTCTAGTATGGAACTACATGGAGAGGGAAACAGAGAGCCTGGCACTACCAGTGCATTTATTCACCCTTTAGAGAGGAGATCAAGCCTACCTTTAGATCATGGTCCTGCAGCACAGGACAGTCCTGAAAGTGAAAAGAGCTCCCCTGCAGTGTCCAGATCTAAAACTTTTACTGGGCGTTTCCGGCAACAAACTCCCTCTCGAGGTCATAAAGAACGTTCAGCTTCTTTATCAGCACTGGTCCGTTCTTCACCACATGGCTCATTGGGTTCTGTGGTAAATTCTTTGTCAGGGCTAAAGCTGGACAATATACTCTCAGGACCCAAGATGGATGTGCTAAAATCTGGTATGAAACAAGCAGCTACAGTAGCCAGTAAGATGTGGGTAGCTGTATCATCTGCCTACAGCTATTCAGATGATGAGGTAAGAGTGTTTTATGTGTGTCATCTGTCTGATGTTGGAATGTTTGGAGTATTTTTTAATATATATATTATTATTTAGATATTTCTGGTAACTTTTTAATATTTTAAAACATGCATATCCTACTTCTTTCTTGAAATGACTTCAACATACATGTAAGGAAATTAATAATGAAGTTTATACTTTAAGTTTATAATTCCACAGCCCAGTCTAAACTAACACATTAAGTCTATTGATTTGAAAGAACTAATGATTAATGTTTGATTTAATGTTATATTTGCATAGCACTTCACTTTTTAAATAGCTTTCACCTGTGTTATCTCTTTAAGATATGTGAAGTCACTCTACAACTTAATCAGTAGATTTCAATACTGCACAACAAAAACTGCTAACTATTTATTTATTTATTTTGGCTGCACGGGGTCTTAGTTGCAGCACGTGGGATCTTTGTCGCGGCATGTTTAGTTGCAGTATGCGGGATCTTTAGTTGCAGCATGCAGACTTCTGAGTTGCGGCATGCATGTGGAATCTAGTTCCCCAACCAGGGATCGAACCTGGGCCCCCTGCATTGGGAGCACAGAGTCTTACCCACTGGACCACCAGGGAAGTCCCCCAAACTGCTAACTTTTTATTGAAGTTCAGTTGATCTACAATACTGTATTAGTTTCAGGTGTACAGCATAGTGATTCAGTTTTTGTGCATTATATTCCGTTTTAGGTTACTACAAGATATTGGGTATAATTCCCTGTGCTAGAAAGTAGATTCCTGTTGCTTATCTATTTTATGTATAGTAGTTTGTATCTGTTAAACCCGTACCCCTAATTTGTCCCTCTCCCCTTCCTCTTTGGTAACCATAAGTTTGTTTTCTATTTCTTTGAGTCTGTTTCTGTTTTGTACATACATTCATTTGTATGACTTTTTAGATTCCACATATGAATGCTATCGTACAGTATTTATCTTTCTCTGTCTGACTTACTTCACTAAGCATTAATATTCTCCAGGTCTCTCCATGTTGCTACAGATGGCAATATTTCACTCTTTTTAACGGCTGAGTAACATTCCAGTGTGTGTGTATGTGTGTATCACATCTTTATGATCCAGTCGTCTGTTGATGGGCACTTGGGTTGCTTCCATGTCTTGGCTGTTGTACATAGTGCTGCTATGAACATTGTGGTACATGTCTCTTTTTGAATTAGTGTTTCCTTTTTTTCTGGATATATACTCAGGAGTGCAATTGATGTATCTTATGGTAATTCTATTTTTAGTTTTTTAAGGAACCTCCATACTGTCTTCCATAGTGGCTGCACCAATTTACATTTCCATGAAAAATGTATGAGGACTCCCTTTTCTCCACATCCTCTCCAACATTTGTTATTTGTAGACATTTTGATATAGACATTTTGACAGGTGTGAGGTGATACCTCTTTGGGGTTTTGATTTGCAATTCTTGAATAATTAGTCATGATGAGCATCTTTTCGTGTGCCTGTTAGCCATCTGTATGTCTTTGGGAAAATATCTATTCAAGTCTTCTGCCCGTGTTTTGATTGGATAGCTTGTGTTTTTTTTTATATTAAGCTGTATCAGCTGTTTGTGTATTTTGAGTAAGTTGCATCATTTGCAGATATTTTCTCTGATTCCATAGGTTGTCTTTTTGATTTGTTGATGGCTTCTTTTGCTGTGCAAAAGCTTTTAAATTTAATTAGGTCCCATTTGTTAATTTTAGGGGACAGATCCAAAAAATACTGCTATGATTTATGTCAAAGAGTGTCCTGCCTATGTTCTCTTCTAGGAGTTTTATGGTTTCAGGTTGTATATTTAGGTCTTTAATCCATTTTTTTTTTTTTTTTTTGCGGTATGTGGGCCTCACTGTTGTGGCCTCTCCCGTTGCGGAGCACAGGCTCCAGATGCGCAGGCTCAGCGGCCATGGCTCACAGGCCCAGCCGCTCCACAGCATGTGGGATCTTCCCAGACCGGGGCATGAACCTGTGTCCCCTGCATCGGCAGGCGGACTCTCAACCACTGCGCCACCAGGGAAGCCCCTTTAATCCATTTTGAGTTTATTTTTGTATATGGTATGAGGGAATTTTCTAATCCCATTGTTTTGCCTGTAGCTGTCCAGTTTTCCTAGCACCACTTGTTGATAGAACTGTCTTTTCTCCATTGTATATTCTTGCCTCCTTTGTCATAAATTAATTGATTGTAGGTGCGTGGGTTTATTTCTGGGCTCTCTGTTCCGTTCCATTGATCTATGTATCTGTTTTTTTGTGCCAGTACCACACTGTTTTGATTACTGTAGCTTTGCAGTATAGTCTGAGGTCTGGGACGTTTGTACCTCCTGCTTTGTTCTTTTTTTCTCAGGATTGCTCTGGTAATTTGGGGCCTTTTGTGGTTCCATATAAATTTTAGGATTATTCTATTTCTGTGAAAAATGATAGGGGATGCAATCTGTAGATTTCTTTGGGTAGTGTGGCTTTTTTTTTTTTTTTTTTTTTTTGACACCACCAGGGAAGCCCCTGTGTGGCCATTTTAATAATACTGATTCTTCCATTCCAAGAGCATGGGAATATCTTTCCATTTCTTTTAACCATTTTCACTTTTTTTTAATCAATGTTTTATAGTTTTCAGTGTGTAGGTCTTTAACCTCCTTGATTAAGTTTATTCCTAGGTTTTTTTCTTCTTTTGATGCAGTTTTAAATGGGATTTTTTTTTAAGTGGGATTTTAACTTTCTGATATTTCATTATTAGTGTATAGAAATGCAGCAGATTGCTGTGTATTAATCTTGTATCTTTCAGCCTTTCTGAATTCATTTATTCTAAAAGTTTTTGGGGGGGACTTTAGGGTTCTCTGTATGGAGTGTCATGTCATCTGCTGTCCCTTCCAATTTGGATACCCTTTTTTCCCTTGTTTGATAACTTTGGCTAGTACTTCCAATACTATGTTAAATAGAAGGAAGGGGTGTGAGTAGGCATCCTTGTCTTGTTCCTTAATTTAACAGGAAAGCTTTCATCTTTTCACCATTATTATGTTGGCTGTGGGTTTGTCATAAATGGCCTTTATTATGTTGAGATATGTTCCTTCTGTACCCACTTTGATGAGAGTTCTTATGATGAATGGATGTTGAATTTTGTCAGATACTTTTTTAGCATCTATTGAAATGATCATGTGGTTTTTGTCTTTCTTTTTGTTAGTGCCGTGTGCCACATTAATGGATTTGCATATGTTGAACCATCCTTGTGTCCCCAGAATAAGTCCAGCTTGATCATGGTGTATGATCCTTTTTATATGTTGTTTGATTTGGTTTGCTAATATTTTGATGAGGATTTTTGCATCTATATTCATCAAGAATATTGGTCTGTAACTTTCACTTTTTGTAGTATCTTTGTCTGGTTTTGGTACCAGGGTAATAGTGGCCTCGTAGAATGAGTTTGGGAGTGTTTCATCCTCTTTAATAATTTGGAATAGTATTAGAAGGATAGGTTTTAGCTCTTCTTTACATGTTTGGTAGAATTCCCCAGTGAAGCTGTCTGGTCCTAGACTTTTGTTTGCAGGTAGTTTTGTTATTGGCAGTTCTATTTCACTTCTAGTAATTGGTCTCTTCAAATTGTCTATTTCTTCTTGACTCGGTCTTGGCTGGCTATATGTTTCTAGAAATTTGTCTATTCTATGTTGCCCAATGTGTTAGGATATAAATGTTCTTAGTATTCTCTTACGAGTTTTTGTATTTCTGTATTATTTGTTATTTCTACTCTACTCTTTTCATTTCTTATTTTGTTTATTTGGGTCCTCTCTCTTCTTCTTGGTGAGCCTGGCTAGAGGTTTGTCCATTTTGTTTATCTTTTCAAAATACTGGCTCTTAGTTTCATTGATCTTTTCTATTATTTTTTTAATCTCTATTTTATTTCCTCTCTGATCTTTATTATTTCCTTCCTTCTGCTGACTTTGGGCTTTGTTCTTCTTTTTCTGATTCTTTTAGGTGGTAGGGTAAGTTGTTTGAGATTTTCCTTGTTTCTTGAAAGAAGGCCTGTCTTACTGTGAATTTCCCTCTTAGAACTGCTTTTGCAGGATCCCATAGGTTTTATAAAGATATGTTTTACTTTTCATTTGTCCCAAGGTGTTTTCTGATTTCTTTGATTTTAGCATTGGCCCACTGGTTTTTTAGTAGCATGTTGTTTAGTCTCCATGTGTTTGTTCTTTTCCCATTTTTCTTTCTCTAGTTGATTTCTAGTTTCATACTGTTGTGGTCAGAAAAGATGCGTGGTGTAATTTCTATCCTCTTAGATTTTTTGAGGCTTGTTTGTGACTTAGTATGTGGTCTTTCTGGTGAATGTTCCACGTGCACTTGAAAAATGTGCATTCTACAGAATAGAATGTGTATTCTGCTGGTTTTGGATGTAATGTCCTTTAGAGATCAGTTAAGTCCAACTCGTCTATTGTGTCCTTTAGGACCTCTGTTGCCTTATTGATTTTCTGTCTGGATGATCTGTCCATTGATGTCAGTGGGGTGTTAAAGTCTCTTACTGTTATTGTATTAGTGTCAATTTCTCCCCTTGTGTCTTTGCTTTATTTATTTAGGTGCTCCTGAATTGGGTGCATATATGTTAATGACTTTAAGATCCTCTTTTTGTATTGATCCCTTTATCATTATATAACGCCCTTCTTGTCTTTTGTTATATAGCCTTTGAAAAACTGCTAATCCTTTTAAAAATCATCATAAAGAGAATTAATCATAATATCTTCTTGTGAAAATAGGAGTGGGCAAATTTTGTATTTAAAGAACTTAGAAGGTCAGTTAAGGAAAGATAAAATAAGCTAACTTCAAAAGCATCTTAACCTGGAATTATATTTAAAACAAACAAACAAAAAAAACAGTGTGAGCCATTTCACTTTTGAAATTTTATCTAGCAGTGTTAAATATAAAGCTTTCTACAGAGTAATTTGGACTTGGAATATATGACTGTAAATTCCAGGTGGTTGCAGATCTTAATCTTTCTTTTCATTACTATCGCCCTAGTACCATTGACTGCAAAGGCAAATAGGATATACCTAATAAATATTTTCAAGTGAAGGAATGAATAAAAAGTCTGTAAAATATTCATAACTTTTATCCAGAATTTAAGAAAATATTTAGGGATATGTGTAAAAATAGCTCAAGTGAATTCAGCAGTGTAACTCATAAAATTTACAGGATTCTGAATGTTTAAGCAGTAGAGGATTTACTAATATCTTAATAATACATCAGTAAATCAGATTAGGTTGCAGGGATTTAAATAATGTAGAAGATTTAATGATAAACTACATGAGAAGAATGGGTTAAAAATATCCTATTTTGTAAAAACGTATTATGTATGCATATTTTTGACTAGAAGGATATACATCAAGATTTTTACTGCACTCTGTGGATGTTGATATTATAAGTGTTTTATTTCCTGTTTTGCATATCTATTTAATTTTTAAAAATCATTTAATATGGTTTTATAACAAGGAAGACACAAGTCTTTCTCCTTTAAAGCAAAAATTAAAAAGGAAACTGCTTATTGAAATGTTTTCTATCTAAAGCATCAACAATCACTTACAGTGGTTAAGAACTACAGTGTTCAGAACTGTTCATGTTTTATTCCTCTAATAATGATGGTTGTTATTCAGAATAATCATATTGCCAGCCAAAATTCTCACCACAACCTTATTTTAATGTACTTATATTATCCACATTTTTCAGATAATGTAATTAAAAGTTATGGAAGTTAAGTAATTTCTGCAAGGTCACATACCTAATATGTGAAGGGGGGCCAAGACCACAATCTGGCTGACTCTTGGAAGCCCCTACTCTACTTGGACTGGGGTCTCTGATTACACTGGGCATAGTGAGCGTCTAGAGTTCCTTCATTTTATAATTTTGAATATTGGAATAAACCCCACACTCCTAATATACACTAGGAGCACAGCATAATCTTAAAGCGTAGGTCATTGCTTGAATGTCTTAGAGTATGGAAGAGAAATTCCAAATAACAGAAAGAGTTCATGGTTTTGAAACATATGATGATGATGATTTATTTAAGAATTATAGATGAGTTTAATTCTGAAAAGGGTAGAGTGAATATATTCTCATTGGGGAAGGTATTACTTATGTATGTGGGATTTTATTCTTTTCAATTAAAGGAGGAAACAAAGAGAGATTACAGCTTCCCAGCTGGCCTCGAAGACCACATTTTAGGAGAGAATATATCACCTAACACGAGTATCTCAGGGCTGGTCCCTAGTGAACTTACCCAGAGCAACACAAGCCTTGGCAGTAGCAGCAGCAGTGGAGATGTAGGTAAACTGCATTACTCACCAGGTAAGGGGAAGGATCGTCCTTTCTTCTAATTTATAGAAAATTAATTTTTAATTTATGCCCATACTTCTTCCTCCGTGCACCACACACACAGTAAGCCCCACTTGTTGAGAGGATCTGATATAGTCACACCATATTATCACTGTTATTTTATATGATCTACAAGTACTGTAGTCACCCACTGAGTTTATTTTTAGTTATGTACATTTATGGATTCTATCATTAGTTCTCAAACTTCAGGGTGTCTCAGAATCACTTGGGGAATTTGTTTAAAAGTATATACAAGTATCCAAGCCCTAGGTTAAAACTTTTGAGACTTAATCTGTGGGATGGGACCTTAAGAATGTATATTTTTGACAGCTCTCCAGGTGAATCAGATATTTACTAGAGTTGGAGAATTTCTGTGCTATATCACTGAAATTTCCTAGTTCTGTGTTATTTTTTAAAATTGTAATTTTATTCATTTTCTCCAACTTTCTATTATGAAAAATATCAAATATCCTAAAAAGTTGAAAGAATCATATAGTGAACAATCATATGTTCTCTACCTAGATTTAGTTAACTGTTGTTAACCTTTCCTCTGTGTATATACATAAGTACATTTTGATACTAAACCGTTTGAAGATAAATTGCAGACTTCATGTTATTTCCCCCTAAGTATGCATTTCCAAAGAATAAGGACATTTTCATACATAATGTGTTATGATGTTTACTTCTCTCTAGGTGAACTTCCATTTCCAAGAGGCATAAAAGGGCAGGACTTTGAAAAGTCGGATCATGGTTCTTCTCAAAACACCAGCATGTCCAGCATCTATCAGAATTGTGCAATGGAGGTAAAAGTTCTATATTCTGTCCATGATAAAGTGGCTGTAAACATATTTTTATTTCAGAATGGCATTTAACAGAATTCTGTACCTTTTTGGACAAAACAATAAAATAAGTCATTTTGTTGAATTTGCTTGATGTCTTATGTAAACAAGGCAATAAACTGGTAGTTTTACCTCTAAAGTAATTGAACTGTTATTCCAAGTGTGATCAACAAAATAAATACAATTCTGTGTTTGCCTCAAGAGGATGGCCTATTAAGACTGATTTTCACTGTGGACGTTCTCAAGTATGTGTACTTTTCTGCTCTTAGGTTTTGATGTCAAGTTGTTCACAGTGCAGAGCTTGTGGAGCTTTAGTTTATGATGAAGAAATTATGGCTGGATGGACGGCAGATGATTCAAACTTGAATACAACCTGTCCCTTCTGTAAAAGCAACTTCTTGCCTCTTCTCAACATAGAATTTAAAGACTTGAGAGGCTCTGCAAGGTTAGTATTGTAAAAGCTCCCTTAAAGAGGTAAGCGTCCCCCAAGAGGCATGACTCCTGGGGGAAAAGTGAAATAGTCATGGTATGCTCCAGGTGTTCCTTTCCTCGCCCTCCTGCACTTTCAGTATTTGAGTAGAAAATACTAATAATGTAGGAGACTGCTTTTCCATTTTATTTAACAAATGATTATCAGTAGTAGTTAATTCTCGGAGCTAAACTTTATAAATTATATAATTATTACATAGATTATATAATTATTATAGATAATTCCAAACTCTAACGTTAGTCATTATTTTAATATTTCTGCCTCGATGACCTTGATTATGTGTTCTGGAGCTGCCCCTGCCCCACCCCCCAAAAAAAGGTGGAAGGGGCTTTAACTCTTCTCTTAACTTGTTGCCCCTTTATGTTGGTGCTCTGTACTGTGAAATGACCGAATTCTACGCATTGGAAAGGAGAGGCTGATCTATGATCGGTCATTAAGTAATTGAGAGTTTGGTAACTGTACGCTGACTTAAAGTACTTATACTTAATATTCTATTTGCTTTATGGAACAAACTACCTTTATCCGCTTTTTAAAAATTTCCAAACACAGAGGTGTCTCCTCTCTGTGTTTCCTGTTAGCTTCAGTGTGGAGCTGAGTGAAAGCATACTCTAATTCCTGATGCACTGTCATCATTGGTTTGTGCAAGGGCCTTCTTTGACTATCTTCCTCCCCTCACCATTCCCACTCTTATTATTTTACCCAACAAAAACATTGACTCTGCTGTGTGTGATAAATCCTTGAATATATAACCTTATAAATAATGTTGTTTTGCATGATTATGTATTTTTAACGTACATGATTAGAATGATGCTGAAAATCTCTATTTCTTTTTATTACTCAGTTTAAAATCTGAGTTGCTATATGTATATCTAATTTATTCCTTTTCTCCTATAGGAAGTTAATACCTCATTTTACTTATCCACTGTCATAGTGTTGGATATTTCAGTTGCTTCCAGTTCTCTGTTACTGTAAACATCACTGTACTGTTGCAGTACACTGCAAAATATATGTCCCCTTCTGGACTTATGAAGTAATTTCTTTCAGAATAATAGTCTTAGGAGTGAGATCGTTGGGTTTTTTCCATACATGATTTCAATAAACACCGGAAGATTGCTTCCCAGATGGCTACACTCCTACTTGTAGTGCCCCAAAACTCTCATTTCTGTACATCCTTACCAGCATTTGGTATGATCACTTTTCTGATTTTGTGCTCTAATGATATAAAGTAGTATCTCATTTTTGTTTGAATGTCTTTGAATATTAGTGAGTGGATATCTCTTCATATGCTTATTAGTTATCCCAGCATTTTCTATGAATTGCTTGTTTATATCCATTGTCAATTTTTTAAAGATTTATTTTTTTAATGAGGTAACATTGGTTTATAATGTTTTATAAGTTTCATGTGTACGTTTTATTTCTACTTCTATATACACTACAGCGTGCTCAACATCAATAATTTAGTTTCCATCTGTCACCATATAGTTGATGCTCTTTACCCATTCCGTCCTCCCTACCCCTCCTTCACCCTCTGATAAGTACTACTCTGTTCTCATATTTGTTTTTCTTTGGTTGGGTTCATTTATTTTGGGTTTTTGTTTTTTATATTCCAGCTATGAATGAAATCATGGTATTTGTCTTTCTTCATCTGAAGTATTTCACTTAGCATGATACCCTCAAGGTCCATCCATGTTGTTGCAAATGGCAAATTTTCATCTTTTTTATGGCTAAGTAGTATTCCATTGTGTATATATACCACAGCTTTTTTATCCATTCATCTGTTGATGGGCATCTAGGTTGTTTCCATGTCTTGGCTGTTGTAAATAATGCTGCAATGAACATAGGCGTGCATGTACCTTTTTGAATTAATGTTTTCATACTCTTAGGATAAATACCCAGAACTGGGCTGGACCATGTGGTAGTTTCATTCCTAATTTTTTCAAGGAATCTCCATAGTGTTTTCCATAGCGGCTGCACCAGTTTACATTTCCCACCAGCAGTGTATGAGGGTCCCCTTTCTCCACATCCTCACCAACACTTGTTATTTCTTGACTTTTTGATAACACCCATTCTAACAGAAATGAAGTGATATCATACTTTGGTTTTGATTTGCATTTCTTGATGATGATGTTAATGTGGTTTTTTGTTCAGCATCTTTCATGTGCCTGTTAGCCATCTGGATGTCTTCTTTGGAAAAATGTCTGTTCAGCTCCTCTGCCCATTTTTTAATTGGGTTGTTTGTTTTTTTTGATATTGAATTGTCTTTATATAATTTGAGTATTACCTCCTTATCAGATATATCATTTGCAAATATTTTCTCCCATTCAGTAGGTTGTTGGTTTGTTTTGCTGATGGTTTCCTTTGCTGTGCAGAAGCTTTTTAGTTTGATGCAATCCCATTTGTTTATTTTTGCTTTGTTGCCTTTGCCTGAGGAGACATATTTAAAAAGACATTGCTAAGACTCATGTTAAAGATTATACTGTTTATGTTTTCTTTTAGGATTTTTGTGGTCTTGAAGTCTTTAATCCATTTTGAGTTGATTTTTGTGTGTGGTGTGAGATAGTGGTCTAGTTTCATATTTTTGCATGTGGCTGTCCAGTTTTCCCAACACCATTTATTAAAGACACTATTCTTTCTCCACTGAATGTTCTTTGCTCCTTTGTTGTAAATTAATTGTCCATGTATGCCGGGGTTCATTTCTGGGCTATCAGTTCTGTTCCATTGATTTTTTTTTTTGGCTGTGTTTGGTCTTCATTGCTGCACGCAGGCTTTCTCTAATTGCTGTGAGCGGGGGCTACTCTTTGATGCAGTGCAAGGGCTTCTTATTGCAGTGGCTTCTTTTGTTGTGGAGCACAGGTTCTAACCGCGCGGGCTTCAGTAGTTGCAGCACTGGGGCTCCATAGTTATGGCAGTTGTGGCTTGCAGGGTCTAGAGCACAGGCTCAGTAGTTGTGGCGCACAGGCTTAGTTGTTCTGTGGCATGTGGGATCTTCCCAGACCAGAGCTCAAACCCTTGTCCCCTGCATTGACAGGCAGATTCTTAACCACTGTGCCAGCAGGGAAGTCCCTGTTACATTGATTTTTATATCTCTTTTTCTGCCAAACCAGGTTGTTTTGATTACTATGGCTTTGTAATATAGTTTGAAGTCAGAGAGTGTGATATCTCTAGCGTTGTTCTTTTTTCTCAAGATTGCTTTGGCTCTTCAAGGTCTTCTGTGGTTCCAAATAAATATAATAATTTTTTGTTCCATTTATGTGAAAAATGTTCTTGGGATTTTGATAGGTATTGCCCTGAATCTGTAGATTGCTTTATGTAATATTTTAAAAATTAGGTAATTAAAAAATATAAACATTTTAACAATGTTAATTCCTCCAATCCATGAGCACAGAATATCTTTCCATTTATTTGTGTCTACAGTGTCTTTCAACAATGTCTTATAGTTTTCAGTATAGAGGTCTTTCAACTCCTTGCTTAAATTTATTCCATTTATTTTATTCTTTTTGTGGTGATTGTAAATGGGATTGTTTTCTTAATTCCCCTTTCTCCTAGCTCATTGTTAGTATATAGAAATGCAACAGGTTTTTGTTGGGTTTGTACTGTGCAACTTCACTATATTCATTTATTACTCCTAATAGTTTTTTGGTAGATTCTTTAGGCTTTTCTCTATATAAAATCATGTCATCAGCAAACAGTGAGTTTTACTTCTTCCTCTCCAATTTGGTTGCCTTTTATTTCTCTTGGCTAATTTCTGTGGCTGGGACTTATATACAATGTTTCAGCTTCACCTTTGAGTATGATGTTAGCTGTGGGCTTGTCATATATGACCTTTATTATGTTGAGGTATGTTCCTTCTGTACCCACTTTGTGGAGAGTTTTTATCATAAATGGGTGTTGAATCTTGTCATCTGCTTTTTCTGCACCTACTGAGATGATCATATCATTTTTATCCTTCATTTAACGTATGTATCACATTGCTTGATTTGCAGATGTTGAACCATCCTTGCATCCCAGGGACAAATCCCACTTCATCACGGTATATGATGCTTTTAATGTATTGTTGGATTTGGTTTGTTAGTATTTTGTTGAGGATTTTTGCATCTATGTACATTGGAGATATTGGCCTATAGTTTCTTACTTCGTGTGGTCTTTATCTGGTTTTGGTATCTGGGTGATGTTGGTCCCATAAAATGAGTTAGGAAGTGTTCCCTTGTCTTGTATTTTTTGGTATAGTTTGAAAAGGACAGGTATTAAATCTATAAATATTTGGTAGAATTTACCTATGAAGCTGTCTGGTCCTGGTCTTGTTTTTTAGAAGCTTTTCGATTACTGCTTCAGTCTCTGTAGTAGTGATCAATCAATTTGGATTTTCTCTTCATGATTCAGTCTTGGAAAGTTGTATGATTCCAAGAATTTGTCCATTTCTTCTAGGTTGTCCAATTTGTTGGCATATAGCTGTTTTCATATTCTTATAATCCTTTGTATTCCTGTGGCACCCATTGTTATTTTTTTTCTTTTGTTGCTGATTTTATTTATCAGAGCCTTCTCTCTTTTTTTTAGTGAGTCTAGCTAAAGATTTGTCAGTTTTGTTTATCTTTTCAAAGAACCAGCTCTTACTTTCACTGATCTTTTCTTTTGTCTTTTTAGTCTCTATTTCATTTATTCCCACTCTGATCTTTATTATTTCTTTCCTTCTATTGACTTGGGGCTTTGTTCATTCTTGTCTTTCTTATTTTATTTTCTTTTTGGCCATGCATCACAGCTTGTGGGATCTTAGTTCCCCAAACAGGGATTGGGCCCTCGGCAGTGAGAGTGCAAGAGTCCTAACCACTGGGCCAGCAGGGAATTCCCGTCTTGAATATTCTTTATATTAATTCTCCGAAGAGAAATTATTAATTCTGATGTTATCCATTAATTTTCCACCTTATGATTTGTGCATTGGGAGTCTTGTTTTAAAAGTTATTTCCCATCTGTAGTACATGAAATTTTTTTCCTGAACGTTCTTCTGTTAGCTTTATATTTTACTTGTGATATTTAGGTTTTAAATCCATTTAAAGTCCACCTTTGTGTATTATTGTAGAGATCCAGCTTTATTTTTCTCCATATAATGAGCCAGTTTTACATCCTTCCTTCATTGATATACAGCGTCACCTTTATCATATATCAAGTTCCTATGTATACCTCATTCTGGTTCTCTGTTCTTTCTGTCAGTACTGTATTATTTTTATTACTCTGTATTTATGATGTCTGGGTGGTAGGGTAAGTTCTCCCATTGAAATTTTTTCTTATAGTTACTTATTTTTGCATATAAAATTTTAGAGTAACTTTGAGTTCCTTAAGAAAAAAAACCCAGCTGAAGTTTTCATGGGATTGAATTAGATTTATAGATTTATTTGGGGGAAATGGACATCTTCAGTATTATTCTGCTATCTATGAGCATGGTATATATCTCCATTTTTTAGATATTCTTTTAATAGAGTTTTAAATTATTCTCCATATGTATTTTTTGTAAATTTTTTTAAAAAATTTATTCGTTTTATTTATTTTTGGCTGCATTGGGTCGTTGTTGCTGCACGCGGGCTTTCTCTAGTTGTGGCGAGCGGGGGCTACTCTTCGTTGCGGTGTGCGGGCTTCTCATTGTGGTGGCTTCTCTTGTTGTGGAGCAGGGGCTCTAGGCACACAGGCTTCAGTAGTTGTGGCACACGGGCTCTAGAGTGCAGGCTCAGTAGTTGTGGCACATGGGCTTAGTTGCTCCACAGCATGTGGGATCTTCCCAGACCAGGGCTCAAATCCATGTCCCCTGCATTGGCAGGCGGATTCTTAACCACTGTGCCACCAGGGAAGCCCTCTCCATAAGTTTTGTACTTTTTTTGTTAATTGTGTTTCTTAAGCTTTTGTGGTAAGTACCTTATTTTATATTCTAATTGAATATAAAGGAGCATTATTGATTTTCCCCCCTAGGATGTCATTATGGAAGATTTCCAACTGACAGCCAAGTTTAAAGATCTTCTTTTTTACAGTAATACCCAAATATATACCCCTACATTCTACAATTAATGTTTTACTTTACTTGCTTTATGTATCCCTCCATCCATCCACCAATCCATCTTACATTTTTATTCATTTAAAATATGATGTAGATGGGGAATTCCCGGCTGTCCAGTGATTAGAGCTCCACGCTTCCACTGCAGGGGGTACGGGTTCAATCCCTGGCCGGGAAACTAAAATCCCACATGCCCTGTGGTGCGGCCAAAAAAAAAAAAGAACAAGAAGATGAAGACTTTAAATCACTTTTCCCACAAAGACTTGAGCGTTCATATAATTAACTAGAGTTCAGTATTTATTCACAGTTTTTTTCATTTAAGGTAAATTTGATTTGTGCAAAACAAACCCTTACCAAGATACAGAACATTACTATCACTTTAGAAAGCTCTCTTAATGTCCCTTGTAAGGTGAAACCCTCACCCCATCCCCACCCAGAAGGAGAAAGAGAGAGAAAGATGAAAATAAAATTCTGAATGAAAAGAGTGGAGAGGAAATGACTAGAGACAAAAATGGAGATTCATAAGGGGGAAAGGGTATTATAAACAGTCATATGTTAATACATGTTAAAATGCTGTTCCTTTTTTTTAACTAAGAAAATTAAGGAAATATTTTGCTTTCCATCTTCCTTCATAGCTTTCTTTAGAGTCTCTCAAAAACTGAAGGCATCTAATATTGAACTATAATGACCTGCTCTAGACCTTTTCATTTGAAAAGTTTGGGACAAGAGAGGAAGAGAGAATGAGAGCAGGAATGTGAGTTTTGTGTGTGTGTGTGTTTGAAATAGGCAGTATTTCTATGGATTTGTATAACCCATTAATAACTATTTTACCATAAAGTGATTCTAAATATGATGAAATTTAGAGGATTCTGGGATTTTTAAAGACTTTTTTGGTTTTTTTTGGACTGATCCACATTTAGCTTTTTCCTGAAACCAAGTACCTCTGGTGACAGTTTACAAAGTGGAAGCATTACACTGGCAAGTGAACCTTTGGAGCACAAACCCATATCCAGTTCAGCAGAACCTGACCTGATCAATTTTATGGATTTCCCAAAACATAACCAGACCATAACTGAAGAAACAAGCTCTGCAGTTGAATCAAGGTACCATGGGGTTCAGAGAAATCTTCATTAAAAACTGGGTACCCTAGTAAAAATTCCATCTTTAAATACAACCTGGCTTACATAGGCATAAGCTCTGGCATTTTAAGAATTTAACCTTAAATGTTTACTACCATATATTGTTTAAATATCTAATGAATGGATCTGATGATAAATCATTTTTAATACTGTGTTTAATGTTTTACAGTGGTCTTTTACAAAAATGAATTTTTCAACAGTAAAAAGTATTTTCCCCTTCAGTGTAGTCATTGTCAGTTTCCAGACACATACTCTCTTTACAGTGAAGTATACCTTTTACTCTTAAATATTGAGTCAAACATTTTTTGAGAGCCTATTGTATGCTAAGCATTATGCTAAACACTAAAAATTAAAAAGTAAATAAAATCTGACCTCTGTCCTTAGGTGGATCATGGCCTGGTAGAGGTTAAATACTTGGCAATGAATCTACATTACTTACGTACTTACATGCATTATACATGTAAGGTGATGTATAAGTGATTTTGTTTAATAAAGATGAAATAATTTTTGAACAAGGCAACTGAATGGGCACTTAATCTTTTTAAAATAATACCATAATACCTGTTATATACCATATATCCTCTTCCTACCCTTCATCAGATCATCCACTCCATCCTGTTTTTCTGACCAGTTTTACAAAAATACCTGAAGAAAATTTAATTCTTATAAGGCAGTACTGAGTCTTCTCAGATATATTCAGCACATTCAAAATTCATTGTAGAAAATAGTCAAGCTCTACAGATTTAGATTGTTTCACACAATCTAACCACAGCATTTCTTCTTCATTTTTTTAAGTGATGAAATAATGAAAGCCAGTGGAGATGTCCAAACTATGAAAATTTCATCTGTGCCTAATAGTTTATCAAAACGAAATGTATCTTTGACTAGAAGTCACAGTGTTGGAGGTCCCTTGCAAAATATGGACTTTTCCCAGAGACCGTTTCATGGCATTTCAACAGTTAGTCTTCCAAACAGTCTGCAGGAAATTGTGGTATGTAACAGCATTATAATTATACTGTGTGTTCATGTAAGTATTTATTAAAACAGCATGTAATTCTTCTGTAGTAGGTTTATTTTAATCACATGAAAAGTGATAAGAATTTTTCATAAGCAGACTAAGAACTTTAGAATTTCAAATATGTACACAAATAAACAAGAGTGTAATGAGTCCCTTTGACACATCATCCAGCTTCAGTAATTTTCAGCTTATGACCATTTTTCTTTCATGTATATCCTTATTCAGTTCTTCCGTAGATCCATTTGAAGCAGATTTCAAACATCATATATTCCATTTGTAAATATTTCAGTATTTATCTCTAAAAGATAAGGACTCTTAGAAATACAATGTCCTTATCAGACCCGAAAAATAACAAATAATATCAAGTTATTCAATCTTTGTTCAATTTTTTTTTTTTAATTGAAGTATAGTTGCTTTACAATGTTGTGTTAGTTTCTACTGTACAGCAAAGTGAAGTAGAGTTCCCTGTGCTATACAGCAGGTTTGTTCAAATTTCTAGTGGTCTCAAAAATGTCAAGTTGTGTGTTTTGTAGTTTGAGGAATCAGGATCAAATAAGGTCCATGCTTCATAATTGGTTAATCTGGTTTTATTAGTCTTTTTAAATCTGTAGACTCTTTTTTTTCCCCTTGTAATTTATTCCCTTGCAATTTATTTGTTGATTACAACCCTGTAAATTGGTAATTACAGCTAGAAGCTTGATCAGATTCAGGGTTTTTTTGTTCTTTTTTTCATTTGTTTATTTTTATAAGAGTGCTTCATCAGTAGTGGTATGTCCCTCCAATAGGAGACATGAACTATCTTTGTGATGTTAGCAGCTGTTAATGCCTCAATGCCTAGATCAAGTTGTCCATTTGGAGCTATAAAATGATGATAGTCTAATTCTGTCATCTTCTTTATTATATGAAATATATCTGTAAAGAGAAACTAACCCCATGGCTTTTGTCTGGTTTTCCAAAGATGCAATTTATGATGGAAAGGCAAAATAAATATTTAACTTTTTTTTCCTTTTATTTATCAATTTTCAAAGTAACAAGTTGGGTTCCTAGCATTCTCCAAGGTGATCCATTATCCGGGGCGATAGGGTATTATTATGAGCTCATTGGTTTAAACATTTATGTTCATATCCATTGCTGTTGTTATCCTTATTGATGCTTATATTATTCCTTCTTTGGTCAGCTAGAAGCCTCTACAAGTTGGTGCCTTAATCCTTTTGACACAACTCTGGTAGCCTTTCTATAATTTTTTTTAAAGCTTCCTTGCTTTCTTATATTGCACGATGTTTCCTGCTCATGTTATATATTTCCTTCTCCAGACCTAGAATCAGCCATTTCTTTAAGAAACCTGGTTCTTTTTACAGGAAAACAGTATTTGGAGACCTCAATCTAGGCACTATGGGTACTTATTAATACTGGTCATAAACATTTTATTCTGACTATGATATGCACAACTTACAAAGTCTAGGTTGGGGTTTTTTAATTCATTATTTCATTTGATTTATAAAGTTGCTCTTTAGTTTTTGTTGCAATCAAATGTAAAAACAAGTTAGATATAGTTTTAAAAAGAGTCAAGATCAACACAGGGACTTCCCTGGTGGCGCAGTGATTAAGAATCTGCCTGCCAGTGCAGGGGACATGGGTTCAATCCCTGGTCCCAGAAGATCCCACATGTCACGGAGCAACTAAGCCCGTGCGCCGCAACTACTGAGCCTGCGCTCTAGAGCCCACGTGCCACAACTACTGAAGCCTGCGTGCCTGGAGCCCATTCTCCACAACAAGAGAAGCCACCGCAATGAGAAGCCCACACACCACAATGAAGAGTAGCCCCCACGTGCCGGAACTAGAGAAAGTTCATGTGCAGCAACGAAGACCCAACACAGCCAAAATTCATTCATTCATTCATTCATTCATTATTTTTAAAAAGTATTAACACAAAAAATTGCATCATCTGTTTAGAGTTTTAAGTGGAAGATAGTCACATATTTTTTGGTATCATCATTGTAAAACATCAGAAATGCAAGTATTTCTTATAAAAAATTGAAAAGGAAAAAGTCAAACCTACCTAGGCCGTTGCTGTTAATGTGATAGAGAAAATCTCATGTTTAAAATAGGGTCTATTATATTGATTAATAATTTTCGTTTGTAATCATTTAACTTAACGGTATTTATGATTAAGTACTTCTTAATCTTTATGTTTTCTTTAGGGTGTTCTTCTTTTATGTTTTCTTTAGGGTGTTCTACTACATGTAGTAATGGCCCTGAAATAACTGACTTTGAAAGGACAGAGAAGTATAATCTCATTGAGACATACTCTGAAACATAATAAAATAGATCATATTCACTTCTTTTTGTATTTCTGTGTTTTTAAGGATCCTTTAGGAAAAAGACCCAATCCTCCCCCTGTTTCTGTGCCCTACTTGAGTCCTCTAGTGCTTCGTAAAGAACTTGAATCTTTGCTAGAAAATGAAGGCGATCAGGTGATTCACACGTCCTCTTTCATCAATCAACATCCAATCATTTTCTGGAACCTCGTTTGGTATTTCAGACGTTTGGACCTTCCTAGTAACTTACCAGGACTTATCCTCACATCTGAACATTGTAACGGAGGTGTACAGGTAGGGAACCAACTTCAATACTTACACTACATTGGTGTTGCTTAGGATGAGGCTTAACTTCAGATAGCAGGAAGTATACCACAATAGTGGCTTAAGTCATAGGTTATTTCTCTCTCACTTAAAATTTTAGATAGGTGGTCCAGGGATGGTATAGTGTTAGAGACTTGAGAGCCTTCTATCTTTTTGCTCAGCAGTGTGACCTCCATTTCCAAGTTTTATACCTGGTCTAGGATAGCTGACTCTACTTACAAGCTGTCACATCACATTCCAGCCAGCAGTTAGAAGAAAAATGGATGGAGAAGAGTATGTCTTCTTTCTCTAGGGACAGTTTCTAGAGCTGCACATAATCTTTTCATATGTATCTGTTTGTCCTAAACTTAGTTACATGGTCATTTCTAGTTGCAAGGCTAGCTAGAAAAGGTAGTTTTTATTCTGAAATATAATATTCCCAGCAGAAATTCTCACAACTTTATTTTAAAGGACTCATATTAGCCACATTTTTCAGATGATACAACTAAAAATTATGGAAGTTATTTTTGCTAGGTCACATACCTCGTAAGTGGAGGGGGGCCAAGACCACAGTCTGGCTCTCTGACTCTGAAACTCCTGCTTTGCTTGAGCTGGCATCCCTGACTCCCCGGGAGACAGTGAGCTCCTAGAACTCCTTCATTTTATGATACTGAATATTGAGAGATACCCCCAACCCCAAACATACATCAGGGGCACAACAAACTTTTAGAGTAGTATAAATTCTATTTTGACTCATTTATTTTAAGTAGTAGTCAGTACAACAAGATAGTAGAAACCATTGCACTTTCTCTTACCTTAAAATTTGTTTTGATGGAGGTTAATCTTCCTTGTGGCTGCTGTGCCAGTTACCAAGTTGTCATTCAGTCCTTGAAAGTCAGAATGAGAAACATGCACCTCAGAAAATAATAAGAACATTTGTAATCAGATATAAATAAAATTTTTAAAATCTTCTTGGAATTTTAGGTCCAGAATTTTGAAAAAACTCATCTGTTTTATACAATCAAGCTTTGCTAGGGCCACTGGTAATTATTATTATGCTTGGGGTACTAATACTTTCTACTGATCTTTTTTAGCTTCCCCTGTCATCTCTGTCCCAGGATAGCAAACTCGTGTATATTCAGCTGTTATGGGATAATATCAACCTTCATCAGGAACCAGGAGAACCTCTGTATGTCTCATGGAGGAATTTTAGTAAGTAAAATAGAATTAAAGACATAAAACTGGAAACAACCCAAATATCCATCCACAGGTGAATGCATAAGCAAATTATGGTACAGTCCATCCACACAGTAGAATACTGTAGCAATAAAGAAAAATGGACTACTGGGGGGAAAAAATAGAATTAAGGAGATGACAGAAATAATTTTGCTTTATTTTTAAATCTTTCATTCATTTTTAGTATCTCCTCAAGATTTTTTCCATTTTAGTTCAAATTTTTTTTGCTGTTGTACTCACCCATTTATCAGGGGTTTTTTTGTGATTCTTATAGTTTATCTGTCAAATACTAATTTGGTTAGGTACTTGGAGAGTAAATTCTCTATAGTGGATGTGTTGGTATAGATCATAATTTCAATTATATGGGTACTAGTCTCAAAGATTCTGGCTTTATTTTTATTTTTTATAAATTTTATTTATTTATTTATTTTTGGCTGCATTGAGTCTTCACCGCTGCACACGGGCTTCTCCCTAGTTACGGCAAGCGGCGGCCACTCCTCACCGTGGCACACGGGCCTCTCACTATGACGGCCTCCCCCGTTGTGGAGCACAGGCTCCAGGCACGCGGGCCTTAGCAGCTGTGGTTCGCAGGCTCCAGAGCGCAGGCTCAGTAGTTGTGGTGCATGGGCCCAGTCACTCTGCGGCCTGTGGGATCCTCCCAAACCAGGGCTCGACCCCGTGTCCCCTGTGTTGGCAGGCAGACTCCCAACCACTGTGCCACCAGGGAATCCTCTTGCCTTACTTTTAGTTTTTGTATTTAGAACGTATTTTTATAAGGGGTTTAAAGGGTTATCCAGTATTCAGAAGCCTTATGAGTCTGTAAGAAACCACAGACAACCCAGTAGGTAAGTGAGTAAATGGTATCAATAGGCAGTTCATGGAAGAAACATTAAAATGCTCTGTTCTAGAGGTATACAGTGTACAAAGCTGTTGGTACAGTGATGCATACTGTAAGATTATTTATAATAATGAAAAACTTACGCAAATACCTAACAAGAGAATTGTGATAAATCCACACTATGAGATGTTGGCAACCAAGAAAAAGAATGAGTCATTTGTATATAGGTTCCCGAAAGGATGGATTTTCGTTATATATTAAGTGAAAAAAAAGGCAAGTTGCAGAACAGTATGTGATCTTTTCTCTTTTTTGTAGAAAAATGAAACCAAAAATATTTGTGTTTTTAATGTATGAATAGAAAAAGGTCTAAAACCGTGTATGTCCCAAGCTGTTAACAGTACCTTCTCAGAAGAAGAAGGGAAACGTTCACTCTGGGTTTTTTTTTTGTTTTTTTGTTTTTTTTGACTGCATTGGCTACTCTTCGTTGTGGTGCGCGGGCTTCTCATTGCAGTGGCTTCTCTTGTTGCAGAGCACGGGCTCTACGCGTGTGGGCTTCAGTAGTTGCAGCATGCAGGCTCAGTAGTTGTGGCTCATGGGCTCTGGAGCGCAGGCTCAGTAGTTGTGGCGCACGGGCTTAGTTGCTCTGCAGCATATAGGATCTTCCTGGGCCAGGGCTCAAACCCGTGTCCCCTGCATTGGCAGGCGGATTCGTAACCACTGCGCCACCAGGGAAGCCCCCACTCTTTATTTTGTATTTTTACTACAATCTTTCACTACTTAGCAGTTTTTTTACTTAAGCTAGAATAAAAGAATCTGACATTTTCCCTTGAAATATGCCAATCACAAAATTATGGCTAAATATATTATAAGCTATTTTTGTCTTTTTGTTGTTGTTTTCCCAGTTCTGATATGTGACTGCTTTTTAAGCAGAAGCAGAGTAACTTTGAAATTTATGCTGGAAAATAATAGAATTATAACTGCCATTTCTTTAGTTGTTTTCCTGCATATCTTGAAATAGATAAGTGTTTTTAAATGTCCTATAATTTGTGGTGAGAATAAAATTTAGAACTCTCAAGAATAGCCTTGTTTCTTTACTTGATTGGCTACTTTAAACAAAGAATTGGTATATAAATAACGTTAATAGAATTGAGTGATGACTTTTGGAAAAGCAGTATGGGGAGCTGTGAAGTCCCATTTCCCAGTGAAACAACCATAATTGGTGAAAGTTATTTAAAAAAATGTCTACAGCTGTCGAGCAAATGAAGAAATATTTATTCAAGAAAATATATTGGTCTTCCCTGGTGGCACAGTGGTTGAGAATCCGCCTGCCAATGCAGGGGACATGGGTTCGATCCCTGGTCCGGGAAGATCCCACATGCCACAGAGCAACTAAGCCTGTTCGCCACAACTACGGAGCCTACGCTCTAGAGCCTGTGTGCCACAAATACTGAAGCCCACACGCCTAGAGCCCATGCTCTACAAGAGAAGCCACCGCAATGAGAAGCCCGTCCACCACAACAAAGAGTAGCCCCTGCTCGCTGCAACTAGAGAAAGCCCACATGCAGCAACAAAGACCCAACTCAGCCAAAAATAAATTTTTTAAAAAAGAAAATATATTAAATTTCAGTAAAAACGGTGAGTTTCTGTGGCATTTGAACTACAACTTGCTGCTCCCCACCAGCCCCCAGTCCAGGGCTACAGCATCTCCCTGGGAAAGACAGGTTGCCAGCAGTTCTCATCCTCCCAGCCCTATTCAGTTCCAGGAGACAGGGAGGCTCACTTCCTCCACTCAGCCCCCATGCACTGCCAGCTTCAGCAACCCTCGAATACTGGGTCTCTGATTGTTCTCACACCGTCTTGCTCATAAGGGAGAGGTTTTATGCCAGGAGAGGCAAGCTAAAACATCAGAGGCAACTGCATCCCTCCAGTACCCCATTCACAAAGCAGGGGAATCATTCCAAGAGAAGGGCCACTGTTCCCAGCCCCAGCTCCAGTGCAGTGGCTGAGAGACAGGCCATAAGAAGAGAGAGCTCTGAAATTCTCCCCAAAGAAAATGACTTTATTTGGGACAGACTGTGGAGAAGTTCAAGCCTGAAAGCACTCTTGGAAAGAGTGGAGATTTGGGTGAGAAGGCCAGCATTACCCTGATACAAAAACCAAAGACATCATAAGAAAACAAAACTAAAAATCTGTATCACTTATGAATATAGACATAAGGATCCTCAACAAAATACTAGCCAACCAAATCCAGCAATTAGAAAAGCGATTGTACACCATGACCGAGTGCTGTTTACGCCAGGCATGCCATGTTGGTTTGAAAATCAATTAATATATATATCAATAAAATAAAGGACAAAATCCATATGATCGTCTGAATAGGCACAGCTAAAAGCACTGGACAAAATCTATTGCCCTTTGTTAAAAACACTCAACAAGGGACTTCCCTGGTGGTCCAGTGGTTAAGAATCCGCCTTCCAATGCAGGGGACACGGGTTCGATCCTTGGTTGGGGAACTAAGATCCCACATGCTGCGGAGCAACTAGGTCTGCGCGCCACAACTACTGAGCTGGTGCGCTCTACAGCCCACGCGCCACTAGAGAGTCCGTGCACTGCAGCAGTGGAGCCCGTGCTCTACAACGAAAGATCCTGCATGCCACAGGGAAGATCCTGAGTGCTGCAACTAAGACCCAAAGCAACCAAAAAAAAAAAAAAAGCCAAGCTAGGAATAGAAAGGAACCTCCTCAACCTAATTATGAGCCTCTGAAAACCCACAGTTGATATCATTTAATGGTAAAAGACTGAATACTTTCCCCCAAGTACAGGAATAAGACAAAGATGTCTGTTTGCATTATTTCTTTTCAACATTGTACTGGAGGTTCTTGCTAGAACAATTAGACAGGAAAATAAAAGGCATCCAAGATGGAAAGGAAAAAGTAAAACTATCTCTACTTGCAGATTATGTCATCTTACATATAGAAAATCCTAAATTAGAAAATCCTAAGGAATACACACACACACACACACACACACACACACACACACAACTTATGGAACTTACTAAATAAGCTCAGCAGAGTTGCAGGATATAAGATCAATACATAGAAATGAACTGTATTTCTATATACTTCCAATGAATAATTGAAAGTATAAAAATTATACTATACAATTACTATACAAAAATTAAGAAAATAATTCCATTTATAATAGCATTAAAAAGAATAAAATTCTTAGGAATAAATTTGATAAAATAAGTACAAAACTTATTATACTCTGAAAACTAAAATTATTGTTGAAAGAAAGTAAAGACCACCTAAGTAAATGGAAAGAAATCCCATGTTCATGGGCCAGAAAAGTTAATATTGTTAAGATGGCAGTACTCCCAAATCGATCTATAGAGTCAGTACAATCTATATCAAAATTCCAGGTGGCTTTTTTATAGAAATTGACAAGCTTATCCTAAAATTCATATGGATTTTCAAGGCACCTAGAATAGCCAGAACAGTCTTGGAAAAGAAGAACAAAGTTGTAGGACTCATACTTCTGAATTTGAAAACTTACTACAAAGCTACAGTAATCAAGAAAGTAGAAAACTGGCATAGGATAGACATAGGTCAATGGAGTAAAGTTGAGTTTCCAGAAATAAACCCTCACATGTACAGTTAAATGCCTTTCAACAAGAGTGCCAAGGACCATTCAGTGGGTAAAGAATAGTCTTCAACAAGTAGTGCTGGACAACTGGAACAACATGCAGAAAAAATAAAGTTGGATCTCTTCCTGGTTCACTGCTAATTGGAATAAAAATAGTGCAGCTGCTTTGGTGTAAATAGTTTCACCGTTCCTCAAAATGGTAAACAGTTACCATATGACACAGCAGTTGCACTCTTAGGTATACACCCAAGAGAAATGAAGATACACATCCACATAAAAACTTGTACACTGTTCTTAGCAGCATTTTTCTTAATATCCAAATAATGAAAACAACCTAAATGTTCATTTTCACTGATAAATGGATAAAGTATGGTATATCCGTATAATGGAATATTATTTGGCAATAAAAAGTAGTGAATACTGATACATACTACAAAATGAATGAATTTTAAAATATTATAGAAGCAGCAGCCACAAAAGAGAACAGAAAGTATGATTCCATTTATATCAAACAATCAGAATAGGCAAAACTGTAAAGACAAAATTAGATTAGTGGTCACCTAGGGCTGAGGGGTTGGGAAGATAGAGTGACTGCTAATAGGTGGATTTCTTTTGGAGGAGATAAAAATGTTCTAAAATTGGTGATGGTTGCCCAACTCTGTGAATTAAGGAGCAATAGTGAAGTTGCATATTATATTTGAGTTATGCTCTAAAATCACAACATAACATGAAAATCAAATCTATTTAGCATGTAGAAAAACTAGGATCAAAACCCATAGCAGCCAGTATTTCCTCTTGTATTGTAACAGAGAACTTTGCTATTTCTATGGTTTGAACACAAATGAAATATTCCTAGTTGCCTTTATTAAGGGGCTGGATTGTATGAAAATTACAGTAACTTGCTTTATGACAGACACTTAAAATGAGGCTGACTGGGGAACTTTTGGATACATAGTTCCATCTCAACTAATGTGGGTGTAATAAAATTGTATGGCTGCTGGGATTACCTACAGTATTAAAGTTTTCCCTTTTTCTGGGCCAAGCTCACATTGTTGATTTTTAATGGTACTGTGGTTCAAGTATACCACTGAAGCACTTTTGTAATATATGAAATCCGTATAAATACTTGTTCTTAATAATTCTAGAATTACCCTTGTATCAATTAGGATTATACGCTACTGTATTTAATAGAAAACAACAGAATTTTAAACAGCTAAAGATTATTCTCTCACATGAAGAATTTATGAATTAGATACTCCAGGACTGGTAGGCAACTCCTCTGCCATCGGGGACCCAGGCTCCTTATGCTTTGTCTGCTTTTCCATCAGGAAAGATTCATGGTCACAGGATGGCTGCTGGCATACAAGATATCACATTGCAGCCTCAAGCAGGAAGCCCTAAGTTCAGGAAAAGGGCAAAGGGACAGGCCTCTCCTATCTGAAGAAAGCAAGAAAAATATTTTTTAGCTGGTCACATTACTACATAATTTTACTTGTGATGGGGAGGTGGTGTTGAATAAAAAATGATACAAATCTGAAAAAAAACTTCTTTAATAATTAGAGTGACTAAATGTATTCTTTTACTGTGTTCTTATCATTAGATTCTGAAAAGAAATTGTCTCTCCTGTCAGAGGAACAACAAGCAACAAGCGCTTTAGTAGAAACCATCAGGCAGAGTATTCAACATAATGATGTTCTTAAACCCATCAACCTGCTTTCACAACAAATAAAGGGAGACATGAAAAGACAAAGGTAATAATCCAGTATTTGGTACTTGATACCATTCGAAATAATTTCATGGTATTTTAAAAATGATTTTTAAAACTATCTCTAGTTGTAAAAGAAACACATACTCATTGTAGAATATCTGATTGTCTTAAAAAGTGCTACCCAGGGCTTCCCTGGTGGCGCAGTGGTTGAGAGTCCGCCTGCCGATGCAGGGGACACGGGTTCGTGCCCCGGTACGGGAGGATCCCACATGCCGCGGAGCGGCTGGGCCCGTGAGCCATGGCCGCTGAGCCTGCGCGTCCAGAGCCTGTGCTCCGCAATGAGAGACCACAGTAGTGAGAGGCCCGCGTACCAAAACAAAAACAAAAAAAAAAACAAAACAAAACAAACAAACAAAAAAAAAAGTGCTACCCAAATGCATTTATACTTGATCACAAACATAATAAAAATATCTGGGAAATAGATTAAATTTTAGGAGGTAATTCATTTATGTCTAAAACGTACTGAGTCTTTGTGAAAACATTACTACTATTCACTGGAAACCTATAAATGTGTTAACATTGATGTTATACATATGTACTGCTCGTTCAGGTCCTGTCACGTATCTTGTGAGATGTAAAAAAATATATATATATATATACATGGGTTTAGGAGTAGAAACAATTTAGGAAGATGATGGAAGCAATGAATAACAAACGGTATGGAGCTGTCCTGATCCTCTTACTATTTATTGTCTGCTAACACGCTTGGATCAGTACTCATCCCAGTCTCAGCATAAATGAATTTTGTGGTGGAAGCTTCAGAAAGAGAGACAATACCTTCTATCAAACATAAACAGTGTTTCCAGGTGCTCTTCAAGTTTCTAGTCATGGCATCTTTGAAGATAGTCTCAGAAATGATAGGACAAGAATTCATAATGAAAATGGATAGATCCTTCTATAATCTCAACAGTTGAGGTAGAGATTATCTCCTTCACAGCCTAAAGAGCAGCCACTTTCAAGTATCTGTAGTTGAAGGACAGGGAAGGAATATTAGAAATGACATACTGTGGCTTCTGAAGCTTCTAAAGAAAGCTGCATGGAGCAGAATCAGCATTACTCTCTAATTTTTTTTTCTGTAAATACTCAAATCAGTTCATAAGTTTCCCCTTTTTTTAACAAATGAGTCACGAATCTCATTTTTAGGGTTTCATTTGTAACATTTTTATGTTCGCAAATCAAATAAAGGTGATTTATCCTTTACTGTTGGGTTAAGTAGTAGAGACCACACCATCTTTCATACTGTTTGTGTCCAAGGGTTTTAGACCCCTAACTTACTTAGAAATTCATCTCTTACTTTGTCATGTGGCAAAAGTCTGCTTTTGTAAATCTGAATTAGAAAGTAGAATTAAAAGTTACCTATTATATTGCTAAATAATTACAATCAAGTTAAAATAAGCCATTTTTAGTTATTTCGAATGTGAAGCTTTATGCCCATTAACTTTTAACTTTTTAATTTGAAACATAAGTTTGCAGGAAATTGCAAAGATAGTACAAAGAGTTCCACTGACCCTTTACCCAGCTTCTCCCAAAGGTGACATAAGTGTAGTGTAATGTCAAAACCAGAACACTGACATGGATGGATACATTACTGTTAACTACAGAACCAAATCTTTTTTTTTCAAGTATAGTTGATTTACAGTGTTGTGTTCTATCACCATTTTAAAAAACCTTCATAGGGTATTTTTATGCTCTTTGACCATTAATTTTAAAAAATATTTGTTTTATAGGAGTTTATACAGAGAAATCCTCTTCTTATCATTAGTATCTCTTGGAAGAGAGAATATTGATATTGGTAAGTTCGTCAACTGGGGATTCCTTAAAGGGGGTTTAAGTCTTATTTCTTAAAGAAACTTTTAAAATTCTAATTGGTATGGGCAGATACTCCATTTGCCTTTAAAAAGATTTTTGCCTTTAAATATGCAGTTTAAATATGTATATAAAAATGATTTGGGGCTTCCCTGGTGGCGCAGTGGTTGAGAGTCCACCTGCCGATGCAGGGGACACGGGTTCGTGCCCCGGTCCGGGAAGATCCCACTTGCCGCGTTGCGGCTGGGCCCGTGAGCCATGGCCGCTGCTCCTGCGCATCTGGAGCCTGTGCTCCACAACGGGAGAGGCCACAACAGTGAGAGGCCCGCGTACCGCAAAAAAAATAAAAAATAAAAAAATAAAGATTTGACTCCCATTTTTAAATGCATAGCTTTTATTTTATTATTTATTATTAAGAAATACCAACTGTATTTTTGAAAATATCTTTCAGAGGCTTTTGACAATGAGTATGGACTTGCATACAATAGTCTATCTACAGAGATCCTTGAAAAGTTGCAGAAAATTGATGCTCCACCAAGTATCAGTGTGGAGTGGTGCAGGAAGTGTTTTGGAGCACCTCTCATTTAAATAAGATTCACTAGATTTTGGACACAGAACTGGGGGAATAGATTCAATGTGGAGACATTCAAGGTTTGTTTCAAATTACGAATTGGTGAAAACTGAAATGAAGTTATTCTTGGGACAATAGATAATGAAATGTAATTCATACTGAATCATCTCAGAAGGTAAAAATGCCACTAAAATGCCCTAGGGTTTACTGATGAAGATTTACAATTTCTGAACTGTTTTTATCTGCTGAAAATTGGTTTTGCATTTCTCAGTGTTTGTAGCAGTTCGATGAGAAACCATATTCATTCTTGGCGTTTTGTCTATATCTGAAGCTATTGAGTTTGGGGAATGGCAAATTAATGTAAACTTGCCTAACCCCAAAACAAACGAAATCTCAATTATAAGAGCAACTATTTGTGTATTGTGTATATATGTGTGGCTGTGTATCTACTCAGCCATATTATATTTATTAAAATTCTTAGATTGCATGTTGCAATAAAGTTTTCTGAAAGGGGCTCTCCAACTATTAAATAAATGACTACTACTAAACTCGTATGTAGTCATTAATCTCAAAATTACCTTAAAGTCTGATAACTGCCTTGCCTTTGACTTTAAAATTAATATATATTTTTACCCTTCATGTTATGTATTAGCTCCCTTAATGGATTGTATCTTGAATATCCAGTTACTTCCTTTCATCCTCTTCCCAGTATCATGTTAATTTGCAACAGCTTTAAAATTGTAATAAATGAGCCAGATAGTTTAAATGAAATTAATCAGCTTCATAATTTACAAAATTAAAATTCTTGTGTCTTTGGGCCTGAAATTGTTCAGGCACATAAATTGTTGCTATTGGTCACTTTTAAAAACCTGTGGGATAACTTGCACTGCACACAGAATTTTATTCTTGTATAAAATTTAGATTTGTACACTTACTATTTGTGCATTTGTAAATACTGTTTTTTAGGCTGAATCAATTGTCTTAAAACGTTAAAGCTTATTAAACTTGTTGCCAGTAGGTTTAAGAAAATCATGACCTCACATGCCTCACTGACATTTATCATGCCTTTCATTAACACATCCCTTAGGGACAGTAAATTTGCCTTACCTCTCTGCATGCATGGTTTGAAAAGCCAATGATTGTGTGTGCTCGCTTTTACAGTAATTATGCAGATGACTAAATCGGTTGGTAATTATTTGCAAATGGTACAGTTAACAGCACACATCTCCTTCCTACCTGCTATAATCTTTTAAAAATTGTTACTATACCAATCTTCCAACATTTCAGGGTTAGTAAGACCTATGCAGAATCCTAGTTTCGATTTGTTAAAGTGATAAGTGAAAGAACTTGTCAGAAACTGTGTACAATTCTCATTGCCTTAAAAATGGATCTTTTGCACTGTCTCAGAGAATATATTTTTGCAACTTAAGACTTGGTACTAGTTTTAATACTTAACACTTATTGCCCCAACAGAAAGTTTGGAATTACTTTGCATATAAAAAAATCAAGGTTGAATAAAACGAAAACTTCTCAAGTTTGCTGTGCTTGTCTGACATTTTTAAGGCTCCTGAAGTGTGTACAGCAATTCAAGCTTTTGTGATCTTCAGAATTCCAGTATTGTCTGTTTTCCCATTTCTCTGTAGTTCTCAATAACTTGAATTACCAAAGCACTTCCCACTAAAACGACCCTGTGATAAAGATCTCCTTACACATTTAATACTTTGCTATATTGTATCAAATTATAAAATTTCTAATAGCTTTTTAATATTAATCTAAATAACTTAGCCATTATATATTGGAAAGCTTAGCCTGTGGCTGTCATTCAGAAATTGAGACTGATTTGTATTAAAATTGCTTAAAGGCCTTTTCTTGCACCTACCACAGAAAGGGCAGTAAAAACTTGTAGCAAAAACAGACCAAAAAAAAAAGATTTCAAATCATTATCTATAGATTTTAGAAATATCTAGAATGACTGTATGAGACTTAAATCCTGATTAACTTCTGAAAGCGATCTTTCAAATTATGGCAGATTGTTTAGCATAACCTTACACTGCTTTTAGATTTGGTATTAACTGCATTTCATAGATTGATTATAGCAACCTGCACAGTTAATGATTTAACAATCATAAACAAGTCTGACATACCTTTGGGATATTGAGTTGTTGCCCTTTTCATTTTTGGTATACACTAGTAATATGGGATTCAGTGTCTTTGCAATGCTAAACTCTTAAATCTGCCAGATTTCATAAGCTAGTATAGTCTAGGCCCACCTTACCTATCTGTCCACCTCAGTGACTACTCCTCAAAATAAGAAAGCAGGGTGGTTCTCATGTTTTATGCATTAGAATCAACCAGCTACTAGCTAGAATTCTGGGCTTACACCAGACCTGCCTTTTGGCATGTTACCCTCTAGGATTCAGCTGTAGTGTCAGTCCTTCTGGCACTGGTATCTTTTTTTAAATGCTGTAAATTCAACTTATAACTTTGTCAATTGCCAATTAAGACTTTAAGACTTTTGTAACTTTTTAATATTTCATTAAGAGCTATGGGTGCTGTTCAGCAGAGTAATAACAACATTGTAAATCAACTGTACTCCAATTAAAAACAAAAAAGCTATGGGGCGCTCCTCTATGAATCTTGCTTCAGGGCTGGCATTATTGGCCTAACCTGGGAACTTATTAATGACTGTGGGGCCCCAAACTACCGAATCCTAATCCACTTTTTAGCCAGATCCCCAGGTGATTCTTACACACACTTCACTGAAGCACTTCTTCAGTCTCCACGTTGGAGCCGCTTGAAAATTTTACTCACCTGTGGTTAATATATACTCTGGCAAAGGAGCACCTTTTAAAGCCTAATGTGCCTTCTTTTAAGACCCTTCTAGTCTATAATGGTTTGAATGAAGGTTCTAACTGCAAGTACTATAGAAACCAGACATAGTACATTAGAAAAAAGCATACTTTTGGGACTTCCCTGGCAGTCCAGTGGTTAGGACTCCACACTCCCACTGCCAAGGGCCTGGGTTCAATCCTTGGTCAGGGAACTAAGATCCCACACCCCACAAGCTGCATGTTGCAGCCAAAAGAAAAGTATACTTTCTCTGTGCATCCTTCACTGATGCAAGAGTGTTTCTAAAAAGAGGTACAGTCAACTCCTTCGCAGTGAAATATAATAAAAACAAGTAGAGTTGAGAAGTTTTCTGTTAATGCATTAAATTTGCACTGGTTTTAAAAACTTTGTCAACTATTTTAAAATGGTATCCATTAACTATGCTTTTAACAAGTTATCCTTTTTACATATGACAAACGTCCATCTTCACAAGGGCACTTTTCATGTATCGTGTATAGATCTTTAAGAAAAACTGTATTCCTCAAAATAAAGTGTATCAAAGATTAATAGTCCTAGTCATTTATTTCCCCTGTATTGTTCAATGCCTTGCTAAAAAGCCAATGAACATGCTAAGAGTCCTTTCCTGAGCCACCCACCAAAGAAACTCTGTCCTGGCCATCTCTTCCACTATCACAGTTCAGTCTCAGTGTCTGAATCTGAAGGATTATCACTTTCAGGTATCTCTTGCAGACTTTATCTACCACTAGATTATACAGTACCTCCTCTTCTATAAGTTTCTCGACCTTCGTTTATTTTATCATCAATTAAAACTCAATAAAGGAGATGTGATGTCTGATCTTATTTATTTGTTACTCTAAGAACATCTCATTTTTGACTGGACTCAGACTTAGAAGTAGAAGCTCTCAGAGAGGACAGCCTCCGTCTCTTGGCAATCTGTTCCTGGCGTTTTTCTTTGGCCTCCTAAACAAAACCAAAAAAAAAAAAGCAGTTAATGCTTATCTGGATTAAAAATGCAAATCCAAAGCCAGGCCTATCCCCCCAACCCCCAACACACACACTGAGGACTTACCTTCATTCTCTTGGCCAAAAGTTTAGCATATTCTGCAGCCTCTTCCTTATTTTTCTTAGTACGCTGTTTCTTCAGAGCAATTCGCCGACGTTTGTGTTGCAGAACACGTGGAGTAACAAGACGCTGAATCTTGGGTGCTTTGGTCCTAGGTTTCTTACCTAAAAATTCAGATAATGACTCAATCACCTCAATAATACCCTTGTTCAATAGGACCCACATTTACATTTTTTAAGCATTAGAAACAGATTCGAACTCAGTAGTTCCTATGAAAACTTATTTGTATGAGACAGTTTACTAGGGACCAGTGTTTTCCTATACCAATAGCTTGGATGTCAAGTTCAAGATCATACGTAAATTCAGCATAGTAATAGGTTACTTTGCTGAACAGTTGGAAGTCATACCCCATACTTTTTTCTGTTCACTTTGATTTCCCTTCCACAATTACATTGTCTTGGGAGGATATTATATCTCTGTACTGTTAAGACACATGAGCATTATTTTAAAACAGTATTAACCGCATATTTAACTTGTCATGAAAACTAAGTAAAGCATTAACTGCATCCCACCATACTCCTGGAGTGAAACTTAACATTAGAATGAATGAATGAATGAACGAATGAATTAATTTGTTTGTTTGTTTGGTGGTGCTGCCCGGCTTGCAGGATCTTAGTTCCCCAACCAGGACTGAACCTGGGCCACCACAGTGAAAGCAGAGTCTTAACCACTGGGCCACCAGGAAATTCCTGAGAATATCTTCATTTAGCCTGTCTGATTTATAATCCAAAATCCTCTGGATTATAAATCTGCTTCAAAACAGGAGTCTTTTCAGATGCAGTGGTTTTAGTTTGTGGACACCTTCTGGGAGCAATAAACACTTCAGATAAATATTCTAAGACTAAATGCTCAGTTGTCCAGCTTCTGCTAAAATAAAAAACCCTTTGGAATTATAAAGAAAAAAAGAACCATCTTAAATGTCTGTTAAGTGGCACTTAGTACACTAATGATATTTCCAGGGGTGCAACTGCAGGGAACTACCATATATTTGCCAGTTACTTCACTGAAAGTCATACCCGGCACACAGTAGGTGCCCAAATATTTCGTATGAGTGACCAATGAGCACTTACCATATACCAGGTATTAGCTTATTTAAGCCCCCAGTCCTGAAAACCAAAACCCAAGCAAAATTTTTCAGATCTGTCAAGAAAACCCAACCCAAAATTAACATGCTATTTATTCCACTTATTATAAATATTCATACAATTTACTACAGAAATATTACTGAGCATTGCTGCTGCAGACCTCACTACTGATGGGTTATCTTGCCTAATAAACAATATACCTTCTTAAAATATAAAACACCAAGGTTCCTGAAAAAACTAAAAATTGAGTTCCCATATGATCCAGCACTCCCACTCCTGGGCATATATCCAGACAAAACTATAAGTCATAAAGATACACGCCACCCCTATGTTCACAGCAGCACTATTCACAATAGCCAAGACAGGGAAACAACCTCAATGTCCACCGACAGATGAAGGGATAAAGAAGATGTGGTAGGTATATACAATGCAATACTACTCAGCTACAATAAAGACCTAATGCCATTTGCAGCAACTTGGACGGACCTAGAGATTATCATACTAAATGAAGTTACAGTAAGACAAATACCATATGATATCACTTACATGTGAAATCTAAAATATGACACAAATAACTTTACAAAACAGACTCACAGAGAACAGACTTGTTGCCAAGAGGGAGGGATGGATTTGGGAGTTTGGAATTCAGATGTATATTATACAAAGAATGAATAGACTAAGGTCCTACTGCATAGCACAGGGAATTATATTTAATATCCTGTGATAAACCATAATAGAAAAGAATATGAAAACGAATGTACATACATATAACTAAATCACTTTGCTGTACTGCAAAATTAACACAACATAGTAAATCAACTACACCTAAATAAATTTATATACATATGAAAACCCCCAAACCCCAAACACTTGTTCCCTGGTATTTTGAATAAAGTTTCTTTCCAACTTCTAATTCTCACAACTCTACTGCTATCCACATTCCAGTTGAAGTAAACCAAGGCCAGAAGTTAAAGCAACTTAAGTGGATGAAAGCATGTATTTCTTTGGTAAACAAAAAAATTAAAACCACTGATATAGAAAGAAAGCAAGCTGGGGG
>NW_020173404.1:290342-291093 GCF_003031525.2 Neophocaena asiaeorientalis asiaeorientalis
TAAAAACAACCCCAGAGTTTTCTGTCATTCTTTCAATTCCTAACCCCAAAGCAACGAACTTAAAATGTCTCATAAGTTATCTCTGAATGAACTTATACATCAGTGACCCAAAGGCAGATTTCCAAGAAAAATTCTATCACTCTAGAGGGCACTGGATATAATAAGGATTCATACCAACTGCACGTCTTGACCCTCTCTCCCCCCCACTATCTTCCTAAAAACTCAGATTCTAGGTAACTAGTAGGCAGATTTTTATCTTCTAACATGCACACAAAACGCTACGACGAATCAATGAAATTAAGCAAGCCCTAAACTGCACAATCCCCCGTACCTTCTTTGTTTAGGGGCTTTCTCACAACATACTGGCGGACATCATCTTCTTTAGAGAGATTGAAAAGTTTGCGGATTCTGCTAGCTCTTTTGGGCCCCAGGCGACGAGGCACAGTAGTATCAGTGAGTCCAGGAATATCCTTCTCCCCTGAAAGAGAAAAATGAACAGACGTTTTAATTCAACAACCTCCTTACAAACAAGAACCCTAAACTGTTCAGGCATTGCTAAAACAAGTCCACTGGTCAAAACTGTGGATCAATCGACAATCAGCTTTAAGTCAGTGTGGACAAAAATTAACTCAAGAATAAAAATCTCACCTTTTTTTACAATGACCAAATTGAGAACGCTCAGATTGGCATCCACAATGCAGCCCCGTACAGATTTGCGCTTTCTTTCGCCAGTCCTCCTTGGTCTGTAACA
>NW_020173404.1:291166-320091 GCF_003031525.2 Neophocaena asiaeorientalis asiaeorientalis
CCCCGTACAGATTTGCGCTTTCTTTCTCCAGTCCTCCTTGGTCTGTAACAAGAATGCCCCTTACTCAGTAGCAGGCGGACTCGGCCATGGGTCAAGACACCCTGCTTCATGGGGAAACCCTGTTTGTCGTTCCCACCACTGATTCGGACCACATAACCCTGGAAGAGAACACAATGACACATTATAGAACAAAAGACTGTGGCCTCCAACAAGTACACACTTCATTAAGACCAATCTGAAACTTAATAGCTTTCTCTGGTCACTAAATTTTGTCTATACTTCCAATTTCCCAAGTTCAATTAGCAAAGTCCTTTCAGTCAAGCTACTTCTAGCCGATGCTTTACCAGAGCTCTTGGGGGAGAAAGACTATGTTAAGGAACAAAGCATCAATGAACCACAAATAAATAAAAAACAACCCTTCTTGGCACTTTTCAAAAAAAAAATGGAGACCATTAGCTTGCAGGGCAAGAACTATGTATTTTTTCACGAACATAACCCTGCCAGGTGATAGCTCCACGTTATAAAGTGACATCTGGAAGTAACTAAACCCAAGGTCAGAAGACAACCCGAGTTTGAACCCCATAACATTTACCAATTACCAACAGCGTTTACCATCTCTCTTAAATATTCTAACAATTCAATTCGGCAGTCCGGCAGGCCACTTTTACCTTCCATTCTTCACCCAGAGCGTCAGCAGCAACTTCTGTGGCCATACGCTTCTCATAAAAGGTTCGAAGTTTTCGTTCATCGTCCACTTCAATGAGTTTCTGGCAGCCAGTGGCCGGGAAAGAGATGTTCAGCTAAAAATTAAACGGGGGGGAAAGAACTTCATGAAAATCGCAGAACCACTACAAAGGTTATTCCACTGCAAAAAGCCTTTCCTGTCACCCACACACAACTAACAGATACTACTCGCTAAAGCATGTGTGTACATAAGACCGCGCAAGACACACCGCCCTAAAAAAGTAGGACACATCTTTCAAGCCTCGCGGAATGACGCCGGGGCGAAGGGCGCTGCGCAGCCGTTCACCCTCTCGGAGCAAGAAGCCCGACCTACTTGCCGCCAACCGGGCAGCAGGGCCGCCTCTATCCCAGCTGGGGGGCAGGACGCCACCATGGCGCTCCCCGCCCGGCGCAGCTCCAGCTGCAATCGCTCGCCATCCGCTCTCCCAAGGGGCTCCGGCCCCAAAAGAGCGATCCTTCTCCTGTCTCAGGCCCTTCTCCATCCAGAGCCAGGATTCTGGAGCGCAGCGCCGTATTCTGGGGCTAGATCCACGATGCCTTTCCTGTCACCCACACACAACTAACTAACAGATACTACTCGCTAAAGCATGTGTGTACATAAGACCGCGCAAGACACACCGCCCTAAAAAAGTAGGACACATCTTTCAAGCCTCGCGGAATGACGCCGGGGCGAAGGGCGCTGCGCAGCCGTTCACCCTCTCGGAGCAAGAAGCCCGACCTACTTGCCGCCAACCGGGCAGCAGGGCCGCCTCTATCCCAGCTGGGGGGCAGGACGCCACCATGGCGCTCCCCGCCCGGCGCAGCTCCAGCTGCAATCGCTCGCCATCCGCTCTCCCAAGGGGCTCCGGCCCCAAAAGAGCGATCCTTCTCCTGTCTCAGGCCCTTCTCCATCCAGAGCCAGGATTCTGGAGCGCAGCGCCGTATTCTGGGGCTAGATCCACGTTACTCAAACCTAGCGCAACACCCGCCACCAGTTCCCACCTTCATTCTGAAGCTGCCGACCGCCTCCGAGGCGCCACGAAAAAGAGACCCAATGTCCGCTTAGCCCAGGTCACATAGGCTCTTCCAGTTCTCGCGAGACGGTAAGACGCCTGGGGTAGCGGAAATGAGCGTGGGTAGGCGGCACTTCCGGGGGTGGGGATAATCCGCGGTGGGCGGTGTTAGTGAGGTAACCTAGGTTTAGTTCCGAAGATTAGTCTGTCCACTCCTTGTTCTTTCCGCCGTCGTTCTGGGTCAGAGAGCATCCCCGGTCGGTCCCGGCCACTGCTTCTGATGACACCAAAGAGGGAGAGCGGGATCGGAGTTCGGCTCTCCTGGGCTGTCTTGTACCTCAGCCTCCGTCTGAAGATTTCCACTTTAGGAGCGTGCCCTGCCCTGGTTCCGGCTGTTCAGAACAAGACGCCTTGAAAGCTGTGCTTTGTTTTTTCCTTAAATACTCGATCATCCGCTTGTCCTCTAACCGCTGCAGTCATCGTTCTACCACAGAATGATACACTCAGCCACCCTGTCACCCAAGCCAAAAACCATAATTACTCCAAGTCCTGGTACCTCCTAAATAGTCTCCCTGCTTTCTGCCTTGCCCCTGCGATCTTTTTAAAACGCAAAATTCTATCACTCCCTTTCTGGAAATGCACCATTTATTTCCCACTATAGTTAAATACTTTCCAAACTTCTTAACCTGGCTTTATAAACTTTCCACAGTCCAAAGCTCACCTATCGCCATTCGTTAATGCCATGCCAGTCTTTTCAGATTGCATGTCCTTCCTAAGAGAAGCCTTTCCTGAACACAAGAGAAATTGTATTCCTCTCCTCTAGTGTAGCACTATTTCCCTTTATAGTACTGTTTACTCATGATACATAAATGGTTTGCTTATGGTCTGCCTCCCCTACTAGATGGTAAATTAGGCCAGGGCTCATGTCTTAACTTCACTGTGGAATACTCAGGACGCAGCAAAGTGTATGGTACTTAATAAGTAAGGCTCAGTAAATATCTGTTATATGATCATAACCCCAGCTCTGCTATGTGTTAGTCTATCAGTGTAGTAGTATGGAGCCAGCCAGCAGAGGGAGAAGGAATGAATGTATTATAGTAAATCTTGAATCAGCAATGATTCAACTCTTATTAGAATAGAAAGATGCAGGAAAGATACAGTGTATCTGATAGTCCTCCAGAACATTCCTGGGAGAATGAGAATGGGAACCCAGGTGATCTAACTTTGAAGCCCACAGTACCCTGAATCAGTACCCTGAAGGAAGAAACATTTATTATCTATTACATATTTACTCCATATTTTTTCTTCAAGAAAAAAACTCCTGCTGAAAATAAACAAAAATAATTTTTACTTTCCAAGATTATTACACCCCATCTTCCATTTCAGTATCACAAAGTTTTGAGTTTAGGCCTGCTTCACATTCAAAGCTGAAATATTCTGCTAAATCCTGTTCGATCATCTGATGTTAGTGTAAAAAGGTTGGTGAAATGATGCATTTAAATCCTGTGTATGTACTTTTTGTTAAGGTGAAATTGACACAACCTAAAATTATTCATTTTTACGTGAACAATTCAGTGGCATTTAACACATTTGCAATGTTGTGCAATCACCACCTCTATCTAGTGCCAGGATATTTTCATCACCCCAAAAGGAAACCTTGCATCCATTAAGCAATTGCTCCCCATTCCGCCCCCCTTCCACCAGCTACTGGCAGCCACAATCTGTGTACTGTCTCCATGGATTTACTTACTCTATATATTTCATATAAATGGAATTATACACTATGTGACCTTTGTGTCTGCCTTGTAATATTTTTGACGTTCATCCACGTTGTAGCATGTATCAGTGTTTTATTCCTTTTTACGATTGAATGCTATCACACTGTATGTGTAAATCACAATTTGTTTATCCGTTCATCCACTGATGGACATTTGGGCTGTTTCCAACTTTTGACTATTGTGAATAGTGCTGGTATGTTTGAGTACCTATTTTTAGTCCTTTGGGGTATATAGGAGCAGGATTGCTGGGTCACATGGTAATTCTGTGTTTCCCAGGGGAACTGCCAAACGATGTTCAGAGCAGCTGAACCATTTTACATTCCCCCCAGAAATGTATGCACTTGTTATTTTGTTATTTTCTCTCTTTTTAAATTATATTCATCCTGGGGGTGTTTAGTGGTACCTCAATGTGGTCTTGATTTGCATTTCACTAATGACTGATGATGTTGAGCATCTTTTCATGTGTTGGGCCATTTATATATTTTCTTTGGAGATATGTCTACTTAAGTCCTTTGCCCGTTTTTTATTTTAGCTCTATTTTTATTGAAGTAGTGGTAGTGAGTTAATATGAGGCAAAGAGTAAAATCCAGGAAAATTCCTCAGACTTTTTTTTTCTTTTCTAATGCATTTTTTCAAAGACATAAAATTTACCATCTTAACCATTTTTAAGTATACAGTTCAGTAGTGTTAAGTATATTCACATCGTTGTGAAACATCTCCAGAGCTATTTCATCTTGCAAAATGGGAACTCTATACTCATTAAAAAACTCTTTCTCGCCCTCTCCCATCCCTGGTAACCACTATTTTTCTTTCTGTTTCTATGAATTTGACTACTTTAGATATTTCATACAATTGGAATCACGCAGTACTTACCTTGTTGTGACTGGCTCATTTCACTTAACCATGTCCTCAAGCTTCATCCATGTTGTAGCATGTGACAAGATTTCCATCCTTTTTAAGATTGAATAATATTCCATTGTATTTACATACCACATTTTATTTATCCATTCATCTGTTGATGAACATTTGGATTGCTTCCACCTCTTAGCTATTATGAATACTGCTGGTATTAACATAGGCATGCATATATCTCTTCAAGACCCTGCTTTCAGTTCTTTTGGATATATACCCAGAAGTGAGATTGCTGGATCATATGGTAGTTCTATTTTTAATTTTTTGAGGAACCTTCATACTGTTTTCCATAGAAGTTGCACCATTTCATAATCCCACCAACAGTGCACAAAGGCTCTTTTCCTGTATTTGAATTGGCTTGTTTTGTTATTGAATTGTAAGAGTTCTTTATATATTCTGAATGCTATACCCTTATTAGATATATAATGTCCAAATAGTTTCTCCCATTATGTACATATCTTTCCACTTTTCTTGAGAATGTCCACTGATGTATAATAGTTTTGAACTTTGATGAAGTCCAATTTATCTAATTTTTCTTTTGTTGATCATGCTTTCATTGTCATATCTGAGACAAATCCATTGCCAAATCCAAAATCCCTATATTTTTGTCCAATAATTTTATGGTTTGAGTTCTTGTATTTAGGTCATTGATCCATTTTGAGTTATTTTGTTAATATGGTGTAAGGTTGGCAGTACAACTCCATTCTTTTGCATGTAGACATCCAGTTGTCCCACCACCATTTGTTGAAGAGGCTATCCTTTCCCTCATTTAATGATCTTGGCACCCTTGTTGAAAATCAACTGGCAATAGATGTATGAGTTTACTTCTGGCCTCTCAAATCTATTCCATTGATTTATGTATCTATCCTTATGCCAATACCACACTGTTTTGATTTGTAGTAAGTTTCAAAATCAGGAGGTGGGGTCCTTGACTTTTTCAAGATTGTTTTAGTTCTTTGGGAATCCCTTGTAATTCCACATGAATCTTATGCTCGTTTATGCAAAATATGCTCTTGGAATTTTGATAGGGATTGCATTTAATCCATAGATCAATTTGGGGAGTATTGCCATTTTTACAAAATTAAACTCATTAAACTCTTTTAACTCATGAACATGATATGTCTTTCCATTTACTTAGGTTTTCTTTAACTTATTTCAGCGCTGTTTCGCAGTTTTCAGTATGCAAGTCTTTTACCTCCTTGATTAATTTTATTCCTAGGTATTTTGTTGTTTTGGATAATATATAATACATATATATAAATATATATATATACACACATTTATTTATTATATGTATATGCACACATATACTATTTTTTTCTGAGCCATTTGAAATTAAATTACAAACACCATGGTATTTCTCTTCTGAATACTTAAGGATGTATCTCCTAAGAATAAGGATATTCTGCCACATAGCCTCAATACCATTATCACATGTAAAACTTATTATTTAGGCAATACATTCTACTACACAGCCCATAAAATTTTACCAATTGTCACAAATCTCTCCTTTAGTGTTCCCTCAAGCCTATTAGTGCCAGGGCCTGGCCCCACCCACCAGCAGATGCGTACCAGCCCCTGGACCTCCTGGGCCATGTAGCTAGCCACACTGTGACCCACCAGTGGACCAGCAGCCACTGCATGAGGTTGGGTCTAGTAGCCAATCAGGCTGTTGGCCAGCCCCACCTACCAGCATGCTCAAACAAAGGAACAAGACAAAACTCCAGAAGAAGAACTAAACAAAGTAGAGGTAAGCAATCTACTTGATAAACAGTTCAAGGTAATGACCATAAAGATTCTCAGTGAACTTGGGAGAAGACTGGATGAACACAGTGAGAAGTTTAACAGAGTAAAAATACATAAAGAAGAACCAAGCAGAGCTGAAGAATACAATAACGGAAATAAAAAATACATTAGAAAGAATCAATCAATTCATACTACCCAAGGCAATCTACAGATTCAATGCAATCCCTATCAAAATAGCAAAGTCAGGGAATTCCCCGGCAGTCCAGTGGTTAGGACTCGGCACTTTCACTGCCAGGGCCCGGGTTCAATCTCTGGTTGGGGAACTAAGATCTTGCAAGCTGCACAGTGTGGCCAAATTAAAAACAAACAAACAAACAAAAAAACCGCACCAAAGTCATTTTTCACAGAACTAAAACAAATAATTCTAAAATTTGTGTGGAAACATAAAAGACTCTGAATAGTCAAAACAATCATGAGAAAGAAGAACACAGCTGGAGGCATCATGCTGGCACAAAAACAGGCATATACATCAATGGAACAGAATAGAGAGCCCAGAAAGAAACCCACACGTTAACAAAGGAGGCAAGAATATAAAGTGAGAAAAAGACAGCCTCTTCATAAATGGTGTTGGGAAAATGGGACAGCTACATGCAAAAGAAACTGGACTACTTTCTCACACCATATAAAAAAACAAACTCGAAATGAATTAAAGACTTAAATGGAAGACCTAAAACCATACATTTCATAAGACTCTTAGGAAAAAAACATAGGCAGTATACTCTTTGATATTGATCTTAGCAATACTTTTTTTGGGGGGATGTGTCTCCTCAGACAAGGGAAACAAAAGTAAAAATAAATACTGCACCAAACTAAAAAGCTTTTACACAGTGAAGGAAACTATCAACAAAATGAAAAGTCTGCCTACTGAATGAGAGATGATATTTACAAATGATATATCCCATAATGGGTTAATATCCAAAATATACAAAGAGCTCATTTAACTCAACATCAAAAAAGAAAAAGATTAAAACTGGGCAGAGGACATGAATAGACATTCTTCCAAAGAAGACATATTGATGGCCAACAGGCGTATGAAAAGATGCTCAACATCACTAATCACCAAGGAAATGCAAATCCCAACCATGATGAGATATCATCTCACACCTTTCAGGTGGCTATTATCAAAAAGACAACACATAACAAGTGTTAGTGAACATGTGGAGGGAAAGGGAACTCTCATGCACTGTTGGTGGGAATGTAAATTGGTGCAGCCCCTATGGAAAACAGTATGGAAGTTCCTCAAAAAATTAAAAATAAACTACCATATGATCCAGCAATTCCTCTTCTGGGTATTCTTCTAAAGAAAACAAAAACACTAATTTGAAAAGATATATGCACCCCTATGTTCACTGCAGCATTATTTACAATAGCCAGGAAATGGAAGCAACCCAAGTGTCCATTGATACATGAATGGATAAAGAAGATGTGGTATATATGCAACATAATATTAGCCACAAAAAGAATGAAACCTTGCCATTTGCGACAACTTGGATGGACTTACAGGGTATTATGCTAAGTGAAATGAGTCAGACAGAGAAAGAGAAATACCATATGATTTCATTCTTACGTGGAATCTAAAAAACAATACAAACGAACAAATGCAACAAAACAGAAACAGACTCATAGATACAGAGAATAAACTAGTGGTTGCCAGAAGGGAGGTGGGTAAGAGGCATGAATGAAATAGGTGAGGGAGATTGAGGTATAAACTTCCAATTATAAAATAAATAAGTCACAGGGATGTAATGTATAGGAAATGGAATATAGTCAATAATATTGTAATAACTTTGTATGGTAACAGCTGGTAACTAGACTTATCATGATGATCATTTTGTATTGTATAAAAATATCGAATTATTATGTAGTACACCTGAAACTAATATATTTTAAGTCAATTACACATCAATAAAAAATTTACAACATTCACATAGATATCAAAAGTTTACAAAAGGGGGCTTCCCTGGTGGCGCAGTAGTTGAGAGTCCGCCTGCAGATGCAGGGGACACGGGTTCGTGCCCCGGTCCGGGAAGATCCCACATGCCGCGGAGCGGCTGGGCCCGTGAGCCATGGCCGCTGAGCCTGAGCGTCTGGAGCCTGTGCTCCGCAATGGGAGAGGCCACAACAGTGAGAGGCCCGCGTACCGCAAAAAAAAAAAAACAAAAAAAAAGTTTATAAAAGGAATATTCAAAGTATTAACATCAGCAAGGTGGCTGAATAATACTTTCTTGCTCACACCCCTCCTACCAACAACAGTAATTCAGCATCCATCAGGGAAAAAAGTGCCTTTGTGGCAGCTTTGGGACCCAGGTAGATTGTGAAATCTTGGTGCAGTCCAAGACCAGGAGAGATATTTTGGGAAGGGAGGCCTGAACCCAGGGTGCTGATTTCACCCGTCACAGACCCGAAACAGCTCCGCATCTGAGGACTCAGCTACCACCCCATTTGGCTTTGGTTCTGTCACCAGCACCATATGCTATGGGACCCAGAAGGAGTCATGCCCACCCATGCATTGGACAGTAGGCATACAGACCTCAGTCTTGGTTATGGATCTTGAAGTGGCCGGTGAACTGGCTCTAGCCACTCTCGGCTGTGATCTGAGAGCCCTTGCAAGTAAGCCTGTCAAACTCGGTCAAAGTGTAGATTTCGAAATAACTTTGAACTGGGCTCCAGTCCATCTTAGCCACAGTCAGCGAACAGTCCTGCTGACAGAAGGACCGAGCAGCAGACACTCAATGCCCCAGAGATCATGAAATGGCCCTATACTTTGTTCCAGCCCCCGTGGCCACGGCCGTGGAGCAGTCCAGCCCACCCAGGGCCCTGACGGGAGACCTACCAATCCATGCCTCCCGAGCCAGGTCTGCAGACCTCAGTGAAACCTGAAATAGCCCTGGGCCTCGGTTTCAGCCCTTCTCAGCCACAATCCAGAGCCAGTCCCGCCCACCCAGGGATTCATCCAATTACCAGGTCCACCCAGGGTTTCATCCAATTACCAGGTGGGAACTACCTCCAAGCACCTGGTGATAGGCTGCTGTCTGAGGACCCAGCTGCAGAATCTGAAGCAGACCCTTCTCCCAGCACCACCATATTGAACAAGGTACTGGAGGCAGTCCCTTACCACCGGTGACCAGACAGGATCCACGCCTGCCCCAGCCCCTAGTAACACACCCGCCAGCCAGAGACCCCTCTGGAGACCCAGCAACATCACATAACTGGCTCTAACCCAGCAAGACTGCAATTCTGAAAGTAATCTCATCATCCCTGGGAACTGACAGGACCTTGAAGAGATATCTGCACCCACACGTTCATTGCAGCATTATTTACAATAGGCAAGAAAGGGAAACAGCCTAAGTGTCCATTGACAGATGAATGGATAAAGAAAATGTATCTATTGGGAATTCCCTGCCAGTCCAGTAGTTAGGACTTGGCACTTTCACTGCCGAGAGCGTGGGTTCAATTCTTGGTCAGGGAATTAAGATCCTGCAAGCCGTGTGGCACGGCCAAAGGGGGGGAAAAAAAAAGGCAAGAAAATGTATCTATCTATAATGGAATATTATTCATCCATAAAAAGAAGGAATTTCTGCCATTTACAACAACAGGGATGGATCCTGAAGGCATTATGCTAAGTGAAATAAATCAGACAGAGAAAGACAATTACTATATGACCTCACTTATATGTGAAATCTAAAAAAGAAAAAAAGGAGACAGAGAGAGAGCTGAACTCACAGAAATAGGATGAGAATGGTGATTGTCTGGGGCTGAGTGGTGGGAGAAAATGGTGTTAACACTGAGTGTTAATCGTCTATGGGATATACAAGTAGAGATATCCAACAGGCTGTTAGGTATACAGGTTTGGAGGCTGAGTGTTTGACTCAGTGAAAAAGGTGGTTTTGAGAGGGGGCCCATATTCATTTGCTAGGGCTGCCATAACAAAATCCCACAAACTGGGTGGCTAAACAGCAGAAATTTATTTTCTCACAATTCTGGATGGAGCTAGAAGACTGAGACCAAGGTGTCAGCAGGATTGGTTTCTTCTGAGGCCTCTCCTTGGCTTATAGATGGCCATCTTTTCTCTGTGTCTTCACATGGCCTTTCCTCTGTGTGTGTCTGGGTCCTAATCTCCTCTTCTCCTAAGGACGCCAGTCATATTGAATTAGGGTCCTTCCTAATAACCTCGTTTTAACTGAATTACCTCTTTAAAGACCCAATCTTCAAAATACAGTTATATTCTGAAATACTGGGGGTTAGGGCTTCTACATAAGACTTTGTGAGGGACACCATCCAACTCCTAACAGAGCCCAAAGGTAGTCTCTCAACCATGAGGAGCCTGACTAAACAGAATAGAATTTGTATTCAATAACACTCAGTTAAAGTAATCCTGGAAGCAATCAGTAAAGGTAAAATTTCCCCTAAGTCACTGAGCAAGTGAGTTTTGCAAGCGTGTTTGGGGAAGGAGATACTTTCCAAAGGGAGATATAAACACAGGAAGGAAGAGAAGTAGTACAGGGAGGAAATGAGCTTGTGCCTTTCAGGAAGCTGTCTCATATTTGGCCCCAGTCAAGAAAACAGGAAAAAAAGATCATTTAGACAGAAAATAACTAAATTTCAAGGGCAATTTCTACTCATAGGAAGCGACTAATTTTAAAACATGCCATGCTGTGTTTGAGAAAGGAAGTTAAATCAAAGAAATGAAGCTAGGAAAACTCCTTGCCAATATTTCTGTAACTATACCCAGGAGCAAGAATTACAATGGATTTCTCACCCCTCGGGTCAGGGACTAAGGGCTGTTTTTGCAGTGCTGTGGAAAACAAGCTCTAGCATATGTTTATTAAATATTTGGTGGTGGGCAGGAAGGAAAGGGGACGACAGGAATAATACAAGAATAAATCTTGGGTTTTTATCAGATCAATTCACTCTATGGGGCAATCTTCTTTTTGTCCCATGCATTTTCATCCTTTTTTTAAAATATTTATTTTATTTATTTTGGCTGTGTGGGGTCTTTGTTTTAGCATGGAGGATCTATTAGTTGCGACATGCAGACTCTTAGTTGTGGCATGCACGTGGGACCTAGTTCCCCGACCAGGGATAGAACCCGGGCCCCCTGTGTTGGGAGCACGGAGTCTTACCCACTGGACCACCAGGGAAGTCCCTGTCCCACGTATTTTCATTCTTTAATAGCTATGTGACCTTGGACAACTTATTCACTCTCTCGGTTCCTTAGTTTGCCCATCTGTAAAATGGTGGTAATACCTTCCTCACAGAGTTCTTGTCGGGGATAAATGAACTGATACATGAAAAAAGTTAAACCTTTCTGGGTGCACAGTAGACTCTCAATGAGTGTTAGTTGTCTTCATCATCCCTGACACCACATCATCACCTGTCATTACCCACGTCCCTCTAACTTTACTCGTGTCACTCTCACTCCCAGGAATGCCTTCCTTTCCCCTCTCCCAAGTTGTGCTTTGGGTAGGCTTTCCGTGAGGGCTCCAACCCAGACTGACCTTGCTACAAGGAGAAGATCGAAGGCTGAGCTTGGTGCTGAGGTGCTGTGGGTTGATTCAGATGATGGACAGCCTTGGGGAGGCGTACCAAGAACATACCTTCTGGGCTCAAGAACTTCAGATGGCAATTCTAACAAAAACTGGCACTGAGGTTCCAGTTTCTTCCATGGGTGGAAGTTGAGAGTGGGATTTAATCTAGTCAAGGACATCATCCAGTAGGAAACCACACAGACCCCAGAAGCAGCAGAGAGAGGGCAGGGAGAGCTGTGGCCTGGGCCCGATCCACTTCTTGTTCCTAATTGACTGGCTGGAAAGGTCACCAGGATGATAATCCATGAGTTGTTTGTAGTTAGTTGATATCTGCAAGGAGATGCCCAAAATTATTCTCTAAAATTGTCGCTGCAAATCCTAGCAAAGGTTTCTTCAAACTGCTCATCCTAAAATACACTAGAAACTTTTTCATGTGAAGAGAAATCCCAGGTTCATTCATTTTGGGAATCATCAGATATTTCTAAGAGGGTCAAGCATCCCTTAACTTCTCATCATTTGTTCCCCAGGCTGCATTGCTAATGAGAAAGATTAAAGATCTGTGGCTCTTCTTGTTGTCTAGTCTGCAACCTTCCGGGCAATGACTGTCTCCATCTATAGCACATACTACATTTTAGAGTCTTGCCTCCAACTATTAAAATGATCAGAGAATTTAGTTAAAAAAAAAAAAAGGGATGATCTTCTCATTGGCTCCAGTCTTCTCCGCTTTCTTTAAAGCCCTTGACCTCTTACCTGGGCCTCTTTCTTGCAGTAGACAACGTATCCTGCCACTTTTCTCAGAAGTATGAACTGCTTCAATTTTCTCTCACCCTCAAAATGTGTCCAGACATTCGTATATATACTCCATATTCCCTTCGTTCTTAGCATGGAGTTCTGTTAGGACACTTAGTTTTAAGTCACAGAAATCCTATCCAAATTAGCTTAAGCAAAACTGCAACTTTACTATAAAGGTTCCAGGGTATCTTGGGAACATTTGGATGTAGCTAGATCCCTGGGCAGAGCTGGAGCCAGGGACTTCTTTCCCATTTGGACTGTCTCTTATCTATACAGTTCTCTTTGGAACTGCTTCATCATTCTCTTATGCTGTGTACCAGTTCTGCCTACATCTCCATCCATTTGAACAAGTTACCAATAGTGCCTCAGTTCAAATCTCTATTCCATCAGGCAGCCAGATGGAGCTGGAAAGCTCCATTCTGATTCCAAATTCCCGTGGGTGCATTCTGATTGGCCAGCTTGAGCCAAGACCCCCTCTTGGACCAATGAACTCTAGCCACGGAGTTGGGTCACAGTGCATTGCACGGCTGTTCCTATGGTAGCCATCTGAATGGAGGTGAGGGCAGCGGGATGTGGGAGGTGGGCAGACCTCACTGAAGAGGCAGAAGGTCCCAGAAAAGGAGGGGATTCTGGGACAAAACAATACGTGTCTACTGCACGCTGTCCCTTCTCTCCAGGCAAATTGCATTCCACCTCTTTGCAGCTCCTTCAGGATCTGGTCTCATTAATCACCTTTTTTTATTTTCTTTTACATTTTCAATCTGTTTCTCTACCTGGGCGTTAAAATTTGCTCAAGGCCCTCCTGTACTAGAGGACCATCCCATAACCCTTCTTCAAGCTCCTGCCCAACTGGGTACCATTTCTCTCTACCAAGTAAATTTCATCCACCCTTTACTCACTTTTTACCCCAACCTGGCCTCCTCCCCCTTGACTCCTGCTGCTTGCATTTCCCCAAGGTGCTTCTTGGTGTTGGAAGGGCTGAAGACAAGGCAGAGAGAAGGAAGCATGAAGTGTATAGGCCACTGTGAGTAGGCGTGATGTCTCTGACGTGCCAGAGACCCCCTCCTGGCACATCTCAGTAGCCACAGAGCCTAGCCCCAAGGGGCACTCTGGACTGTGAGGTGTGACAGTGACCAGTCCCTGACCTTTCGAGCTTCCTAGTTCCAGAGAATCTGTGGCCACAGCACCACCTGGACCCCACCCAGGATGCTGATACCTTGTTTACCAAAGCCTCCCTTGGTGAAAGGGCCTTCTCATGCAGAGGCCTGAGACGGTACCCTTCAGGCCACTTGCCATTCACTTCCTCAGGTAAGGGTAATCTCTCTGCTAGGTCTGTGCCCTTGGGAATGAAGGGGACAGGGAACAACCACAGGTTTGACCGGAACTGCTGCTTTAAGGGTACCCACTGGTAAAGGCCGAACCCCCCAGCACTTGCTCCCCAAGCTGCCTTTCCGGTGCTCTCAGCTACATGGGTGCTTATGGAGACACCCCAGCTAATGAAGCCCTTTGCTGGTTTAATTTTTTTCAAACTTTTTATTATGGTAAATTTTAAACACGTACAAAGTAAAGAGACTAGTTTTACGTGTCTACCACCCAGGTTCAACCACTCAGGTTCAATAAGAATCCATTTAAAGCCTGTGTTGTTCCATCTGTACCACCAAACCAACACCCTTCCCCATAATCTCAAAGCAAATCTCAGATATATTTTGTCTGTAAATATTTCAGTATGTATCTCTAAATAATAATGTCCCTTTTTTGTTTTTGTTTTGTTTTGTTTTCTGGTTTTGGTCCTGTTTATTAAGGTATAATTTACATGAAGTAAAATTTTCCCTCTTAATGTACAGTTCTGAGGTTTTAGAAACTCATTCAGGTGACCACCACAATCAGGATACATATCCCTTTGCAGTGAACTCCCTCTCCCATCCTCAAGCAACCACAGATCTATTTTTATTCCTTAGTTTTACCTTTTCCAGAATGTCATAAAAATGGAATCATAAAGTATATAGCCTTTTGAAGAATCACCTTTTAAAACATAATCATACCATTATCACACCTCCTCGGTCAGCAATAATTTCCCCAATATCAAACATCCAGTGTTCAGGGCTTCCCTGGTGGCGCAGTGGTTGAGAGCCCGCCTGCCGATGCAGGGGAACGGGTTCGTGCCCCGGACCGGGAAGATCCCACATGCTGCGGAGCGGCTAGGCCCGTGAGCCATGGCTGCTGAGCCTGCGCGTCCGGAGCCTGTGCTCCGCAACGGGAGAGGCCACAACAGTGAGAGGCCCGCGTACCGAAAAAAAAAAAAAAATCCAGTGTTCACATTTCCACAATTGCTCTAAAAAACATTTGTTTATACTCTCATTAGGATCTAAAGAAAGGATTGCAAACTGGTTGTTATGTCTCTATAGAAAAATCTATAGGTTTCCTCCCCGTTTTAAGAAATGAGGTTGTTATGAAGCGTTTCCCTCAATCTGCATTTTATCGACTGCATCTGCACGTTGTCATTTCTTCCATTCCCAAAGCCTTGTTTCTAAACTACGGCCCAGGCCCAGTGGCATCTGCATCACCTGGGAGTTTGTTAGAAATGCAGAATCTTGGACCCCACTCAAGACCTACTGAATCAGAATCTGCATTTTTAACATTTTTAACAAGATCTCCAGGTGATTCACCTCCTGTGAATTGGTAGTGAGAGCTAGAGTTTGGGCCTCTCGCTGTTGTGGCCTCTCATATGCGCAGGCTTAGTGGCCATGGCTCATGGACCCAGCCGCTCCACGGCACGTGGGATCTTCCAGGACCGGGGCACGAACCCGCGTCCCCTGCATCCGCAGGCGGACTCTCAACCACTGCGCCACCAGGCAAGCCCCGAGAGCTAGAGTTTTGATATGGTTTAGGTTCACTATTTTGGGGGGCAAGGCTGCTTTGTAGGTGGTGTTGCATCCTTGATTACTTCTCAACCCAGTACGCCTGCTCCTCGTCTGCCAGGACTTGTGCCTCCTTGTCACTCAGGCCTCTGAAAATGCAGGCACGACCAAGGATCTGCCCTCTGCCAGCCTCCACTCTCTTCCCCTCCTGAGCCCCAGTGAGCTCACTTACCCCAGAGCTCTCAGGTATCACTTTTATAATCATGATCCACAAGTCTTTCTCTCTAATCCTGACCTGTCCTTGGTCTCCTGATTTGCCTTTCCAGTTGCTGAAAGAATTTATCTTCCTAGATGTTCAGCCTGCCCTTTAATTCAACACATCAAAGCCTAAACCATTATTTTCCCTCTTATCTTCCCTTTTGGGTTAGTAACCTAGCCATCTTCCGATCACTCAGGCTACACTGTTTGAGGTTCTCTTGTATTTTCCACCCACTCTTTCATGTCCTGCCTCTAATCGGTAGTTAAGTTTTATTAATTCTCCTTCTGTATTTGTCAGGCTTCATTAGGTTATTCTGGGGTAAGAAACAATTTCCCTCAATTTCAGTGGCTGACAGCACAAAGTTATATTTTTTGCTCAAGTTACGAGTTGGCCGTGAGTCGACTCCAGCTCTGTTCTGCTGTAGGTGTCTTCTTTCTGGGATCCGGGCTGAAGAAGCAGTCCCAATATGGGGTATGGCAAAGGGAAATGAGGAATGGCAGTGCTACGAATCAGTTTCAAAGCCTCCGCTGGGTCGTGGACAAATCAGTTCCCTGCACATTTCATTCTCCATAGCCAGTGACAAAGTCAAGTCCCATATCCGTGGGTTGGGAAAGTGCATCAAGTATCTCAAATCCACAGTGCAATCTATCACAACTACTATTTTATATCTCCGTCGCATTCCTTATTCAATTCCTTTACCCCTGCCTCAAACTTCACTTTTCTCAGCTTAGAATTCACTTCCTCGGGGAAGCCTTTTCCCTGACATCCTCAGACAAGATCACATCCACCGCTCTCTGTTGTCATGGGACATGTACTTTTTCATAGCATGTGGCACACCTGTAATGAATTATTTATGCAATATTTAATCTCTGACTTTCCCCCTAGACTGCAAGTTCTGTGAGGGCAGAGACAGCATCTGCTTTGCTTACGATGTTATCATTGGCACCTAGAAAACTGTCTAGAGCCCATCACATATTCAGTAATTATGTAAAAGATGCAAAAGAATGAATGCATATCTTAGTCATGCCCATATCATCCCGCACCTGGATTACTGAGAAACATTACCAGTAGTTTTTTTTTGTTTTTTTTTGTTTGTTTGTTTTTGTGGTACTGTGGGTCTCTCACTGTTGTGGCCTCTCCCGTTGCGGAGCACAGGCTCCGGACGCGCAGGCTCAGCGGCCATGGCTCACGGGCCCAGCCGCTCCGCGGCATGTGGGATCTTCCCGGACCGGGGCACAAATCCGTGTCCCCTGCATCGGCAGGCGGGCTCTCAACCACTGTGCCACCAGGGAAGCCTATCAGTAGTTTCTCACGTCTATTTTATTCTTCAGCCATCAAGGTTTCCATCCTAAAGACCTACTCTTTTCACATCATCTATTAGTCGTTTCATTCAGCTTCTTCTTCTGCCACGTTTCCAGCTGAAACATAGTATTGAAGTTTCCTGAATTATTACGCTTTCTCAGACCTCCATCCTTCTGCACATACTATTCGTTCTAAAGAATTCACCTCCGCCCCACTCGGTGCTCTGCCTGGTAAAATCTTATTCACCTTGTACATCTCAGTCTGGAGGCTGTCTCCCCTGATGAGCCCCCCTTGGCTCTCAGTGCAGACTTGGGCCCCCTACCGCTCTGCTTCCCCGTTCTGTGTCCGCACCTCCTTTCCAGCAATTGTCGTGTTGTATTCTAATGGTTTGTGTGCTTCTACTAGACTAAGCTCAACCAGGGCAAGAACGATATTTTTGTCTTCTATTACCCAGCACTTAATATAGAGCCTGGAACAAAGCAGGTGCTCCAAATTGCTGCTACACTGTTGCAAGCTACAGTTATTGAACAAAGGAACAGCTTCCCTATCCAAAAGCAGAGGTCAAAATACATGTTAACAACTTCCACGCACTTCAGGCAATGGGCAAAGCCTCAGACTTCCTATCAGAATCAACATACACCCAGTCCTAACATTGTTTGTGGTTTTCCAGCACAGATTAGAGAAAGGAGAGAGGCACTTCTAAAGAGAGGCCTAGCGACAACTGCAGAAAGTGGCCTCTGACGGCTGTCAGTAAACAACCAGAGAGCACCCACGGCAGCAAAGGTGGCTGCTTTCTTGGAGTGGGTGCACTAGTGTTTCCCTGGCAAGGTCCTGCTTCCTGCAGCCCTCCCCCATAATTCTGAGCCTGGAGACTTCTTAGATTTAAAAAAAAAAATAAATAAATAAATCCAGGGCTTCCCTGGTGGTGCAGTGGTTGAGAATCTGCCTGCCAAGGCAGGGGACACGGGTTCGAGCCCTGGTCTGGGAAGATCCCACATGCCGCGGAGCAACTAGGCCCGTGAGCCACAACTACTGAGCCTGCGCGTCTGGAGCCTGTGCTCTGCAACAAGAGAGGCCGCGACAGTGAGAGGCCCACGCACCGCGATGAAGAGTGGCCCCCTCTCACCGCAACTAGTGAAAGCCCTCACACAGAAACGAAGAGCCAACACGGCCAAAAATAAATAAATAAAATTAAAAACAACCAACCCCCCAAAAAAAACTATTAAAAAAAAAAATCCTTGGTGACTTTTTTTGTTTCCCTCCTAGCTGGAGAAGGGGGCCAGACTCTGGGCCCCAGTTTCCTGGTGACGAGCCTGATGAAAGGATGACTTCCTTCATTGGGCTCCTCTTTTCTTCTTCTTTTTCTTGGTAGCAGCAGCAGTCTTGGCTTGGATTTGGTTTTCCAGGAAAGCAAAGTGTATAGTCCAGAGTGAATTTTTGCTCCACCACACATCGGCTAAAATGGTGATTCTCGTACATGAGAGTGGGTCAGAATCACCTGGAGGGCTTGTTGGATTCCAACCTCAGAGTTTCTGATTCAATAGGTCTGGGGTATGGACCTAGAATTTTGCATTTCTAACAAGTTCCTAGGTGGTGTTGATGCTGCCAGTCTGGGGACCATACCTTGAGATCAGTCACTGGCCTAAACAATAAGCCTAAAGCATGACCAGTGATGAAAAACTCTGGCCAAACAGAAAAATGCAGAAAATTTCATCTTTGATCATGTACTTCTTGCTTCATTTACACAAGTGTTTGCTTTTCTTTCTTTTTTTTTTTTGGTTTCTACTTGTGGGACCAGTTGAACTGGATATTTATTATCAGATATTTACTTAGACCAAAAAAAAATAGTTATAAGTTCTGTAAAAATAGAAGATGCTGGCATCCTGACTTCCCTGCAAGGGCAGTTCTCCAAAACTGCTCTCTCCTAGATCTCTATCACTGACTCATCTTTAGATCAAAAGCACCAGAAGCAAAGTCATCGTCAGAACTCAACAGCACCTTGTTCTCTGCTGTCACCACCCCCCCCCCCCCGCATCCTTACCCCAACTCTCCCCAAGCTCTTTTTACTCCAGATATCAGATTTTGTATTAAACCATTAATGGTAGTTGCTAAGGCAACATACTCTTAATATAAGTCCATTTCAAAATTAACATCATGGGGCACCCCTGGTGACGCAGGGGTTAAGAATCCGCCTGCCGGTGTAGGAGACATGGGTTCGAGCCCTGGTCCGGGAGGATCCCACATGCCGCGGAGCAACTAAGCCCGTGCATCACAACTACTGAGCCTGCGCTCTAGAGCCCGCGAGCCACAACTACTGAGCCTGTGTGCCACAACTACTGAAGCCCACGCACCTAGAGCCCGTGATCCGCAACAAGAGAAGCCACTGCAATGAGAAGCCCGCGCACCACAACGAAGAGTAGCCCCTGCTCGCTGCAACTAGAGAAAGCCCACGCGCAGCAATGAAGACCCGACGCAGCCAAAAATAAATAAATAAATTTATAAAAAAATTAACATCATGACCTATCATTAGGTAATTGACTAAGGTTATATTCATTGAAAAAATGTTAGCAATGTAGAGAGTGGATGAAAACATCAGAAAACTGTTAAAACGCTTCCAAGAAAATCAACACAGGCATATTTGGAGTAATGTAACTTGCATCCTTCGTGCTGCTCACCAATGGTTTTTGGCTTGAGCACCGTCTCTCTGTTCAGTTTTAATTAGACAGAACCCAAGGGGTCAGCTTTGATTTTGAAACAGAACTGTCACCGACAATAAGAGTTCCCGTGTAGGAGGAAAACTCCCTAGCATTCTCTTAGCAGGACTTGGAGAGAAGAATGAATAATATCCAGCAAATTCCAAATTTCATTGATGTTAAAACTCACACTGTTCTGCATTGTAACATTTCTGAATTTCAGGTTCATCTTACAATGAATGGCATTTTATAGTCATGGTTGGTCGGGTGACAACTGAGATGTTTTGTCACTGCCTGAACACACACAAACTCAGTGGTTATTCCTGGTGGGAAGACTTGGCAACTGTAATCTCCATGTTTCCGTCAACAAGTTGTATAAAGACCATCTGGAAAAGAAACATGCTGCCTGTTGTCTGAAAACCTTCTGTAGATGCCTTCAGGTAAGATCAAGAATGTGCCAGCATTGGGGCTTCCCTGGTAGATAATGTCATAGTGTTAATAGGAAATGAGCTTTGACCTGAAAGGGATCTCACACTCTGAGAGCCACTGGCATATGAAATGATGGTGTGTTTTACACCATCAGAATTAATGAATATGAACACATTTCCACCTAAAATATTAGAAGGAGTAAAACCTTAACATGGAGAACTATTGTTGGGCAGTTGGTGTAGCACTGTGAGACACTGAGAAATTAACTGATGTACTTTTCTTTTGTGTCTGTGGGAAATGTTTTCTTCCTCCCACTTCAGCGGCCAGCTCACACTGGGTATCCTGCAGATCTGGGTAATTCTGACCTTAAGAGAAGGTGACTGGGTCCTGAATTTCAGGACACAGTGGAACTGGCTGTTTAGGAAGAGGACACGATAGGAGTTGGGACGAAGTTGAAAGGAGGAGTGTGGTCTGGCTCTGGGCGGAGAAAGCTGGATTTCCTGAAGACTAGGAGAGGAGTGGGCCTTGTAGTTTCTGCCACTGATGGAGAGCTGGAAAGACAAGTGAGTGTCTGTGCAGGTACCTGTGGAAGAAGGACACTGGGGGCATAAGGCATTGGAACACCAGCCAGGGTCCAAGGGGACTGTCAAGCCAGAAAGAGGTCAGCCTCTGGGGAGGTTCTGGCCTTCCGGGTACCATGACGGCTGGAGCAAAGAGATCCTACTGACAGTCACCTGACCAGGGCCTATTCTGCCACTGCCATCTTGACATGGAATCCTAGAACTGCCCAAGGAAGAAGGACCAGAGCTATGACCAAAACCAAAATGACAGTTTTCTCTTTCTTCAGGAATCGCTGGAACCAGATTAGCTTTGGTCTAGAAACTACAGAATAGTTACAGCAGCAAAAGCAAAGCAGTGATGAGCAGATCTGAGATCATCCTGAATTTGATTTCTAGCGCTGACACTTACTAGCTGGAATGGCATTGCTGATAGAACCCACTTCGCAGGATCCCCTCTGGGAGCACTAAATGAGTGACACACTCGGAAGCTCTTCAAACACCGCCTGGCACAGAGTAAGTGCAACATACCTGTCATCATCTCTTGTACCTGGGATGTTCTGGAGGTGTCATACCAGCCACACTGCATCTTTTGGGGACTGGGATAGCTGAAGTTTGACCCTATGTGTAAACTACCTTCTAACACTGGAGTCCACGGGACCGAGGGCAGGAAGGTATTCAAAACTGCAGAAGCGCTCTACCCAGGTGTGGGTGGCAGAGGCTGTATGGGAGAGTCCTCGGCTCCACTGCAGACTCCAAGGTCTTCCTGCCTTAGCCCAACGCACCAAGCAAGCCGGAGGGACTGAGGGCTTTTCTCGGCCGTGAGTGCAGGCGTGCCACGTGCACTCAGACATGTTCTCCGACATGCAGGCAAGTCCGAGCAAAGGCTGCCACGATTTCGTAGGGGCCGGGTCCTCCTGGGTTTCTTAATTTCTGGGTTTTCAAATTTTTGCCAGGGCGGGCTCTGGCGCTCTTTGCGCAACTGGGGTAGGGGGCGCCTGCAAGTCTGAGCCGCAAGGTGGGCGTGGGCAGGCCCGTCGAGGCCTTTGCCACCTGCTGGCAACAGACGCGTCCAGGGGTGGGGGAGGGGGAGACAGTTCCCCTCCCCAACCCCACTCTCCCCTCCCCCGCGCATCCCGCCTCCGGCGGGGGGCGAGGCCGGAGCTCAAGGTCCCGCGGGCTCCCCCAGGGGGCGGAGCCGAGGGAGGGATTTGCGAGCCAGTCACGTCCTACGCTGCAGAGCGGAGCCGCGAGAGGCCGGCCCAGGAGGCGCCACATCCGGCGGCTGCCCCGTGGTGCATAAAGCCGACGCCGCTGCTGCCACCACCGCAGTTGGTGTCCAGCGGCAGCTCTGGCCTCTTCTAGGCTGCGGGAGCCGTTTCTCCAATGCCCCAGAGCGGCCATGAGCTCCCCGCACTGGTGGGACCAGCTGCGGGCTGGCAGCTCGGAGGTGGACTGGTGCGAGGACAACTACACCATCGTGCCTGCCATCGCCGAGTTCTACAACACGGTGCGGAGTGCGGGAGTGGGGATGGCAGCCGGGCTCGCGGGAGGGGGCTGTCCCCAAGCGCCGCGGCGCCTGGAGCCTGGACCTGGGTCTGTGTGTGCCTCTGGGGCATTTTCGCTCCAGGGCCAGAGTCGACCCACGCCCCCTCCCCTGCGCTCCTTCCAGTTCTCCATCTGTCCTCCTCTCCTGTCCCTATCGCCGACATCTGGGCTCATCCTCCTCTAAGTCATTTCTTTCTGATGGCTCTATTGTCTTGTTTGGTCCTCACCTGTCCCGGAGCCAGTGCTCCGTGTCAGCCCATACTTCCAGTTTGGGTCATTGGGGGCGGTGAACCCGCCAGGACTACTCCCTTCGTCCCTTAGGATCTCTGTGGCGTGACGCACTTGGGTCGCATTGTGCGTTTTTGCCCTGAGCACCTGCTTTAGGAGTCCGGGGAAACGGGGAAACGGGGAGACCTCCCGGCAGGTCTCTGGGGCGGGGCCCACTCCGAAGGTTGGCCCCGCCCCAAGCGTACACCAAAAATAGGTCGAGTTCCTTTGGGCCAGAATTAAGTTAATTGCTTCGAGTTCTTATTTCCTTGGCTTTAGTACAGAGTTTCACACCAGCCCCAAGTTCAGCTCCCCCAGGCCTGTGCATTCTTCAGTTATTAAGCCTGGGAAGTGAAAGGGAAATTTGGGAGGGATCGTGTGCGTGTTTTATGGACTTGCCTAGGTCTCTAGATGTGGGCAAGACGAAACTCCCCCACTGCAGAATCCTGTGTGCTTTTAGTCTTTGTGGGAGAGAAAGCCTGCAGTTGGGAAGGAAATGCCTCTTCTTTTTGCTATGCCCATGCCTCAGGATTCTGGTACCAAAATGTGAGACTTTGCATGGTCATTTCTGTGGCTTTTCATTTCACTGCCCTAACATGGAAAACAGGAACTCCCGGTTTAAAAGTCGCTGTGAATTTGAGATTGCTCTTTAGGATTTCTCCCTTAGATTTGCTGGAGAGAATGTCCTTGGCGTGAGTCAAATACTTCTTGCCTGGAAGGATCTCCCATGAACTAGTCCCTCTCTTATTCATTGATGAGAAAACTGAGCTCTCCAGAGGGGAGCTGCTCTGCGTACATTTCTGGCATGGCTGGGGCCACAATCCAGAGCCTGCACTCTCCCTCTCCTCTTTGTTGAAATCCACTGCTGCCTTCCCAGCAAACGTTCCTCCTTTTTTTATGACCGGATTAATTCCTCAAGGAAACCTGGCCCTCTGCTGCCCCTAGACGCTGTGACAGGTGCAGTCAGTGGAGGTGGCCATCCTTCACCTATTGTACAACCTGTTTCAGAGCGTGCTATCAGGTGTGGACAGGTGCCTTCAGAGGATGAACTGGAGCAGGGCTGGGTGCTTTCAACGGCAGTAACTCAGTTTCTCCACTTGTAAGTGGAGAGTACTACTAAGGATTTCACCAGAGTTAATGAAGAAATGACAGCTTGGGGACAGGTTCTCACACACCCAGCAAAGTAATTATCTGTGGAGTCTGAGGCCAGCAGAGTCAGGCCTGGTTATTTGGCCAAAAATGTTAGTGTATAGCTGCTCTGGGTCTGCCTTGAAAAGCCCCAGAGTGCTGGATGAGGGGAAGACCTTATTTTGTCTTAACTTTTAATCTAGTCCCATTGGAGCTGTTTCGTAGTGAGTGCCAAAGTCTTTTTTAGAAATCAGCTGTTGATCTTTAGTTGCAGTGTCTGTGGCTGATTAGCTCTGTTGGTCTGCCTGGCAAACCTAATTCTCTGGAATACTTGTAAACCGCAGAATTTGCTTTAGCAAAGTGGAGAGATTGAGGGTCTCAGAGAAGTAGTTGGCCATCAAACTTTGTAGAGTGTCGATCCAAAGAGTTTACCAAAAAAACGCTTCCTCCTCTTCTTCTCACATCCTAGTTACCTTCTGTTCCTCATCATAGGACAAACCCATGCTTGTCTTACGCCTGTATTAAGGAAGACATCGAGCTATTGGTGACAAACATCTCAAATCCTCATAGCAAGGCAGCAGGCCTAATTATCCACTTTACAAGAAAATAATAATCATCACTCATTTAGAGAAAAAATTTGAAGGAATAAAGATGTAAAATTAGGAGAAGACTGGGAGGGAGATCTAGAACCTTCTTAATGGAGCTTGGCAGTAGCACATCACTACTGCAACTTTAGTTACTCCTGGCTACCACTAGTTGTTCGCTATGTGTTGAAGCTCTGCTGGGTACTCTAGTCACCCTCAGCAGTGGGTGCTATTTATTACATCCGTTTTGTAAAGGGGGAAACTGGGGTCTAGCTAGATTTTGCAACTTGCTAAGGTCAAGAAAATGGCAGAACTAGAGTCAGAACTTGGACGTTCTAACTTGGATCCTGCTAAAATACTGCTCTTGAAGAGGCACATGCCGTTGTAGCTGCTTTAGATTTATTTATGTAGCATGGTACAGGTGTTTATTGTTCAGTCATTCTTTAACTTAAAACTCCTGCATTGGGACCATTTGATCTCTAGGCTAATCGTGGTGTTTGATATGGGGAAAAAAAGTTTTGTTTAAAGTAGTTTTTTTTTTGGCTGTGCCATGTGGCATGCGGGATTTTGGTTCCCCAACCAGGGATTGAACCTGGGCCCCCTGCAATGGAAGTGCAGTCTTAACCACTGGACCACCAGGGAAGTCCCTTAAAGTAGTTTTTTGAAATTGTTTATTATATAAAAAAAGTAAATACAAGTTTTATTGAATTGAGTTCCTTTTTATGTTTTAAGGTTTTTTTTTTTTTGTTGTTGTTGTTGTTTTTTTCTTTAGCGGTACGCGGGCCTCTCACTGTTGTGGCCTCTCCCGTTGCGGAGCACAGGCTCCGGACACGCAGGCTCAGCGGCCATGGCTCACGGGCCCAGCCGCTCCGCGGCATGTGGGATCCTCCCGGACCGGGGCACGAACCCGTGTCCCCTGCATCGGCAGGCAGACTCTCAACCACTGCGCCACCAGGGAAGCCTATGTTTTAAGTTTTAAGGCTCAGTCACACTAAAGAGAAAGATTCCCGACCTAGCAGCTTTGGAGAAAAGGGGGTATGCCTTTTAATCACCGAGCTTGGCCTTTGGGAATTCTCTTGGGGACTCGGGGACAGAAGGAAATCAACTGGTGCTGGAAAAAAGTCTTGAAGCAAAATATATGCCTAAAATCAGTCCATGATCTGTCACCTCTCCTAATCAGCTCTGCCCCCAATCGTCAAGATAAGTAGAGTTCTCTTTATATGCCAAAGCCCACATCCCACTATCTGTAGGGCAGAGTTATCCATCAGTCAATCTATCAGTCTGTCCCTCCATCCATCCACCCACCCATTTGCTGGGCAACTGTGTGCCTGTCACAGAGACCAGACCTGCAAACAGTCATCTGGATGGTGAGGACCATAGGAGGGGTATGTACAAGTCACTGAGGTGTTATTAGTACTCTGCTGGGGGTTGGTGTTCTGTGGAGGTGGAGTAGGGGATTTTGCAGGAAGGCTTCTGAGTCGGGTGACCAACTTGTCCTGGTTTGTCTGGGACTTGCCCAATTTTAAAACTGAAAGTCCCGTGTCCTGGAAACCCTCCTCAGTGCCAGGCATACCAGGATAGTTGGTCATTCCAGAGGCAGAAAGGGAGCAATGGAATGGATAGTTAGGAATCTGCATACGATTAAGATACATAGTCTACTCGGCCAGGGTAATGCCCCTAGCTGTTCATGAACTTGCTGTTCAGAAAAACTTACCGCCTGTTGCTTTGTCAGTATTTACCCTCTGTCTGGGAAAGTGCAGAATCACATGGGTCAGGATGAGATTGCAGTGTGTTCCTGAGATTATTTTGGTACAAATGGCTGATAGGAATTCATAGAATGAGGAACTTTCTAAGGAAATAATAAATTTTAAAATTGTGGTTTCCTTTTAATTAAAAAAAAAAAAATCTGTTCTGCAGGCATTGAACAAACCAATTCTCCGAAGGATAATCCAACAATAGGCTTTAAAAAATACCCCTTGGCTGAACTATTCAACTTTAGTGAGCCACACAACTTTGAGGGGAAGTTTCATTTCTCAGTAGACATGGAGCCATTGAATCTGTCTTTCAACAAATAAATCTGTCTTTTACCAATGACTTGTTTGCTTTTCCGTATTTCTTTACGAGTTCCTTCCTCTTTTTGTCTAGGGGAGCGTCTCCCTCTAATTTGGTCTTTTCCTTTTCATAGATTGATGTCTTTTTTTTTTCTTTAATTGAAAAAAAACATTTTGGCTCTACCACGCAGCATGCAGGATCTTAGTTCCCTGACCAGGGATCACACTCGCCCCCTCTGCACAACCAGCAGACACTGGTAGATGGGCTGTGCAGAAGCAATAATGTGATTTCAGTGTTATTTGGGATTGTTAAAATGGTGCTTCTAAATTGAACTCCCTAATATGGGCATTAAAAATATTTGAGGTATCATAATTTTACTGCAGGTGTAATAAACGACCTCATGTTTTTGTGACTAGTGTGTAAATACATTTAAAGGTTATTATTGTGTACATTGCTAGTGGTAACATAGGTTGAAAAAGCCTTTTAAGGAGGAGTTTGGCCATAGATAGTTGCACCTGGCTGAAGCAAAGGAGATTGAGAGAACTTGAGGCAATAAACATATACAGTTGGCCCTCTGTATCCATGGTTCTGTATCTGTGGATTCAATCAATTGTGGATTGAAAATATTTGAAAAAACAAATTCCAGAAAGTTCCAGAAAGCAAAAGTTGAATTGCTGTACATTGGCAACTATTTACATAGCATTTACATTGTATTTACAGCTTAAAATTTTTTTTTGTTTATTTTTATTTATTTTTATTTGGTTGCGCCAGGTCTTAGTTGCAGCAGGTGGGCTCCTTAGTTGCGGCAGGTGGGCTCCTTAGTTGTTGCATGCATGTGGGATCTAGTTCCCTGACCAGGGATCAAACCCAGGCCCCTTGCATTGAAAGCGTGGAGTCTTAACCACTGCACCACCAGGGAAGTCCCTGTATTTACAACTATTTACATAGCGTTTACACTATTAAGTATTATACATAATCTAGAGATGATTTAAAGTATACAGGAGGATGTGTGTATGTTATATGCAAATATTATGCCATTTTATATAAAGAGACCTGAGCATCCAGGTGAGTTTGGTATCTGAGGGGGTCCTGGAGCCAATGCCCCACAAGTACCGAGGGATGGCTGTACTGGGATAAAAAGCTGTGTTATATTTATTTCCTGGCATTGTAGGTGAGGCTGCAAATTAGTGTGTCTCCCACTGGGGAATGGCTCAATAAACTGCTTCTGTCTGCAGCACTTACAGCAAGTGTGATAAAGCTCTGTGAGCTAAGATGAAAAAGTTTGCAAGGCATGTTGTCGAATGAGGAGAGGAAGTTGCAGAAAGATGATGCTGTAATCTATGATATATATATGTATTTGCATAAATGCAAAGAAATTGAAGACTGTGAATCTGAGAAGAGGGGATATCTCCAGGGAGGAGGATAGAAAGGAAGACTTTAGTTTTGTAATGTATTCTTTTTCTTACACGGAGAACACATTCATGGACGTGAAAGGAGAAAGTTACTTATAGCATAACAATTACATTTTTCTCCCTCTTCTCCCCTGTCACCTCCTTTTATTCCTCCTACTTCTGTGTTTAACAAAAAGGAGAGCTGTGTTTAAATCACATAAAGGTCATAGGTGCACAGTGTGTGATGCAGTTCAGAATTTTTGGATGCCCATTGAGGCATGAAGCCAAGGAGGTCAGAATGTGGTTGGGTGGGTTGGAGGCAAAAAAACATCAGCTTGGGGCAGTGGAAGGAGTGGCTGGATGCTGGCCCCAGCTCTGTGGGTGACTGCCTCTCTGACTTTGGCCAGCCTGGGAGCCTTTCTGGGCCCTTAATTATATCCCCTTGTAAAGCAAATGATCTTTAAGATCTCTCATTTTAACTCTTAAAGATCTCTGATTCTTTAAATGATTCCAAGGAAAGTTAAAGCCTGTGATAATATGTAGACCCTTGTCCTGATTCTTCCTTCTCTGCTTCTTAGTAAATAAATGAGAGTCGGCTATATTTCCAAGTCTGGAGACTGCATACCACCTGGGACAGCTGAGGCCATTTATCCAGACTCTTGCCCAGGGTCACCAGTAGCTCAGAGGGCTCCTAGTGGGGGAAAGAGGAAAAGGTCCCCACCAGAATGGGCCAACTAGAACAAGGTACCCCCTTCTCCAGAAGGATGCAGCCCCACGAGGGATTTCAGTCTTGAACTTTAACCAAAGGCAGCAGCCTTGCTCCTATCGCACCCCTGACCAAAGGTCTTGTCCTCTCTTTATTTCTCTCCCACTCTGTCCTTCTCCCCTTTCTAAAGACTGTGTCATTCCCATTCCCTCTTGTTCCCAGATGGTGACAGAGGCATGCGTTAGCTACTGTTGTTGCCAATTCCTACCTGTACTACACCTCAAGTTCTGGAGTTTGCGATGCATTTTGTTTAGTTTTGATTTCCTTGGTCTGGACACGGGTTCGAGCCCTGGTGCGGGAAGATTGCGCATGCCGTGGAGCAACTAAGCCTGTGCGCCAGAACTACTGAGCCTGGGCGCCTAGAGCCCGTGCTCTGCAACAGGAGAAGCTGCCACAATGAGAAGCCCGCGCACCGCAAAGAAGAGTAGCCCCCGCTTGCGGCAACTAGAGAAAGCCCGTGCACAGCAGCGAAGACCCAACACAGCCAAAAAAAAAAAAAAAAAAAAAAGGGGGGGGGAGGGGCCCCCCAAACAGTTATT
>NW_020173404.1:320144-612495 GCF_003031525.2 Neophocaena asiaeorientalis asiaeorientalis
GAGCCCCCTAAAGTGTTATTAAAGAAGTTGTGAGTTTTCCTGGTTGTGCTTTTTTTTTTTTTGGTTAAAAAAAGATGTATGGCCACATTCATCTCCATTTGCAAAGGACATACTAGGAACAAGCTGCTTTACTTTTTGCCCTTTTACTTAATATTCATCTTTTCGTTTTACATTTTCTCCCCCCAGATCAGCAACGTCTTGTTTTTCATTTTACCGCCCATCTGCATGTGCTTGTTTCGTCAATATGCAACATGCTTCAACAGTGGCATCTACTTAATATGGACTCTGTTAGTTGTAGTGGGTAAGTGGATTTGTTTGCGAGCATGGGCTGAAAGGGAGGAAATGGAATTCTGCACACTCCCTGACCCCTTTGAACATTATGTTTTGTAAACCAAAGTCATTCTGACGTCTTAGCAAACTTTTATGTTGTTTGCTAGATGCCAAAAGGAGGACTCTTTTGGGCTTGATAACAGGGTTGACCGTAGTTATCACAATTGCGTTTGAGAATTCATTTATGTAATAGCTATGGGTGTTGTGCCAGCGCAGTTTTCTGTGAACTTCTGAAGAAAGTCATTTGAAACAATTGAAGTCTGATGAAACTGTGGTTTCTAATGGACTAAAATAAAAAAAAGAAAACAAATGAAGGATCAAATGTTTGATCCTTCATTATTCTGGGAAATACTTGTATAATTTTCATTTCCTTCCACAGGCAGATTGGGAATTCTTAACTGTGAGAGAATGTTGACTTTTATTTACTGCCTGTTCCCATGAACAGGTGGATGAAGACAGAGTGTGTTTGTGCAGTTATTAAAGATCTGTGCGAGGGAGGGAGACGCAAGAGGGAAGAGATATGGGAACATATGTATATGTATAACTGATTCACTTTGTTATAAAGCAGAAACTAACACACCATTGTAAAGCAATTATACTCCAATAAAGATGTTAAAAAAAAAAAAAGATCTGATGTGCTGGTGTTTGGGCCCTTCTTCAAATCTTCTTTCTAGACTTGAAGTCTGCATGCCTAGGTGGTGTGAGTTTCTTCCTTCAGTTTCTTTTCTCAGAGAGATAGAGTGACCTGATCATTGCTGTTTGTGAAAGGGCTATCTTTAAGCAGTGTATTGAATTTGTGAGTCTGTTCTTCTATGTGACCTTTTTTATTGGTTGTAATTGATTCTAGGAATTGGATCCGTCTACTTCCATGCAACCCTTAGTTTCCTGGGTCAGATGCTTGATGAACTTGCAATCCTTTGGGTTCTGATGTGTGCTCTGGCCATGTGGTTCCCCAGAAGGTATCTACCAAAGATCTTTCGGAATGACAGGTAAGCTTGTACTAAATTTTTGCATTTACTACTAGGTGTGGTACCCAATATAACGATGTATTGGCTTGGCCAAAAAGTTCGTTCGGGTTTTTCCATCTTATGGAAAAACCCGAACGAGCTTTTTGGCCAACCTAGTATATATCAAGAAAAATCACGCACATACACAAAAAGGGCTTCCCTGGTGGTGCAGTGGTTAAGAATCCACCTGCCAATGCAGGGGACACAAGCTTGAGCCCTGGTCCGGGCAGATCCCACACGCCATGGAGCAACTAAGCCCGTGTGCCACAACTACTGAGCCCGTGCTCTAGAGCCCGCAAGCCACAACTACGGAAGCCTGCGCGCCCAGAGCCATGCTCCGCAACAAGAGAAGCCACCGCAATGAGAAGCCCGTGCACCGCAACGAAGAGTAGTCCCCGCTCACCGCAGCTAAAAGCCTGCACACAGCAACGAAGACCCAGCACAGCCAAAAATAAAATAAATTAGAAAAAAAAAAGAAAAATCACACCCTATTGAGTCTAAGCTAGTGATGAGCTTATCATATACTTATTTAATATCCACTGATTGTACTGTCAGACCAAAACCAAACTGCCGGATAAAAAAGGTGATTTTAATATGTTGGGGAAGAAGTTACCTGACAGTAGGGACAAAAAGTCAATATCCCCCTTACTGGTACTAGCAAAACTAGAAGGATTTTCAGGGGAGGAGAAAAGACTGAATGGTAGTTCAAAGACCTTTGATTTCCTGCTATAATATTTCCTGAGTCCCACCCAACTCCACTGGTTTTAAATGTTTACAGTAGAATCCACACTGAGGAACTGGTTCTTGGAGCTATAGATAGTATTCAAATTGTGTCAGTATTGCTTCTGATGAGAGCTACACACACACACACACACACACACACACACACCCCTTTAAGCTGGAAATCCAGTATTTCAGGAAGGGATGCATTTTAATATCCATTGTGTTATTCCTTTTTTTTTTTTTGCTGTACGCGGGCCTCTCACTGTTGTGGCCTCTCCCGTTGTGGAGCACAGGCTCCGGATGCGCAGGCCCAGTGGCCATGGCTCACGGGCCCAGCCGCTCCGCGGCACGTGGGATCCTCCCGGACCCCTGCATCGGCAGGCGGACAGGAATTGGGGTGGAGAGAGGGGAAGCCCCATTGTGTTATTCTTATATGGTTATTTATCAAGTAAATATTTTTTGGACTTACTATTTACCATGAACTATTTACTATGAAGTTTTCTAGGCGCTAGGACATAACAGCAACGTCTCTGCCCTTGATGAGCTTACACTGAAGTTGGAGAGATTATGAATCAACAAACAAACACATAAATAATATTATGTTAGGGTGTGAGAGTGCTATGATGAAAAATGAAGCTGGTAAGGGGGTAGTGGTGACTTGGGGTGCTGGTTTAGAGTTTGGCCAGAGAAGGTCTTTCTGAGGCACTCTTGTTAATATCTGAAGTAACAGAAGAGAGCGTCATAAAGATGAGAAATTCTCCCAGAACTCATTACTCATATGTTTCTCTGTACACACTGTTTAGTTAAAATATATATATAGAGAGAGAGATAGATAGATAGATAAACAATCCAAAAATATGGATTCAATCAAGCAAGCGGTGTGTGCCCAGGGAAGAGCTATACCAGGAAAATAAAAGAGTTCATTACAGTTTTCCTGGTAATGGGAGGAGAATAGGAGCAATGCAGCTATTAGAGACGCAGGCTGTTCTGTATGGATAGAGGTGGAGGAGTGTCAATGAAACGTGCTGGCTGCAAAAAGCACCTTGTAGAACCTGTGTGTGTAACACCCTAATTTTAGAATGAATGAAGCCTCTTTTTTTGAAGCCTCTTTTTGAGTATATGTCTTTGTATATGCATAAACATGCCTGAGAGCATGAGGACAGCAGCTACTACCATTGGCTATTAGGAATTGGGGTGGAGAGAGAACTTTTACTTTTACCTTTAATCTGTACTGTTTTACAATTTTTTTTTTTAAAAAGAGCACATGTTAATTTTTAATCCTAAAAAATGCATTATTAAATGAGGTAGGGAGAAAACATACTTTATTTATTTATTTATTTGCCACACCACATGGCTTGCAGAATCTTAGTTCCCTGACCAGGGATTGAACCTGGGTCCCAGCAGTGAAAGCGCTGAGTCCTAACCACTGGACCGCCAGGGAATCCCAAGAAAACATACTTTAAATGGATTAGCTGTACAGTCTTCATCCTGGGCAGCAGGATTTGAATTAAATAGTATTATCTCTAAATAACCATTGAGCAGATAGAAGTATCCTCAAGAGGTTACTTATCAAAAAAAGAGAGAGAGAGAGAGCAGCTGTTTACAAGTAGAAGCGAAAAGGAGGGTGTTCCTGGTCTTAGATGAAATATGTTCTCCATCGTGCTGAGACCTTCTCCAGAATAGAAACCGGAAATAGCCTAAGCCAACCTGCTGTGTTTCAGTTGTGTGTCTTGTTTCCTTGTTCAGCTTCAGGAGGATGACTGGGGGGTAATCGGAAAGCCTTGGGAGGTAGGGCAGGGGTGAGGGCAGGGGTGGAGGTAGATGCCACTCGGGCAGGGGCACAAAGTGGCTTGGCCGGTGGGGACTTTTTGCCTCTGCCTGAGAGACACACCCCTTACCTTTTGGCCTTTTCTATGGTCTCAGAAGGTGCCCACCAGTCACCTCCATGCTTTCCCTGAGCACACGTGCATTAGGTTGAGAGCTGAGGAACCGTTTTGATCTTAGATCTGATTGTTCAAGTCCTGGGATCTGAGTGAGAAGCTGACGAAATGGGAATAAGGGTTTTGTTTGTTTGTGGTGCTCTGGAGGCCTGGGTTTGAAATTCCACTGGACAGTTTTTAATGTGTTCATAATAGAGAATCTTTTTCTTTTCTTGTCTCTTGGTGGGTGCAGGAGAAAAGAAAATGGGGCAATGCTGTAGTAATGAAAACTTACCGACTTTAATAATGAAACACATTTTGAGGCAGGGACGTCTCTGACCACCCGGGACTCTTCCATCCCCAGCACTCTGCAGCCTTTCTCTGCTGAAGATGTGAACTCTCTGCCTTCAGTTTGGGGAGAGTCCTTTGGAGGCACTGAGCACCCTATATGTCTATATCCTTGGCTTTGGAGACCCACCTGGGTTTGGTTGCTAGCTTCCCTGCTTACAAACTGTATAACTTGTCTTGACTCTTCAACTTTCTGTTTCCTCATCTGTAGAGTTAGGTGACTCATGGTGTTCACCTCAGGGTTCTTGTGAGAAGATCCTGCAGAGCACTCTGTAGAGTACTAAGGACATGGTCAGTGCTTCAAGTTAGCTTTCGTTATTACCAATGGCACGTGGAAATTTCTGCCCAGCATTTCTGAGATATGCATACCAATTGAAGGAGAGAATGAACAGTGCTAATTTTAAAGAGCAAAGAAAGAAAAGGTGCATGTTATAGCTCACTGTAAATCAGGATTTCAGCTCTATTTGTTGGCCTTCAACTTGCCAGTGGTGGGGAGAGCAAGAAGGCCAGAAGCCCAAACCCCTCTGTGTGGGCTTCACCACCCATGATGCGGGGACAGGTGGCAGCTCTACAGTGGAGTGGCAGGCCAGACCAAAGATTTCGGGTCAAAACCAGGAATTCTGGAGACTGGGGAGTGTGTGTTTTAACTGCCTGAACTTACACAATAGTTAACATTTGTCTCCCCTCAGCCCCCCACCCCCTTTTTTTTTTCAGTGATCTATACTTTGCTGGAATGTTTCTAAAAACCTATTAGGAGTGGTTCCAGTGTGAGATTTCTAGAGAAGAGAGGAGAGAATGTGTTGGCTAAGTGACTTTGGATCAGACAAATACGGATTTCAATAACAATCCAGTTTGTTTTTTTTTTAAGCTCTGATGCCTCATTTTGCTCATCTGTAACATGCAGATAGTAAAAGAATCTACCTTAGGGGTTAGAAATATACGGGAAAATCATATCAAGTGTATAATACAGTGTCTCTTACAGAGTAAAGACTAAATGCTAGAAGTTTTTATGAATGGCTAATACAGGTAAGAGTTTTGAAGATAAAGATATCTAGAACAGCAGGGAAATTATCAAAGTTCATATGTAAATAGAAGTAATTGGTGGGATTTTTTAAAAAAGGGCTGTCTTTCATCTTGCCTGGAATGTCTGAAGAATTGTCAGGATATACACTCAGCTGTTGATGGTTATTAATAAGTTGGGGCTTCCCTGGTGGTGCAGTGGTTGAGAGTCCGCCTGCTGATGCAGGGGACGCGGGTTCGTGCCCTGGTCCGGGAAGATCCCACATGCCACGGAGCGGCTGGGCCCGTGAGCCATGGCCGCTGAGCCTGCGCGTCCGGAGCCTGTGCTCCGCAACGGGAGAGGCCACAACAGTGAGAGGCCTGCGTACCGCAAAAAAAAAAAATGGACATTTTTGTTTTGAGAAAAAGACCTTTTGTAGGCTAATTGTATCCATTTTCTAAAGAATTTATCTTGGTTTTTATGATGATGTGTCTACAGAATGTAGGGTCAGTCCTCACTTTACGATCCAGTTCATTTTTTGAATCCTGAATAGCAAGGTTTCCCTGTCCTGCTCTCTCTCTGCCTGGATAACCTGGGGCCTCCATCTCAGACCCTCTGGGCTGTATCAGTTCCTTAGAAAATGACGGGGGTGGACCTTCCAGGACCAAATGCTGGCGTCCTGTGAGTATCAGGGGCTTGTTCTAAATAGGTTATATTTTAGTCTTAAAGGGGAGTTTAAAGCAGTGGATCTTACCCAGGGACATTTCTATCCCATGCAGGCCATCTGGGAAGTTTAAGGACATGTTTTTGGTGGCCCCAGTGATGGGAGGTTTTATCATCCATAAATTCCATTTCACTTCAGAAGAGTAAAGGGAGCATTACCAAACATTTGATATAAAAAAGGAGCTCAGGGCCTGATAGGGCTGAAAACCATTGCTTTAAAGGGTAGCTAATGATAAGAACAGTAATGGCATTATTATAGTAACATTGTGATGATGGTATTTGGTTGCTAGATTTTGGTTTGGGGAATACAGGAAGAAGGGGTGCTAAGGGTTCCCTGACCTCGTGTTCAGTTTGAGCCCATAATGGGCTGGAAAGTTGAAAACAGGAACAGGGGCCACAGTAAGGGTTGTTTAGAAAACACCCGATGGGGACCCCTTGCTTCCCAGTTATTTCTAGCTCTCTCTGTCCCCAGGGCCTCTGGTGACTGTGGGGTCGGCTGGTGACCTCTGTTGACTTCTGCTGGTTGCAGAATCGTGCATTCACACGATGTCCTCATTGGTTAAGCTGCGTTCCAGAAGTGCATTCCTCCACACCCTCTGGGGAGTGGTAGGGAAGTGTCTGCCCACGTTCCCCTTAGAAAAAGCATGCTTCGTCAAGCTTGTGGCCTTTGAACTCTTCGGCAGAACTATATAGAGCCTTTGCTGATTGCTTTTCCCTGCGTGTGATATTATCAACAATGATGTTATGTAAAATAACATTTCTTCTCAAAGGATGGTCATGATAACAGAAATAATGGATTTTATTAGCACACACCATGTACCAGGCTCTGTATTGAGTGCTTTAATGCTTGTATGAACACCATGGGGCCAGTGTCTTGATTTCCATACGGAACACCTGAAGCCTGGGGAGTTTTAGTGACTTGCCAAAGACCCCAGCACTGCTAAGTGATGGAGGCAGAATGTGAACATAGTGGGTCTCATGTTGCTCTCCGTGTCCTGTGCCTGAGTCCTAAACCATTGGATACAGAGAGATGATGCAATTTGGAAGTATCTGATTATGTGTTTATGCGGTCTAAAAGGCAAAAAAGCCTTGACGTGTCACAGAACCTCAAACCCAGTAACAGAGTTACCGTGGGTCCCCAAGGGCCATGCGCATGCTTGGGGCTGGGGCCTGTCACGCTGCCGTCCTCAGGCTGAGTCGCAGACTTTTATCCGGTAGCTGAAGGATGCCGGCAAGGCCAGGAAAAGAACATGGTTCTTCTGAGGATTTGCTGTCTGGATCCTTTCCCATATACATATATTTTCCCTCTGGTTGAAGTTCAGGGCTGCAATTCCTGTTCATTCCAGTCAGAATGTTGGCAGCTTGATCAATGATTTCCTGTGCCTTGATGATAAGTGGTGTTCCTCTTTAAGAGATCCATTTGTTTTTTTTGTTTGTTTGTTTTTCCGGTACGTGGGCCTCTCACTGTTGTGGCCTCTCCTGCTGCGGAGCTCCGGATGCGCAGGCTCAGCGGCCATGGCTCACGGGCCCAGCCGCTCCGCGGCATGTGGGATCTTCCCGGACCGGGGCACGAACCCGTGTCCCCTGCATCGGCAGGCGGACTCTCAACCACTGCGCCACCAGGGAAGCCCTGATCCATTTGTATTTTGAAGGTTTCAATGCACTCTGATTTCTTTATAATGGAATTTCATTCAGATTAGCTTCCTAACTGTGACCCTTTCCAGGACTCTTGGCCAAAATAAATTGTGCTAATGAGGAATAACAGAAACTTCAGGAAAATCATGTGCCCCTAAATTTCAGTCATGGCTATGGCCTTTGAGATCATCTAGTCCAGACTAGACAGGAAATTTGTAGATAAGGAAACGGAGTCCCAGGGAGGGAAGAAGGAGCATGGCCAGGGTCACGTCGCCACTTCTAGATCTTGCTACCGAAAGCACCTTCACTGAAGGGTGTAAGGATGGTATGGATTATTTTTCTAAGATTTAGTCATGTCGAAAACCTAACACAAAATTCCAGTGCATACAAGACTGGATTGTCAGTAAATATAAACACTAGAATTTTAGACTTTTGTGTGCTAGGGCATACACATAGGGCATTTTTTTCTTTTAATCTAGGAAGTTTTATGGTTTGTAAATGGTCTCTGTTTTTCTGATAAAGGTCATACATGTTCACCTTGTAGAACAGGGGGTGGCAGACTATGTTCTTCGGCCAGATGGGCCCCTTGCCTGTTTTTGCAAATCAAGTTTTATTGGTGCATAGCCACGCCCATTTGCTTACTTGCTGTCCACAGTGGCAGAGTTGAGTAGCTGAGGCAGAGACCCTGTGACCTGCAAAACCTAAAATATTTACTGTCTGACCCTTTACAGAGAGAGTTTGCCCAATCATGCTGTAAAACATCTGAAAAAAACATACAGAGAAATGCCACTAAAAAAAAAATCAAGTATTCATATCTCACCCTTAGGGATTTAGGTTGATTTTAATTTTACCATTTTCATGGCTAAATATTTTGAAAATTCCTTATTGTTTCCTGAGGATAAATTCCTAGCATAACTGAGCCAGTGCACGAGAATGGTTTTTTAGGTTCCTGGTACTCAGTGCGGAATGTCTTTTGAGCTTGCATTCCCATCAGCAGTGCCCGTACTTTGCCAGCATTCAACAAACCAACACGACCTCCTTTGCTAATGGATTTGGTTTGCTTTCACCCATGTAGGGGCAGGTTCAAGGCGGTGGTCTGTGTCCTGTCTGCAGTTACAACGTGCCTGGCGTTTGTCAAGCCTGCCATCAACAACATCTCTCTGATGACCCTGGGGGTTCCTTGCACAGCGCTGCTCGTTGCTGAGCTAAGGAGGTGGGTGCGGGTCTTCCTGCCTGGCCCTGAGGCTGTCCCTGGGGTAGGAGCAAACCAGCTCCTGGTTCTTTTACTGCCCTTGAATGTGGAAGAGGAGTTACCCCTCACAAAGAGTAGTTCCTGACTTTTGGATTAGCATCAAGTTGCCTGGTTTGGTTCAAAATGTTAATGATCTCATTTTCAGAAAGAGGGGAGCAGTGTATGCAATGCCTCCCAATGGTTCGAAACTGCTTAGGACCCGGTGAGTGCCTAGACGAAGCTGCCCAGAGTTAATTCTGTAGAAAGGAGAATAGATGTGCTCATGTGACAAGAATAAGGAGGAAAGCAAAGTCCTAGAGAGGCTATCACATTTACATACAGAAGGAAAAAGAAATGAATGTCTATATACAAAGCAGCACTGCTACTTTCTCTGAGGCTTAGTTTCTTACAGTCTATCAGGTAAAGCCTTTGCTGTTTGCATAAGCATTTTCTTGTGGGAAGTTGTATGTGCAGAGTTCAGGTTGATATCCAGAAACATTTTAGTTTAGCTCTTGTACGTTTATGACTGTCTTATTCAGCCCCAATTAAAACACAACTCGACCACTGCCCTTATTGTAATACTCTTTGAAAATGCTTCTTTTTCTCTGCACTCACTTGTAGACATCCATTTTAATTCATGACTCATGGTCATGGACATAGATGCTCTTAATTGAAGTCTTATATTTATCTACCTTAGTGAGAGTTTCTCTGTGTAATGTGTTGTAAGCTTTCTCTCAGTCTTTGTTTTGAGTGGAGACATGTATATATTTCCTTCCATTGCTTTGCCTCTGTGTGTTGTTTTGATTATCAGCAATACCAGGCAGGGACAGAGGTGGTTGAAGAGGTATTTAAACTTGCTGGCTGGCAGTGGAAAGACTCTGCCCTGTCTTGTCTTGTTTTGTCTTGTCGGCTTTGAGTAGCCTTCACGGACCTGGGAAGTAAGAGACCCATTTCAGAACACTAACAGATCTTAAAACTCTTTGGAAAACAATTATTGGGTTGGCCAAAAGTTTCATTCGTTTTTTTCCATAAGATGGCTCTAGTAGTCCTTAGTTGTCTTTAACTTCATTCAAAACAATTTTGTTAGACTGTATGTGACAGCTGTCATATCAGCGTGCATTTAAAAAAACCACTTATCGGGACTTCCCTGGTGGCACAGTGGTTAAGAATCCACCTGCCAATGCGGAGGATGCGGGTTTGAGCCCTGGTCCGGGAAGATCCCACATGCTGCGGAGCAGCTAAGCCCGTGCGCCACAACTACTGACGCTGTGTGCCACAACTGCTGAGCCTGCGCTCTAGAGCCCGTGAGCCACAACTACTGAAGCCCGTGCGCCTAGATCCCGTGCTCTGCAACAAAAGAAGCCACCACAATGAGAAGCCCACGCACTGCAACGAAGAGTAGTCCCCGCATGCCGTAACTAGAGAAAGCCTGTGCACAGCAGCCAAGACCCAATGCAGCCAAAAATAAATTTAAAAAAAGACTTATTAAAATTGGTGAATTTTTGTGGCCATTTTAATATTGAAGATGGAAGAAAAAAAGCAACATTTTTGGCTGACTATGCTTTATTATTTCAAGAAAGGTAAAAATGCAACCAAAATGCAAGAAAAGATTTGTGTAGTGTATGGAGAAGGTGCTGTGACTGATTGAACATGTTAAAAGGGTTTGTGAAGTTTCGTTCTGGAGATTTCTCGCTGGATGGTGCTCCCCGGTCGGGTACACCAGGTGAAGTTGATAGTGATCAAATCGAGACGTTAATTGAGAACAGTCAACGTTATACCATGAGGGAGACAGCTGACATACTCAAAATATCCGAATCAAGCATTGAAAATCATTTGCACCAGCTTGGTTATGTTCATGGCTTTGATGTTTGGGTTCCACGTAAGTTAAGTGAGAAAAACCTTCTTGACCATATTTCTGCATGCGATTCTCTGCTTAATCGTAATGAAAACCTTCCATTTTTAAAACAATTGTGACGGGCAGTGAACAGTGGATGCTGTACAATAATGTGGAATGGAAGAGATCGTGGGGCAAGCGAAATGAGCCACGACCAACCACACCTTCATCCAAAGAAGGTGATGTTGTGTATATGGTGGGATTGGAAGGGAGTCCCGTATTATGAGCTCCTTCTGGAAAACCAAACGATTAATTCCAACAGATACTGCTCCCAGTTAGACTAACTGAAAGCAGCACTCGGCGAAAAGCATCCGGAATTAGTCAACGTAAAACGCATAATCTTCCATCAGGATAACGCAAGACCGTGTGTTTCTTTGATGACCAGGCAAAAACTGTTACAGCTTGTCTGGGAAGTTCTGATTCATCCATCGTATTCACCAGACGTTGCACCTTCGGATTTCCATTTATTTCGGTCTTCACAAACTTCTCCTAACAGAAGAATTTTCATTTCCCTGGAAGACTGTAAAAGACATCTGGAACAGTTCTTTGCTCAAAAAGATTAAAAGTTTTGGCTGAGTAATATTCCATTGTATATATATGCCACATCGTCTTTATCCATTCCTCTGTCGATGGGCACTTAGGTTGCTTCCATGTACTGGCTATTGTAAATAGAGCTGCAGTGAACATTGTGGTACATGACTCTTCTTGAATTATGGTTTTCTCAGGGTATATGCCCAGTAGTGGGATTGCTGGGTCACATGGTAGTTCTAATTTTAGTTTTGTGAGGAACCTCCATACTGTTCTCCATAGTGGCTGTATCAATTTACATTCCCACCAAGAGTGCAAGAGTGTTCCCTTTTCTCCACACCCTCTCCAGCATTTATTGTTTGTAGACTTTTTGATGATGGCCATTCTGACTGCTGTCAGGTGATACCACACTGTAGTTCTGATTTGCATTTTTTTTTATAATTAGTGATGTTGAACATCTTTTCATGTGCTTTTTGGCCATCTGTATGTTTTCTTTGGAGAAATGTCTATTTAAATTTCCATCTATTTTGGTCTTTACAAAATTCTCTTACTGGAAAAAATTTCAATTCCCTGGAAGCCTATAAAAGGCACCCGGAACAGGTGCTCAAAAAGATAACACATTTTGCAAAAGTGGAATTATGAAGTTGCCTGAAAAATGGCAGAAGGTAGTGGAACAAAAGGATGAATATGTTCAATAAAGTTCTTGGTGAACATGAAAAGTGTGTCTTTTATTTTTACTTAAAAACTGAAGGCACTTTTTGGCCAACCCGATAAATTGCCGATAAAGACATCTGGATGGATTTGTGGCAGTCAGTCCAGTGATGCTGCCTGCTGTTAGGCCTGAAGTCAATAGAATGTTCTGCTCTTCCCTATGTTTCTTGAGAATTCATTGCAATCTTGTTGTCATTTTAACTCCTGAGTCTAATCATCTGTTTTAGTCTATAATTTTGTTAAAAAATAGCTAAGGAAAGGGCAACTTTTAAATTCATATTACCTAAACAAGAGCAAATGAAAGACAAGTGGTTAGGGCAGATGATTTTAAGGTTTAAATTCTGCTTCACAACTGTGATCTTTAAGCAGGGAAACATATCTTTCTTTAATATTCCAACCTTTGCAAGTAACTACAGAGGAAATAATTTCTGTTCCATACTTAAAATCTTGGCCCCAAAAAAGCTAGTCCTCACTACTGCTAATTGGTCTTCATCACGACATTAGCAGATTGCCAGATCATGGGAAGTATCCCCGCTTCCACCTAGGGTCAGCCTTTCTGCCCCTTGATAATTCCCTCTTCTCCTATGCTTAGTTTACCCCTGTAAGTTGTCTACTGTGTCATTCCTCCCTCTCCAAAGGACCCATCCCATTAGCCTGCAGCCGTGTTTGAGTCTCCCCCGTCTTCTCTAACACCCAAACCTGGACTCAGTCACATCTGTCTCCAGCCATCACCCTTTCTCTCCCCTGTCTGTCGCAGCCACACTTATATAAAAGTTGTCTCCAGGGAATTCCCTGGCCGGTCCAGTGGTTAGCAGTCGGAGCTTTCACGGCTGTGGCCCGGGTTCAATCCCTGGTCGAGGAACTAAGATCCTGTAAGCCATGTGGCGTGGCCACACACACACACACACACACACACACACACACACATAAATAAATAAAAGTTGTCTCCATCCATCACCTCTCATTTAGTCTTCAAGCCACTCCAGTCTGGCTTCTGTCCCCACTTCAGTACCCAAACCCTCTTGGTTGTGCATCCAGTGGTCATTTTTCTGTCCTCCTGAATCTCAGCTCTCTGCACAATTCACCCCCTCATCCTTGGAACATTCTTTCCCATGATTCCTATGACACCACGCCCTCCTGAGTTTCTACCAACTCTGCGACAGGTCCTCTCAAGCCCCTCTTGTAAGCTCCTTTTCTATGCACCTGTCCATGTAGGGACCCCATAAGGTACACCCTCACCTCTCTGCTTTTCTCCCACTGTATTTCCCCCTACAACCTCTCGTCTACTCCATGGCTTTAATTCCTGTACGTATGCAAATGGCTCTAACCCAGTCCTTCCTTCTACTCCACCACTGTGTATCTAGCTGCCTGCCTGACCTCTCCAACTCCACGTGTCACAGGCATCTCAAATCCAACTTATCCAAACCCAGATTCCTGATCTCCCTTTCCAGTTCTGGCTCTCTTAATATTTCCAGCCTCAGTAAATTAGAGCACCATTTACCCATTTGCTCAAGCCGGAGGTCTGGCTTCCTCTTCCTTCCCCAGTCATCTCATCTGATCATCATTATTTTTCTATTGGTTGGCATCACAATTAGGTTAAAGTTCAAAATCCTCCACGTGGTCCCTGCCTGTGGATCTCTCCCCCACAAAGCTCCCCTTACATTCTGTCCTCCAGCCATTCTGACCTTCCGTGTCCCCAAGGGGGCCTGGCTTCTCCCGGCTCCAGTTCTGGGTGCATGCTGTCCCTTCTTTCTGACCCTCTTGCTTGGTTCATTTCCGCTCATCCTTCAGGTTTTGGCTCAACCATTTATATGCTCTCAGAGCATCCCATACTTCTCCTTTATGGCCCCCATCTTGGTTGTAATTTCAAAAGTATTCGTGCTGTTGTTTTGCTCAACGTCTGTCTCCTCTGCTTGACGTAACTCCACGTGGGCAGGGACGAGGACCCCATACACTGCTGTGTCACACTTCCCACTCAAGTCCCGGAGAGGAAAGAGAAGATGCTTGTTGGCCTGCTTTGATAACATCCCCGGCAAGAAGATGCCCTGTCGCTCTTGTCATGTCCTTCCAGAGTGTTCCCTGCTTGTCATCAGCAATGATCTGTCATGTCTCAGCTAAATGTTCCTCATCCCACCTCCCTCTGCTCAGAACAGATAGGGGAGGGGCTGTTTTTTAGCTTTCCATTTCTCATTAGCCTCATTCCTAGAGCTTGTTTCTAGTCTTTTCATACATTCATTGTCCTTATTAAACCTTCTCTCACACCAGGAGGAAACAAAATTTTCTTATGTCTGGGGGTCATGACCTGACAGTGACCGACATTTGTGTTGTCACATCACCAAGTGACGCAGCTGTGATGAGAATATTTTGAAATAGACCTTTTCTGATTATAGGAGTGAATTTATTGTGAAGGAAAACCTTGAGAGCACAACGAAGGGTCAAGAAGAGAAGAAACGACAGCCATCCTCTCAGTTTTTCTATCCTAAAATAGGGTCCTGATACATATGTGTTTATATATATGACTTGTGTCCTGCTTTTCCTGTTTAACGTTACATTGACATTGTGATATAAGCCCTGAAAAGTGGGGATAAAACCTGATGAAGCGCAGGTTTGGGCAAGCCTCAAGTTCACGTAGCCCTTGTTAGTGGTGTACAGCAGGACCTGTGTCTCTAGAAGCAGAGAAAGGGTCAGTACCAGGTGCCCTGAGTCCCTGACTCTGCAGGACTTTGTTTTCCCTCCCTGCTTCACAAGTGTCAGCCCCGCCCCGCCTCTTCCGTGACCACCTGCCTTTCAGCCTCTCTTGCCACCTACACTGCCTCTGCAGCTCTCTGTGCTGGTGTGGCCCTTAAGCCAGATTTCCTAGGTTTAGTTAAATTGAGCTTACATAGCTCCTGTTATACCAGGCTAACTGTCTGCTTATTTGTTGATGCTTGTTTTTGTTAGTTTTCATTTTACCTTTTAACATGGCAAGAGGCCTGTTTGTTATTATTATTTTTTATAAATTTTAATTTTATTTTTGGCTGCGTTGGGTCTTCGTTGCTGCATGCGGGCTTTTCTCTGGTTGCCGCGAGCGGGGGCTACTCTTCGCTGTGGTGTGCGGGCCTCTCATTGTGGTGGCTTCTCTTGCTGCAGAGCACGGGCTCTAGGCGTGCGGGCTTCCGTAGTTGTGGTACATGGGCTCAGTAGTTGTGGCTCATGGGCCCTCGAGCGCAGGCTCAGTAGTTGTGGCACACGAGCTTACTTGCTCCGCGGCATGTGGGATCTTCCCAGACCCGGGCTCGAACCCACGTCTCCTGCATTGGCAGGCAGATTCTTAACCACTGCGCCACCAGGGAAGCCCAGGCCTGCTTGTTTTGCCTTGTACAGTGCCTGGTGTGGATTCTGAGAATTTGGTACCCAATCAATATTGTTACTGTTTTTTTTTTAATCTAAAATAATGTTCTGATCAGATCACTAGGAGGCAGTTAAAATAAAGAAGTGAAGGACAGTTTTATCTGTTCATGGAGCAAGCCTTATTTTTAAGTGCTTATTCTGGACCAGGCACTGTTGCTAGATGCTGGATATACATTAGTAAAAGAGTAGGCCTAGTTCCTGCGCTCATTGATCTTACAGTCTAGGCGGATACTAGGTATTAACAAACACTTAAACAAATACACGATCTCAGCCTGTGATGCATGTTATGAGGGAAGATGGCAGGGCCCCAGGACAGAATGTGATGGGGGAATTCGATGGTACTTGGGCTGTCAGAGAAAGTCTATTTGAGAAAGTGCCCTTGAAGCTGAGACCTGCAGGGGTGGAGAAAAATGGGCAGAGTGAGGGGACAGGGCTCTGGGAGAGGGGCCGCGGGTCCAAGGGTGAGCCGTTCAGAGGCGAGTGTGCTGAAGAGGAGAGGGAAAATGGAAATTGTTCATCTCTGTTTTCGTCACTAAACTGGAAAGTACTCACTACTTATGTCGTGGGCTCTATTAATTCTTTCAAAAATTTTTTCAAGTGGTGCATTTAGCCCTCCTACCGACAGGGTTTCTCAGTTTGTTTTTTGAGCGGGTCTCTCTGAGCCTGCTGTCCATCCCGTTTTCACTGACGCTTTTACTCACGTTTCTGTCAGGCAGCTGGGAAAGGTCCCAGCAAGTCAGGCTTCTGACACCGTCTACTCGTTCAACAAATATGAACCGATGCTGACCCTGAGAGTGAGCGAGCTTGACTGACCGGGGAGCAGTCCTTTAAGGGAAAGAGACCCTGAGGGAGGGTTCGGAGGACCCTCAGCCACCAACTGCCTCTGGGCATTTCTCCCTAGGAATAGAAGTCACCCACTTCGCGAGCCATTTGGTGACAAGGAAAGAGAACGGCAGCTGAAATTTCCTTTGAGCTGTTGGGGTTTATTTCAGAAACCCTTTTGTTCCAGCGTGCGTCCAGGAGTGCTGTGAGTCTCCTATGTGCCTGGCGCTGTCCCAGGGGCTGGAGGTGCAGCAGCGAGCAGCTTACCTGCTGGTAGGAGATAGGTCTTAAATATATAAGGAAAGCACGGAGGATGTCAGCGGGGCTGTAGTCGCTACAGAGAGAACTAGAGGAGGGAAGAAGGTGATCGCGAGGGTCACTTAGGGGGTAGAAACAGGTGGTGCGATTGTTAGGAACAGTGCTCAGCAGAGGGCTCACTGAGCGACATCTGAGCAAAGACTTGGAGGTGGCGAGCCGCGTGTATATCTGGGAACAGCATTCCAGGTGGCAGGAACGGCAAGTGCTAAGGCCTGGAGGAATGTGCCCAGGATTTTGGAGGAATGGCAGAGGTCCCTGGGGGGTTTGATGAGCAGAGGCAGTGAGGGGCAGAGTATGGAGGACGGGGGTGGAGCACAGAGGAGAAGCCAGCACACTGGGGCCTCATGGCCTCCGTGAGCACTTTGGCTTGCCCTCTGGGAGAAGGGAAGCAGTCGGAGGCTTTTGGGCAGGGTGTTGAGAGGTGACTGTAGGAGCGGGGTTAGATGGAGGCAGTGGCTGTAACTCAGGCAGGAGATGATGGTGGCTTGGACCCAGGTGGACGTGATGGAAAGAGGTCAGATTTTGGATATATATTGAGGGGCTGATGAATTGGATGTGGGGTGGGTGAGAAAGAGAACAAGGACTCCAGAATTCTTGGCCTGAGGTCCTGAAAGCACAGAGTGACCTCTTCCTGAGAGGGCTGGCAGAAGGACGGGCATTGGGCAGAAGGAAGGATTTAGGAGTACGTTGTGGATGTGTAAACTTTAGATCAACACTGGGCATCGGGTGGACATGTCAAGAATGTGACATGTGGTTTGTTAAGTCTGGAGTCAAGGAGAGGCCTCGGTGAGGAGTGTGGCTTTTTGAGCCATCAGGGTACATACGGTGTTTACATCCGTGAGCACGTGTGACGGGGCGTTGGGTGGGAACCCCGGTGCCAAGGGGCCAGGGAGGCAAGAGGAAGCAGAGAAGAAGTGGCCAGCAAGGTAACAGGAGCCAGGACTGACACGAGCTGTTCTCTGCATCCCCGGGCAGGTGTGACAACGTGCGTGTTTTTAAGCTGGGCCTCTTCTCGGGCCTCTGGTGGACCCTCGCCCTCTTCTGCTGGATCAGTGACCGGGCCTTCTGTGAGCTGCTGTCGTCCTTCCACTTTCCCTACCTGCACTGCGTGTGGTGAGCCCCGCTCGTGGTGGGGTGGGTGGTCACCAGGCAGGGTCTACCCTCGCTGTCACTCCGTTCTCCCTGCGCGGGGCGCAAATGTACACAGGGGACAGAGCTGAGCCTGGGTGCCTCCTCTCCTCAAGTAGACTGTCAGACGTTTCAGAAGCGATAGAAAAAGCAGAAAGAGCGCCAGGGAGCAGGCTTAGCCAGAACAAACAGACCTAATTGTCTGTGCTTCATGTCTGTGGTCTCTCACCTCTAGTTCCATTATTAAAGCAGAAAGGAGCTTGGAACTTGAATCCGTAACCTGAGCTCTAGCAAGATCTCCAGGGTGGGGGAAGGTGGCGAAGGCTTGGGACAGATGTGATGTGGGGATAGGACGGTCCTGAATAGGAACCAAGCACGCCTTTTGAGCCTGAGTGACCAGCCTGGGCCTCACAGGTCACCTAGGGACAGTCTCTTTGGCTTTGTTCAGGATCACCCACCTGGTGACATCAAACCAGTCTAGGAACTCAGTAATGGGGAATTGGAGCATCTACAGTTTAGAAGGCTCAGGATACACTGTTAAGAAAAAGAAAGCTACAAAACAGCACGCAGAATCCCGTACTCAGAAAGCCGAGGAGGAAATCCAGTGGTTTTCTTCCTGGGAATAATCAGATGCACAGATTTTAACTGTGTAGTCTGGTAAATTTTGATAAATGTATCCACCTGTGTAAATAGGATCTCACTGAAGATATAGTACGTTTTTAATCGATCCAAGCTCCCTTATCATACAGTGATTTAAGTAAAATTCAAAAAGTTGACTGTAATAACTTGGATTCCAACTTAATTTGTTTCTAAATTTGGTGTACTTTCTGAGGTTGTTTTTTTTTTTCCCCCCAAAGTTGAACCATTTTCTGAGACTTCCCCTGTGGTCCAGTGGTTAAGACTCCGTGCGTCCCCTGCAGGGGGCGCAGGTTTGATCCCTGGTCGGGGAACTAAGATCGCACATGCTGTGTGGTGTGGCCTCAAAATAAAAACAAAAACAAAGTTGAACCATTTTTTCATCCCAGTTGTAAAGTGACATATTTATTTATTATAACAAATTTAAACAGTAGGTAAGTATAGAAAGGGAGACTTTCATAATTCTGTCCACCAAAGAGAGAGAACAATTGTTAACAGCCTGAAGTGTATCCTTCCAGGTGCTTTATATACATAGTTCTCTAATTCTCCTTTTAAAAGCAAAAATAACATCATTCTATACATGATGCACATTGGTCCTTCTTTTGTTGTTTAAACTAAATACTAGATCATAGCTCTCCTTACCAGTGCGTTTATATTATCTTCAACAGTTTTTGTGTCCAGTTAATACCACACAATATGGGTGCTTTATAATTCATTTAACCAACCTCTCTATTAATGGATATGTAGGTTATTTCTAACTTTGCACTTTTACAAATAGTTGGTAATGAACATCTGTATTTGTTCATATGCCTGAATTGTGTCCTTATGTTAAATTATAATATGTTGCCAAATCCAGAGATATTATATCAACTAACACTTTTTACTAAAATCTGTAAGATAGTAAAAGTGTAAGATACACTTTCACATATACTGGATATTAGTAACTTTAAAAAAATCTTTGTTAACCTGAAAAGATTTTATTTTTATTTTCATGTCTTTTAAAAAAATTAGTATTTTGTTGGGCATCTTTTCAAATGTAAAATTACTATCTTTGTAAGATATCTTTGTAAGATAGGGATTTTAATTCTTTGTCACATGGTGCAAATATTTACCCCCAGTTTCCCATTTATCTTTCAGTATGTTAACGATATTGTGTGCCATACTGGTTTAAAATTTTCATGTTCTCACATCTGTCAGTCTTTTCCTTTAGGTTTTTTTTTTCCTCTCCCTTCTGTATGCATTACAGTGTGACTGTGACATCCCTTAAATGACACTGTTCTCAACTAAGCAGACTGGTAGTACTCTTACAGCCATCTTTATTCCATGCGTTTTCAAATGTAGAGACGTGCATTACATGTGGCTCTCACAGCCATTCCCTTTAGGGTTTCTGAACTTTGTGTCATTCTAAGAAAGGCCTTCCCCACCAAAGTTTATAAAAATATTTTCTTTAATTATGTCTTTAAATGTATTTTAAGTCTTTAATTCATCTGGAGTTAAGTTTCAGTATAAGGTACAAAAGTAGGATTACATGCCTTTAAATGGTCCCTGGCATGATAAAGATCAATATGAAAACTTTTTACAGGCACAGTGAATTTAATAATAGTAATAAAAAAGAGTTCGCTTACTAAAGTGCAAAAGCAGTTGAATCAGTATAAAATTATTCCTAATGAAGGGCGTCAGATATGTACAGCCGATTATTAAAGCTAGAAGGGTGGGGGGACTAGTTCCACATGCTCATCGGTTATTTCCTTAGTGCCTCTGTTTTATTTATTTATTTATTTTTTTTTTTTTTGCGGTACGCGGGCCTCTCACTGTTGCGGAGCACAGGCTCCGGACGCGCAGGCTCAGCCGCTCCACGGCATGTGGGATCTTCCCAGACTGGGGCACGAACCCATGTCCCCTGCATGGGCAGGCAGACTCTCAACCACTGTGCCACCAGGGAAGCCCTAGTTTGTTTTTTTAGTTTAATTCATTAATCAGTTTATTTACATGTCAATCCCAACTCCCCATCTGTCCTTCCCCCCCTTCTTCCTCCCTGGGAACCAAAAGTTCCGTTCTCTAAGTCTGTGAGTCTGTTTCTGTTTTGTGAATAAGTTCTTTTTGTTTGTTTGTTTAAGATTCTGCATATAAGTGATATCATATTAGTGCCTCTGTCTTAAATCCTGGGGCCTCGGTCTTCTTGGCTGAGCCCCAAAGGCATTTGCAGGTTTTTCCTGTTATCGAGCTGGAATGTTTTAGAACATTCCGAAAGAGGCTTTGTTGGCTCAGGAGTTACCATTCTTCTGCTATTCCAGGGATTGTTGGGCAACCTCACCCCTTCTTAATTAAAGGAGGCCCCTGCCTGTCTTTGCATCCAGGAGAGGCAGGTTAGCCGGAGGGAGGAACGGGCTGAACCCGCGCACAGTCTTACTTGCGTCGGGTTCTCTCAGTTCTCACACCGCCACGTCTCCATCGCAGGCACATCCTCATCTGCCTGGCCGCCTACCTGGGCTGTGTGTGCTTCGCCTACTTTGATGCTGCCTCCGAGATACCCGAGCAAGGCCCTGTCATCAAGTTTTGGCCCAGCGAGAGATGGGCCTTCATCGGTGTCCCCTACGTGTCCCTTCTGTGCGCCAACAAGAAGTCACCGGTCAAGATCACGTGATGGCAAGGCAGTGGCTGGCCTCTCTGCTTATCTTCTCTCACGCACCTAAACCTCATCTGCCAGCAGAGACAGCCAGCGGGGTTCGCAGAGTCGGGGGTGGGGTCTGTCTTTTAAAAATTCAGTGCCCTTGGGTTCTAACTAGTGTGTCTGTGGACCGCCAGGACTCCACGGTGCCTGGGGAGCAGCGGGTGTCTTCCCCTTTCCCAAAGATGGGAAGTAGAGGGCCGAGGGGCACTAGGTGTGTCTTCTCAGTGTCACCTCCAGCTGCAGTGCTCATTGGGCTGCGTCCTTCATGGTGATGGCAGAGCCGTCCCGTGGGGGACCCAGCGCTGCACATGCCTCGCTTCCTGGTGAGAGTTTGCTCCAGATCCCACCGTTCCCATGTGCTCTCGGAGCAGACCCTCCCTTGACAGACAAATCCTGCGCCCAACAAGACCCTCTGACTGTATGATGGAAGAGGCCAGAGATTTTCATTTGGGGAAACTGTCCTGAAACGAAAGCAAACAAATGGAACACACACAGGGCTTGCGGCTAAGGAGGCTGGTTTCCCCCCTTGCATCTCTCCGTAACCCAGGGTTTACATACATGTGTGCATCCTTTTCCTGCTACCTCTTCTGAGAGATGGGAACTTGACTTCAGATCAGGGTGAAGCTAACAAGAAAAACCCTCCGCGTATGCCAAAAACAACACTCCACTTTAAGCCGTTCTTGAAGATAAGCACAAGTTTTAAATGCTGACGCGGTCCCCGCCCCCCAGCCCAGTACCCTCCAACACACAGAGAAGACTAGCTATGGTGTGAGTGGTGTGAGCGTTCCATGCAGAGACCCACCCCTTGACTGCTTGACCTCTGTGACATTGCCAATGGCCTGTGACAATCGTGGTAGGGGTCCTGGTTCAAACTGGAGCAAGCATGAAGTTTTAGAAGTTGTTCTCATTGGAAGCCTCCTGTATGCTGTCCTATTCCGGAAATTATCCTCAAGAATCTTGCTGCTTCTGTCTTTGATATTTGCTGTGGGAATTACGCTCCGTATCCTCACAGTATGAGGTGCTTCCTATGGTTTCTCCGCGCCGGCGTTTGACCACGTGCTTTTCTTAAGTGCTGGCCTTAACTACACACTGGCTGCTTTGGGTGCAGCAGGGCAAATCTCTTGCCTTCTGAGTTCTCCCCTAAAGTGACGCTGGCTGCAACTGCTGTCCTCTTCACTGGGCTGAATGGGAGACTCCGCATATGTCTTCAAGGTGCGAGGTGGGAATTCGTGACCTCAGGGATACTCATTTTAACTCAGGCATCTCTTGCTTTGCAACATTCCATCACGGGAGAGGGCAGAACAGATGTGTCCTTCTTGTGTGGGTGGGAATCATGTCACTGTCCTAAGTATTTACGAGTTGGGCAGTAGCAGTTTTTGGCTTGTCCGGGAACTCTTACTCTGGTTAAAATTTGCACAGAATTGCAGGTGAAAAGTCCAAGAAGCAACTGAATTTAAACTTTAGAAATGAGTGACTTTATTCTACTTCTGTGGTTTTCAAATTATTTTAGCAGCAGAACCCTGTTTGCAGTAAGAAATCTTTATGGAGACCTAATGTGTGAAATAATTTGTATTTTATTAGCTTAAATTTATTTCGAGGTTGAACTTATAGCACTTCGTGAATAATATAAAAGGCAGTGAAAATGGAAATTAACAAATGGGTGGTTTCCAAGGTAGAAAAATTTGGTATTGAATGAGTGTACATGTTGGTTTATTATAGTTTAAAAAACGGTATTTGAATTAAATACTCGTGGAATCTTTAATGTACCCATATGAGACCTAGGTGGCTTGTGGAACAGAATTGGAAAAACTGCTTTTAAGTCCTTTGGGTTTCAAGTCTAGAATTTTCTTTAAAGGGAAACGTCAGACCATCCAGATTGACCCACCAGGCACGGATTCTCATCTCCTCCATCCTGCAATATACAAATGCTCCAAGTAGGGAGTTTGTTGTATTTTAAGCCCAGCTCTTTTAGTGGGAAAAAGTAAATAAGGAGAAGCAGAGAGTGTAGGAAATGTTTTGTGTGTGTGTGAGGTTTAATTTCTGTCTCGAAAGCTCCTCAGTGATGGGAGCATCGTCCCAGCCATTAAGGAGGGACCGTTTCTTCCTATGAAATGAAGGGTGTGTTCCGCGGGAAACACCACCTCCAGCCCCCAAGGCTTTGACATTGCCCTTCCGGAAGGTTCTGAGTGACCTTGGGAAATAGGGATACAATGTGACTCTGCTGGAAGTAAGGAAGTAAGTACACTAACTCACAGGACTATTCCTCTGCTTCTCCTACAAGACAAATGACTAAGTTAAGTTTCGGAGAGAATGCTTTTGTTATGAAAAACAGAATGCCCTTCTAGAGATTGGTTTTAATGAGATGAAGACTGAGAAAAGTGTGGAATGGGGTATGTTCGAGGAAGACAAGACTTCGCTTTTGAACAGAAATCACTATGCTTGCCAGCGTGGGATGGTAAATCAAGAGAGTAGGAATAGGGCTTTCCTGGTGGCGCAGTGGTTACGAATCCACCTGCCAATGCAGGGGACACAGGTTCGAGCCCTGGTCCAGGAAGATCCCACATGCTGTGGAGCAACTAAGCCCGTGCGCCACAACTACTGAGCCTGTGTGCCACAGCTACTGAGCCTGTGTGCCACAACTACTGAAGCCTGCGCACCTAGAGCCCGTGCTCCGCAACAAGAGAAGCCACCGCAATGAGAAGCCCGCGCACCGCGTCGAAGAGTAGCCCTGGCTCGCTGCAACTAGAGAAAGCCCACGTGCAGCAACAAAGACCCAACGCAGACAAAAATAAATAAAATTTTAAAAAGAGTAGGAATATACCAATCTTACTTTAAGTTAGGTTTATGGCATCATGCATATTTATATTTACATTTGTATTCATAGTGCTCATAGCACTACATGCATTTTAAAGAAAATGGGGATATTAAGAAAAGTTGATGGAGAAGAAATAAAGTCGTGTGTATTTCTATAGCTCAAGGACAACCATTGTTAATATATTTTGATATATTTCCTTCTTGTCTTTTTTTTCCTAATATAGTTGTCCATTGATGTCTCTTAGAGCTGACAGTTGATCTTGTACCTTGAATGGAATATAAATGCCAGTTGTATATTTTTCCTGAAGAGCAGGTTTTGGGATATACGAGAGTTAGCTATGCTCTTGAGTGTTCATCACTGGATTCCAAGACTTACTACTGAGCCTTCCCTTTTAATCGAGCCTCACGTGAATGGGCCCTAAGAAATAATGAACTGAATTCTGCTTTTTGATGTGCTTCTGCACTTAGATGGACAAGTCATAGAAAATAGCTGTTAAATATATGGTTCTACAGGTTTTGATGTTTTCAGATTTTAAAAAAGTGCATAGCTTATTTCATTAATTGATGTGCAGTCAAGAATCCTTTTTTCCCCCCTGATAATTCAGGGAAGTGGAGATTTGACGTTTAGGAGTTAGGTCACGGCGGTTACTCAGCATGGCTATTAGATATTTGTTCTGGTTAGAATTTGCCTAAGAGAGATACCCAGCAGGAACTGGATTTAGAATATTAAAAAACATTAATTTACCAAGTGATCACTTAAGTTAATGATTCTTGTTTTATAGTGTTTGATGATTTTTAGAAAATATTTTCTCCCCTTTATTATTATAATGTCAAACAAGCACTTCAGTGAATATATTGCAGGTGTTTGGGGATGAGATATCTACATCTATTTGGTAATAGGCTACCTTTTGGGGGAACTCTGTGCCTGTCCTTCTGAAGGGTGCCTATAAAACATGAATTGTGGATCAAAGTTGTTCTGTTGGGGGACCAACCTTGATGGTCATCAAGCACAGGCTTTGTAAAAATACCATCACGTATTCTATTTATTGGATTTCTCAGGTGTGTAAAAACTTCTTAGTAGTTCATTATGCTTACATGAGCTGCTGCCATACCGAAGGCTTCAAAACTGGGATGTGATCCTTCCCTGGCTGTTTATCCCTCGGGGCTGACATGGAACCATCTCTGGGGGACAGGTGAGGGCTGAAGCTTGCCTGGCCAGAGCCCCCCTCATAGCTCCTTTTCCGCCAATGAACTTGGAACCTTTAATAGCCAGCTCTTTGCCTGGGTCCTGCTGACCCAGCTGGTGAAAGAGGAGTCTCGGGCCAGGTTGGGATTCTCAATGGATTTTATAGACATTGTTCTCCTACAGATGGTTTTTTTTTTTTTTTTTTAACGACCCCTACTCTAAGGGACTAATTGTTTGAATTGTGTCTTTCCCTATATGTTAAACCAGATTTAAGGCCATTTTGTAACCACAATATGTAATCAGAGCAAAATAGAGTATTTTCAGATATATACCTTGTTCTGTACTTCATATAGGGTGTGCTGTATATGGGTGGTAGGCCCACTGGCTGTGGTAGCATTTAATCTCCATTACTTTGGGAGTAATTCAAGGCCTTTTGAAATGGAGCTTTTGCACTTTATGCTCTTTTTTTGAACTGACTGTGATAGCTATGTTTGATATTAAAGCTATAAGTGGTATTTTCTGTGAATACGTATATGTTTGTGTTTATTTCCAAAATGATTTCTGCAGCGGCTGCAGTGAGAAATACATTTAATGGATCGTAAAGTGCATTTGTTCAAATTCACTTATTAATGAATTTGGATATCATTGTTAGTAAACATACTTAAAATTAGTGTAGTTAATTGTTGGTTTCTTCTCAGAGCTGTGAAATTAATACACCTACATATTTCCAGTATAGAAGTACCCACAGGCAGTTTATTTTTATTGAAAGTTCTATAATTATGTCATGTGGATATAAAATCTCAAATATAGAAAACAACTCACTTAAGCTGTAGTTCATCCAGTCACTGGAAGGAAGATCATAGAACAATATAATATAGTAAATGAGTTTAGCAGGAAAATTCTGTATCTACCTGTTTTTCTTAATTTCCTGTGATCATTTAAAAAAAAAAAATTTATTTGTTAGGTTGTGCCGGGTCTTAGTTGCGGCATGCGGGATCTTCATTGCGTCATGCAGACTTCTAAGTTGCGGCATGCGTGAGGGATCTAGTTCCCTGACCAGGGATTGAACCCGGGCCCCCTGCATTGGGAGCATGGAGTCTTAACCACTGGACCACCAGGGGAGTCCCTCCTGTGACTTTTTTTTAAATTAAGGGATTCATAGGCAATCATATTTATAAGAATAACAGGACTATCAGAGGAGGAAGGCTGGCTCAGCAGTATTAGTATCATTGCAGTGGTTTCTTTTAGACTTCTTTTCTGGCCAGGGTGAGGGGATGAGGGGTGGACACAGAGGTCTTTGATAATCTGCTGTAAGCAGTGGGTCTTGGAAAATGCCCAGACATAGCATTTTCTGGGTATTCAGATGTCCCTAGAAGCCACCCAGATGAAGTACTGTGTGACAGGACACAAAGCCAGGACTCACATCCTTTCTGGTGATGAAATTGGCAACTCCACAGCTCCACTTTCCCAACTGCCCTCCGAGACCAACCCCAGGGCCCTTCTCGTGTGAGGACTTTCCATTATGAGGGGCCAGGAGGGGGCAGACCCCGGGGGCTGGAAACTTACACCTTAGGAGTTGAACAAATTTGGAATTCACCTCTTCTCAAGCCTCTCCTGGTTTATGGTTTCAGCCACTCCTTAAGATGCTATCTGGGTCTGATACTATTCTGTCTCCTTTTGCACTGTTGAATTTTTCCATAAATTAAAAAAAATGTTTTAAATACGCTATTTGGGTTTTCCTCCTCTGCTCTCTCGGGTGGGGTTCAGCCTCCTCTTGCCCCACTTTATAGGGGCTGGTAGCCCCTTTCCCCAGTTTGAAGAGTTATCTATATCTCACGTTGGCACTTCTGTCTCTGATCACCTCCAGGCCTGGTGACCCTCTGAGTATTAACTCACGAAAGGGAAAGATCAACCTCACCTGGGTTTTTGTTGGCTTGTTTTATGTTTCTCGTTAAAACATTTGATTCAACTGCTTTTACGAGCAGAGACCCGACGTTATTGTAACAAATGGCAATAAAGTCAGTAGAGTTTATTTTTGTATTAAGGCCGGTGGTGGGAAAGTGGCTAACTGTGAGGCTATGGGCATGGGGTGACAGAAAATGCATAATGGCATTATTGGTGACACTGGCTAGAGCTGGATGCTTGTGAACAAAGAAAACCTTAGCCATCAGGGTGGGAGGGACCTGGAGAGACTCCTGGAATAACACTGCCATCTAGTGGCCTTTCAGGGTATTGCTACCAGGGCACAAGTGAAGTCCTTCCCGATTGCTCATCATCCCAGGACTCACTATAATTGTCTTAAAACTCCCACAAGTTATGCAAGCTCTTTTTATTTTTTAAATTATTTTATTTTATTTGTTTTTTGGCTGCGTTGGGTCTTCGTTGCTGCGCGTGGGCTTTCTCTAGTTGCGGTCAGCGGGGGCTACTCTTCGTTGCGGTGTGTAGGCTTCTGATTGTGGTGGCTTCTCTTGTTGCAGAGCATGGGCTCTATGCACGCGGGCTTCAGTAATTGCAGCACCCGGGCTCAGTAGTTGTGGCACGCGGGCCCTAGAGCATGCAGGCTTCCATAGTTGTAGCTCACCAGGTCAGTGGTTGTGGCTCGTGGGCTCTAGAGCACAGGCTCAGTAGTTGTGGCACAGGGGCTTAGTTGCTCCGTGGCATGTGGGATCTACCTGGACCAGGGATCGAACCTGGGTCGCCTGCATTGGCAGGCGGATTCTTAACCACTGCACCACCAAGGAAGCCCTGAACACATACCCTTTTTTCCTGCCAAGTGGAGTCAAGGAGGCCAGGGTTTGAATGCTGGCATATCCCTGAACCAGTGGGGTGACTTTGAGCAACTTGATTTACTTCTGAATGTGTTTGCACATACGGAAGGTGAGAATAACGATCCTGATACCCAGCATGGCTGCTGTGAGGATTCATTAGTCTAGGGCAAGCAGAGAGCTCAGCACTTGGTATGGAACAGGGGTGGGGTTATGGAATTCAAAATGAGACAGCTGTAGTTATTATCTTACATGGCTGACCTGCACCCATCATACAGATATGGCACCATTATTTATATTGTGCGTCACCCTCTCCATGTAAGCCCCATCAGGGAAGGTTTATGTCTAGCTCGTGGCTGTATTCCCATAGCTTAGAATAGTTCCTGGCACATATTAGGTGCTCGGTAAATGTTGGTTGAGTGAATGAATGAGAGAGTCACCTGGAGACCCCGCGGGTGGTTAGATATTGGTGGCCAGTCTAATGGCCACTGATTCAGGACTTATTTTTTTGGCCGTGGCCCGCGGCATGTGGGATCTTAGTTCCCCAACCAGGGATCGAACCCATACCCCCTGCAGTGGAAGTGCAAAGTCCTAACCACTGGACCACTAGGGAATTCCCCAGGACTTCTTTTTTGCCTTAGAACCTGGCTAGTCTGTGTTCCAAAAGAGCCTTACCTCATCCCAAATCAGAGGGCCCCAGACATTTCCACCAAGTACCCTTTGTCAGGAAAAGTTATTTTTCTTGGAGAGAAAGCAAGAAGGGGGAGAATGCCTTGTCTTACCCTCCAGTGACAGACAGAGCCTAAAACACACATGCCTACATGGCTCATGTTCTTGGGAGAGACACACAATAATGTGGCATCTGGAAAAAACCCAGGTCAAGACAAATTTGTGACAGTTCCTTCTCTGTCTCTGCTTCCCTGTTGATGAAGTATATAACAAATAGTCCCATCCAGTTTCCTGCTTTTTCTTCTTTCCAAGGAAAACTGAAAGAAAATTTAAAGACACCTGGGCAAAAAAATTCCTAGCTTATAAACCAGCATTTCTCCATTATAACTTTCTACGATGATGGAAATGCCCTATAGCCTGCACTGTCTGGTATGTTGGCCACCAGGCCCACATGGCTATTGAGCCTTTGAAATTAGGCTGGTGCAAATGAAGAACTGAGTTTTTAATTTTGATTAATTTGATTTAAAGAGCCACACGTGACCGGTGGCTACCGAGCACGGTGGACAGTGGACAATGCAGATAGACAGAGGAGGGACAGGAAGGGAGGCTCAAACAGGGGTCAGACCCTGGAAGTCTTGACCAGAAAAGCCTTTCTGTGCTTTTCAACATGGGTACACTGTGGTCAGCTTAGAGCAGCAAATGAAGTCACGTTCCTTTAATATTCAAACCACAGGACTTTGAGCCCTTATCCCACCTCTCTTTCGTCTCTTGCACAGGGGTCCTCCCTCCTGGGAAATCTCATAGTCTCCTTGAGGGCTTCTTTTGCCCAAGGGTCAGTCGTGATTACTCTTACCTCCAGGAGGGAAAACCAGGAATCCTGGTTCTTTGGCTGCTGCCGCCACCTTGGCCACTAGGTGTCACTAGTGGCCACACAGCCACCTCCAAGCAGAAGGCAGGCACCAGGTTGGGGGTCTGGGGACAAATAGGGGGCTGGAGGTGGAGAGGAAGTCAGCTTTTGGAGGGGGTGGAACTCAGGCTCAGGAACACAGTAGAGGCACCAGATCACGTTTATGTCAGGGAAATGTACCCAGGAAGCAGGAAGCTGTATTCCTTGTCTGGTTGTCCTAAGGGAATCCTTCCTGCCTACATCCTGCTGAAAGAAGAGGCTTTTGGAGTATGTACTCTCTTGCCTAGGTGGACCTCAGCAGGCAACCCTCCTCATAAAACAAAGTCATTTGATGTATGTGCTCATCTTGCTGTATGAGCGCTTCATCTTCTCTGTGGTCAATGTAGAAGAGAGAGATTTCTGGCAGCAGGAGAGGGGGACAGACATGGGTCCTGGTCCCTGCGCCACCTCCCACTTCCGGTGTGATTCATGGGAGCAATTCGACTCCCCAAACACCTGTACAGGAGGGAAAATAAGACCTGCCACACAATTTTGCTGCTTTTGATTTTCTCTCCAAGATGAGATTTTAGTTTCCTGACAACTCATTGCTCAGCTTACTGACGGGGCTCAACTCTTGCTAGTTGACTGACTACTAGTTTGAGGGTTATTAATGTAGCTGGGGGAGAACTGAACTTTCTCTCCTGGTGAGATTTAATGCCACTCACCCCAGCCGCAACACTGAAGTCAGAGAGACTGACCTCCAACCAGCTGCTTCATTGGGTATGTCACTTATTTTGCATATGAGGAAACTGAGGCTTAGAGGAGTTGAGGGCAGTATCTACCTTTCAGATGGTGTGATGGTCATATGCCAACTTTGCTGGGACAAGGGGTGCCCAGGTATATATTTGGGCAAACATTACTCTGGCTGTTTCTGTGAGGGTACTTTGGATGAGGTTAACATTTAAATCGGTAAACCTTGAGTAAAGCAGATTGCCCTCCACAATGTGAGTAGGCCTCATCCATCAGTTGGAGGTCTGAACAGGACGAAAAGACTGGCCTCTCTTGAGCAAGAGAGAATTCTCCAGCAGACTGCCTTTGAACTTCATCACAACCTTGGCTTTTCCTGGTTCTAAAGCAGATGGCCTTTGGACTTGAGCTGGAACTTCAGGTCTCCTGGGTCTCCAGGCTGCCAGCCCACCTTGCAGATTTTGGAATTTCAAGCTTCCATAGCTGCATGAGCAAATGCCTTATAAAACACACACACACACACACACACACACACACACACACACACACACACACACACACACACCACACACACACACCCTGTTGGTTCTGTTTCTCTGGAGAACCCTGATTACTACAGATGGCCATGAGGGCTAACTGAAATTACAGTGTGAAAGTATCTAGTATGGTACTCCATACATGGTAGGTGCTCAATAAATGCTACTTTGTTTTCTAACTCTCCCAATTGTCTCGGTCAAGCATTAAATAGGCGCGGAAGGACAGGACGACTACTTAGAAGCTGGGCCTAGAAATCCACGGATGAGTCTGTTTATGTTGCCCATTGTCGATGGAAGACATGGTTTCTGTCAAATTACTTCCAAGAGGCAGACTCTACCAGGGTCCCTCCCTCCCCCACCTGGCTCCAGTCTCCCAAGCCTTAGAATAAGAAGGCACATGGCTTTCTTTGTTCCCTGGCACTAATTGCTTCTGGGTGAGTAACAATGGGAAGAAGAAGATTCCTTTCTTCTTCTGCTCCTCAACAGTCTTTATGAAGCCACACGTGTATTTGGAGCCTGAAAAATGTGGAGGTGGGTTCATTATGCTTCCTTAGATTCATAAGGCCTCTTTTCGTCTGTGTTCTCCTTACCAGTTGATGGCAATTAGAATTACTTTTAGCATATTTGAAAACTTGCTTTTCCCTATTGCACTCTGGAAATCTAAAGTGCTTTGCTACTCTTATTTTTCCTATATATGATTAATATTATAAAAAAAAAACCCTCACGTACCCTATTGCATTTAGGTTCTTTCAAAATACTTTATTATTCTCATAGTTTGGCACGTGTTACTTTTCTAATGCAGCATAACAAAGTACTGTAAGATTAGCAGTCTCCAACACCATCTATTTATTATCTCCCAGCTGTGTAGGTCAGAGGTCCAGGCATGGTGTAGCTGGCTTCCCCGTTCAGGGTCTCCTAAGACCGAAATCAGGTGTCGGCCAGGTTTCTTCTTCATCTGGAGCTCTGTGTTCCCTTTTATGCTTATTTGGGTTGTTGGTAGAATGTAGTTCCTTGTGGCTGAAGGACTGAGGATCCTGTTTCCTTGCTGGCTGTTGGCCGAGGGCGCTCTTAGTTCCTAGAGGCTACCCTCAGCCCCTTGACACTCTGTCTTTTCCCATAGGAACTCATACTCTCAGGCTTTGAACATCTCAGAGAAGGGCTCAACTCCTTTTAAGGGCTCAGGATAATCTCCCTTTTGATGAACTCAGAGTCATCTGATTAAGGACCTTAAGTACATCTGCAAAATCCCTTCTGTCATATAACATAATGACAAGAGTGATATCCTTCACTTTCACAAGTCCCACTCACACTCAAGTAGAGGGGATTATGCAGAGTGTGGATACCTGGGGGCAGGAATCTTGGGCACTGTGTTAGTTTTCCAGCACTGCCCTAACAAGTACCACAAACTGGGTGGCTTAAACAACAGAATCTATTGTCTTGCAGCTCTGAAGGTTAGAAGTCCAAGATTAAGGTGTCAGCAGGGTTTGTTCCTTTTGAGGACTGTGAGGAAGGATCTTTTCCATGCCTCTCCCCTAGCTCCTGGTGGTTTGCTGGTCATCTTTGGCATTCCTTGGCAAGTAGAAACGTCCTCCACTCTGTGCCTTCTTCACATCGTTGGTCCTTCTGTGTGTCTGTGTCCAAATTCGCCCCTCTTATAAGGACACCAGTCGTATTGGGTGCGGGGCCCACACTACTCCATCATGACCTCATCTTAACATCTGCAATGACCCTATTTCTAAATAAGGTCACATTCTGACTGGGGGTTAGGATTTCACCGTATGAGTTTGGTGGGGGTGGGGAGGACACAATGCAGCTCATAGCAGGTGCTATCTTAGAATTCTGCCTACTACAGCCTAAATAGCGTTATCATCCTGATCATCGATATTCAGTGGTTCCTTTTATGATTCTCCTGAAAAATGCCCCAGATTTAGAATATTTTATATATTCCAGTTCCTTTGTCCTTTTTTCCGTCAACTGGGATAAGAAGAATCAAGGATGTGGGGGTGATTGCCCTGGTCGTGGAAATCACATTTGGCTCAAAATTCCAGTAGAATCAGAACAAGGGGGCTTGAGGTTTCCAATCCCCCGTAGTCCTGGAAGGATCCAGGGAGACTAACCTTTCTCAGGCCACCACTAAAGTTTTCTGCAGCTGCTCTAGGTGTCTTTTGTCTTACCAACTGGTAACCTTGGATCACTGTTGGGTTTCCCCTTTTGGAGCGGGCTGGGGTGGGTCTCTTCATGCCACCACAAAGGCCATGCATCTGCTTTCACCTGTTGGCCCTTTCTCCTCTCTCTGATCTAAATCAGGGGTTGGCAACCTATGGCCTATGGACCCAGTTGGTCCACTGCCTGTTACTGTAGTGCTCTATGAGTAAGGTATACATTTTTACACTTTAAAATGGATTAAAGAGAAATAAACAAAAAGAGAATAATATTTCGTGACATTTGGAAATCATCCAAAATTCAAATTTCAAGTGTCATTGGAAGACAGCCATGCTCACTTGTTTACATATGGTGTATCGTGGCTTTCGTGCTACGGTGGCAAAGTTGTGACAGAAATGGCATGGCCCAGAAAGCCTGAAATATCACCATGTGGCCCTTTATAGAAAAGTTTGCCAACCCCAGTTCTAAATGGTGGTGTTTGTTAAGGCATGTTCCTAGACCCTCCGTTTTTGTTTTTTCTTTTGTACTCTTTCTTGGTGACCCCATCTGGTCCCATAAGTTAATTGTCTTCTGTATATTGATGGCTGTACTGAGCTACAGACTCATATATCCAATCCTTCTCTTCTTGGATACCCAATCTTTTCCATCCTGCAGCCCCCTGCCACCCATCAAGCCATCAGCAGGTCTGGTTGATTCTACTATCATAACAGCTCTTGAACCCATTTTAGATCTCCACCGGCATTGCCACCACTGTCACCCAAGCCAGCACTCTCTTGCCTGGACCACCACAATGCCCTCTTAATGCACCTCCTGTCTTGCCCCCTTATCTAATCTACTCTCTACATTGCAACAATCTGTGATCTTAAAACTCACTTTACATCATGCCACTCCCCTGCTTTAAATCTGCTGTCGTTGCTCACTGTTCCTAGAAAAAAAAAATCCAGATTCCTTTCTGTGGCCTCCAGGACCCTACAGAGTCAGGTCCCATCACCTCTCCATGCTCATCTTGCATCACTTGCCTCTCACTCACTCACTGTAGTCACAGTCATTTTCTTTCAGCTCTTCAAATCTGTCAACCCCTTTCTCACCTCAGGGCATTTTATTTATTATTATTATTATTTTTTTTAAAGGTAGGAGAATTTTTTTTTTAAAGATTTATTTTTATTTATTTATTTTTGGCTGCATTGGGTTTTGTTGCTGTGCACGAGCTTTCTCTAGTTGTGGCGAGCGGGAGCTACTCTTCGTTGAGGTGCATGGGCTTCTCATTGCGCTGGCTTCTCTTGTTGCAGAACACGGGCTCTAGGCCCACGGGCTTCAGTAATTGTGGCGTGTGAGCTTCAGTAGTTGTGGCTCGCAGGCTCTAGAGCACAGGCTCAGTAGTTGTGGCGCGTGGGCTTAGTTGCTCCACGGCATGTGGGATCTTCCCGGACCGGGGCACGAACCTGTGTCCCCTGCATCGGCAGGTGGACTCTCAACCCCTGCGCCACCAGGGAAGCCCTCCTGTGACGTTTTAATAAATTTTTGCTGACTCGACATCAAGCTTGGCTTTGTTACTTAAAACCGAGGGAGACCTAATGAATGCAGGAGGAATCTAAGAAAAATTATTGGGGAGAGCTAGATCTTGGGCAACTCCGGAACTGAAGAAGCTTCCCTACCCTCAGCCCCCTAGAGGCCACATCTGCTGTGGTGACTGGCGTGCTGTTTAATGCTGTCCCTGTCTTAGAGAACCAGCTGCTACTTGATTTAATAATACATTAGTAATACATATTCTTTCCTTATCGCATTAGCTCAACAAATTTAAGGGAAAAAAATCACTAAAATTTGTCTTTCGTACTTTTCCCCTCTTGCCTTTAAAACCAACTACTGCAGCTGCTAACAGAGGTCTCTCTATGCAGAATGTGTTTTGTCCTTCTGGAGAAGACAAAAGAATTATTAAAAGGGCAGGCAGCTGCTTGTAATGACGGGAGAATGCAAAGCGTTTGTCAGCATTAACTCTTCTCTCCTTCCTCAGCTGGATCGCCATGGTCTTCCTCTTTATCCCTTTTTGGCTCGTGCTGTTCCGTTCCAGGAGTGTAGAGGCCTTCACCCTGCCTGTCCTGCATCGTCTGTGTTAAACCTGCACGAGTCTCACCTCTAAGACTTTGAGCAAACCTAACAGCTGATAAACTCTACCCTGACTTATGGACACAATCTCCCTTTCTTTCACAAATGCTCGGATCATGCAGTGTTCTAACGGGTATTTGCACAGCAATTTTGCACGATGGGGATAATGACAGAGTCTGCCTCATGAGGGCGCTGTGATAATTAAATGAGATAGGGCCACGGGTTTCAAACTTGGCTACACATTAGAATCGCCGGAAGAGTTTCAAAAATCCCATTGCCGAGCAGCACCTAGATATGTTCAGTCAAAATTTCTGGCTGTGAGAGCCATCCGTCAATATTTTTAAAAAATCTCCCTAGCTAACTCCAATGTGCAGCCACATTTTGGAGGCAGTGAGATAGTACTCGTTTATAAGTATTCAGTAAATGGTAGCTGTTGTATTATTATAATTAAAAATGGAGAATTACCCCAGTTGAACAGACTGCTGAAATTGAGGGCTTAGTAGGACCCAGATTCATTTTTTTAAATACTTTTTTAATTAATTTATTTTTGGCTGCACTGGGTCTTCATTGCTGCGTGCGGGCTTTCTCTAGTTGCGGCGAGCGGGGGCTCCTCTTTGCTGTGGTGCACGGGCTTCTCACTGCAGTGGCTTCTCTTGTTGCGGAGCACGGGCTCTAGGCACATGGGCTTTAGTAGTTGTGGCACGCGGGCTCAGTAGCTGTGGCTTGCGGGCTCTCGCGTGCAGGCTCAGTAGTTGTGGCGCACGGGCTTAGCTGCTCCATGGCATGTGGGATCTTCCCTGCCCAGGGCTTGAACCCGTGTCCCCTGCACTGGCAGGCAGATTCTTAACTAACACTGTACCACCAGGGAAGCCCCTCATTTCTTCTTTAATTCATCTATCTAACAATAACTGAGCGTTTACTACCTGCTAGGCTCTATGCTAACTTACTCCTCTCCACTTGAAAGTAAAAAGATAGTTATCGCCTTCAGAATGAAATTCAAGTTCTTTAGGACAGTCTTCCCACACCCCCAACCTCGCTTTCTGTGTGCTGTTACCTGCCAGGGCCAGGGCCCACATGCTTGTGAGCTCCAGCCACTCCCAACTATTCATAACGTTCCAGGCCCTCTGTCTCTGGGCCCTTCTCCATACTCTTCCTTTTGCTTAGGGTGCTCTTTCCACACTCCTTCTGCCTTTTCACTTGGCCTACCTTATGGGATAGAATTCCTGGTACAGAACCTGTAGGACAGATGGGTGCCTAGCACTCCCTGACAGTCCCGCATCCCCCATCCCCCCTGATGGGCAGCTGGCCGATGTCCTCTCATTGTCAGGATTCCGTGAGTGCCCTGCAGGGGTGAATGATTAGTTCTCAAGGTCTTCTCTCTGCAGAGAGGCTGGGCCAACCTCTCTCTGCTCTTCCTCAGGCCTCACTCTGGAGGAAGACTGCGCAGGCCCAGGCAGGTTTTCTTTCCTGTGTCTTGCTTAACTGGTTCTGTTGTTCCAAGACCCCAAGAGCTGCTCCCCAGGGCTCCTCTGAGGGAGAGAACTTTTCCTCTGGAATCATCCAAGAGAGCGGGGCAGCTCAGAGCTCCATACTCGGAATGGCCTGAGGGAGGCTGGGTCTTCCGTGGCCACTACATGAAATCCCACAGCGTTGGCAGCCTTTGGCGAGTAATATGACTTTATGACCAGAGTTAACCCCTGAATACTATGGTCCAAAGGAGAGAGACCCTCTGGTGCATCTGTACCTGCAGGCACCTAACATAATGGGTGAGGGGCTGCGAGCTGTGAATCCTGCTGAAGGAGGGACTGCTGTTAGGAATCTTGTAACCCTTTCCTCACGCTGACCTCCAGGGTGGTCCTGCTTAGAAACATCCCAGTGCCTTCTCTCCATTTCTGAGTCTGTCAGGAGGTGGTCTAAGGGCATAGACTTGCCTGTCCTGTCCCTGGGCCGACAGAGCTCTTTCTATAGGAGCCAACCAAGAAGACCTTACTCAATGTTCCAAGTCTGTCCAGACACACACACACACACACACACACACACACACACACACACACACACACACACACACACACACACCCCTTGATTCTGGCTTTTCCAGCTCCAGACCTGTGCCACAGTACCTCCTTTCTGTTCCATCCTTCAAGATTCATATTCTACTACTGGGCATGGGGAAGGGGAAATCTGAGTGTGTTCTATACATAATCTCACCTAAACTTTTGCAAAAATCTTATGTAGTTGGTGTAGTTATTCCCATTTTACAGAAGAGGAAACGTTCTTCCCAAGGTCACCTGGTTGGAATACCGGTTAACTTTTGCTATGTTACAAGTCATCCCCAAAACTAGTGGCTTAGATCAACCTCCATGTGTTTAGCTCACAACTCTAGAGATTATTTGGCTGTCAGCTGGGGTGTTGGGAATAGGGCACAACTCATCACATGATCTCTTTCATACTCCAGCAGGATAGCTGGGGCTTGTTCATATGGCAGCTTGGTAGGATTTTGCTTGGAAGGCTGGATGGATGCATGTCCTCTTGATACTTAGGCTTGGAACTATTACTGTCACTTCTGCCATAATCTATTGGCCAAAGCAAGGCATGAGGCCTGCCTGGATTCAAGGGATGGTGAAATAAACCTTACTGATTCTTTGTTGGGAGGAGCTGCACAGTCATATTGCAAAGGGGCCTGAATACCGGGAGGGGTGGGATGGAGGGTCATGTCCACTTCTGCAATCTACTGTAGTTGTTACGTGACAGAGGTAGGATTTCATTTTTCAGTTGCAAAAATAGTGTACACACACGAGAAGAATTCTAACAGTAAACAAAAGGGGAAATGAGGAAGAGAAAGTCTCATTCTTAGTCCTGGACTAGGAAAAAACATTCTAATCTAGTCCCACTCTCCACATAGAAACATGATTGACAGTTTCTTGTGTATCTTGATGCGATTTTTTTTTTTCCTGCATGCACATAGATGGGAGCCCGACATGTACAATTTCCTGCACTTCGTTCTTTTCACTTAATAGTAACGCAACTAGGTTCTTTCCATAGCAGCACAACTAGAAATGCTCCATTCCTTTTAAGGTCTACGTAGTGATCCACTGAAGAAACATACCATGTTTATTCAACCACATCTCCTACTAGTGGACACTTAAGTTTTCTTCTAGTTTTTGTTAAAAATAATGCTGTGGTGACTATCCTTGAATATCCTTCTTTGTGTACTTGTAGACTAGATTCCTAGAAGAGGAATTTCTAGGTTTAATAGCAGAGTTGAGCCTTGATCTGTTCCCAAAGCACATGCCCTTTTCAAGATGCGTCTCCAGTTACCCACTGTTCCTCTAACCTTTTCTGTAACTAGAAGCTACCTTAGGAAGCATGTCCCCCTGTGTACATATGCACATATTGGATGATGGGCATGACCTCTCCACACCCTTCCTTCCTAAGCAGGCTCAAGAGGTCCTGAGCTATGCATTATTAAGCTCTTCCAAGAAGATCCAGATGTTATCTTTTCTGTGTCTTCCTTCATGATGTTTTTCAGGAGACATGTACTACTCTGTTACAGGCCAATGATAAAAGAATCCTAGTAACAAATGTTAACATACAAATGGTAGGTTCCATCCAAGTGAAGACCTAAGGTATAAATGAAGATTTCACAAATATTACAAATACAGACAGGTGGTAAAAGAATTAAATCAAATCATCACACAGCAATAATAGCAAAGCCCTGTTGTCACACTGAGCAGTTATATTACATGAATTCTGTCTTTGTTCTTGGCAACTTTAACAGTTCACGAACGTGAAGTATAGTAGCAAATATGCAGTGGAGATATTTCTTAAGATCCTATTTTTTCATTCTTTAAGATTGTTTTTGGGTTTCTTCATGGATCCTGATGCCCACATGCCACCTGCCTGGATGTTAGTTGGAGCCCTGAATTCTTACCAGGTCTGTATGGACTTGACTCTTTTATGAACAGTGGGTTGGTGACTGTCAGAATCTGGAGGTGGCATGCAAGCACGCTCAGATACCTCACTCCATTTCTCACAGCCTCTGATTATGTCCCTGAGTAGATGTAGGCAGTAATTCTGTGGAAGGGAAAAAACCACAGGGGGCTCATTTCTGTGATGTGGGGAGAGTCTGCCTTTCAGGGCTGCTCTGCAGATAGGTTAAAGAAGTGGATTTCTAGAGAATGCAGTTTCAAAAAGTAATTACTTAATGGTTTGAGCTCTTTAGAGAATTATAGGCATGTGCCTTAGACTTCAGAGCAGAAGGTACCCAGTTTCCTATCTGTTACTTAATAACAGAGACATTGCTGCTGTCAAAAAGGCAGCGTTCTGAAATGTTCCTATTCATATAGCCCAAGGAAGAATGATGTTTTATTCCACGGTACACGGAACGGTGAAGCATTTAAAGGCTAATCACTGCCCAGCCGCAATAATCTGCGCATTTCTTCATTCACTTATCCATCATTTATTTATCGAGTGCCACACTGTGCCAAGCACCATGCTGGGTGGAGATATCAAGATAAATAAAACACACACACACCTCCCCATGTATCAGTTAGCTCTGGCACTGTAACAAAGACACCAAAACACAGTGGCTTAAAACAAAAACTACGTGTTTAGTTTACACGGCTCTGGGTCAACCATTTGGGCCGGGTTCAGCTGGCCAGTTCTTCTGGTCTTCGCTGAATTTACTCAGGGTCTGTGGCCAGCTGCGGGGTCAGTCAGGGCTGGCTGGTCTGGGGGTTCTCAGCTAGGATGGCTCGTCTCTTCTCCACATGCCTCATCCTCCCGCCGTCTGGCCTGGACTTACTCACGTAGGGTCTAGGCAGATTACAAGAGAATGAGGGGAAGCCTGCCGGGTCTCTTGAGGATTAAGCTTTGAACAGACATAATGTCCTTTTAGTTATTCTGTTGGTCAAATCAGAACAGATCGACTTACAAGGCCAGGGAAAGGTGAATACCTCTTGATAGTCATGGCCAAGAGACTTGGCAACAGACTGGGGAATAATGATGATTAATTTTTAAAGAGTCTATCTCACTGCCCTTTATAGCTCATAGTCTGTGGTCAGAGGGACAGGAAATTGTGATACGTGCTACTAAGAAATTGTTTTTTTCTCTTCCTCTCTTTCCCTCCATCTCTAAGTAACATTTTTACATTCTACATCAGGGAAATCTAGTCACTCCAGTTAAAACACTTCAACGAGTCAAAGGTCTGGCACAGAGCTGCTATTATACGTTAAAAAGCAGAAATGTTATAAGGCAGTTGGAGCGATCCATGAACCTCATGACCACCAAGCTGTTGGTCATATCACACACTCGATTCTATGATAGCACGTCTGCCTTTTAAATATATTATCAACGTACAAACTGTGCCTGGGTTTTGTTGAAACACACTGTATCGCTGCACACACACATATTTCTTCAACTAGACGCAGAAAATCATCTTGTTAAAATGCACGGTGTGAAACCAATGAAAATAAAGCCATAGCCAAATCCGTAGCCATAAAATAGGATCTTTTAACTGAGGACCGTTTTTTAAAATTCCATCAGCGAGTAAACACCTGTGAAAATATGCGAACTCAACGCCAACACCAGATGCATCTAATTAAATCAATTTCCAGCTCTTGCTGTCCGAGAACAGCTGTGTGTAAAGCACGTTTCCCCCGCTCCTTCCCGCCACTGTGAAATCACTGACGGGGGCAGAGAAAGCCCCAGGTGAGTGGGTCTCAAACTTGTGTGCATGAGGATCACCTGGATAGGGGTGGTGTGGGGCATAATTCTTGTTAAAACTGATGTTTTTTTTACTCTACCCTTTCCCCTCGATCTTGGTAATTCTCCCGGGAAATCTGCACACAGGTGGTCAGGATCACCCTTTCAGGATCACTGCCTTTATCTTAGAGAAGTTTTTCTTCCAGGAACTTTAAAAAAATGAATTAGCACCTCATACTTCGTCTCTCTATGTCAGGCCGATAGTACCAATCTAGTTTTTTCACTAAACTTTCTGGAGACCTTGAGATATGAACAGCACTAACTCACTAACCAGAGACCAAAATGCCTTTCAAAAAATCCAATTTGCCGCAAAGGGGAGAGAATGCAGCTGTGACTTGTGGATGGGCACCTAGGGCTGTTGTTTGAATTTCCTCTAAAACTGTAGATCTGTACGGTCTACGAGTACAAAGGGAATCTGGGGCCACTTAGTTAAACTCCATTTTATGGATAGAAGTCAAGTGTCTTCTCTAAAAGTAGCAGAGATGGGGCTAAAACCCAGGTCTTCCCATTCTCTAAAGTTAGTTTTCTTAAAAAATGTGGAGTCTGCAGTGCTCTGTCTACTGAGAGTCCTTTGGGTGCATGTTCTCTTGTGAGGCGGCCAGCAGAGTCGGGGAGAAAGGACACCCCAAAAGTGTTCTTGGTGCCCCTTTCCGACAGAACTGGAGTCAGGTGACCTGGGGCCTTGTGATTCTCCAGCCCCAGTCCGCGTGTGGGATGCAGCAGCGCGGAGTGTGTGTGTGTGTGTGAACTTCACGCTGAGTGTGTGCTGAGGTGCTGTGGCGTGTCGCCTGCCACGGCCCCCAGCCTCCTTCTGTTCTGGGTTCTGAGAGGACACAAGACAGGCCTCCCTGCGAGAGTTTCACACCGGCTTAGAGGCTGCTCCGTGCTGACTCCGCTGCCGCATTCCCCGTTTTTCCCCCACGGCAGACATCACTAATCCAGTATGACAGTTCTTCCAGCAGAGCCAAAACCTGGTTTCAGCATCTTCCTCCAGTTAGCTCCATGGGCAGCCTCTTCAGATCATCCAGTCAGCGGGAGAGAGGAGACTAGTTTGCAGTCCTGCTTCTCAGTGATTTTGTCTAGAAGTAATTCTAAAATCGACATCCAGGGAATAGGGCTGACAAGAACTTGGGGAGGGAGGGAAGGCAGAGTCAGAGCTATGGAACACTGCGGCTGTGGCTCAGGGCTGGGTTCCCCCCTAGCAGCCCAGGTGTTACATGCTGACCTCTACATGGGCATCCCTTCCCACTGAATCTCCTCTGGTCCAGTGTGTGTGTGTAACAAAGACCCAAGACAACCAGCTGGGCCTGCGGGTTCAGTTTGCAGCCATAGAACACAGTGATCCCACTGATGGGGATCAAACTGATGTCCTTGACTTTCCTGGTGTGATTCTCAACCAAACAAGCTACCTTGTGACCAACAGAGGGAATAAAGTCTTGTGACTCAAAGTGTAGTCCAAGGACCAACATGTTGGCCTCCCTGGGAACTTGTTAAACCCACCTCCTAGAGAAATGGAAATAGAAAAATAAACAAATGGGACCTAATGAAATGTAAAAGCTTTCGTACAGCAAAGGAAACCAATCTCAGGCCTCATTCCCAGACCTACTGAAATAGCAATTCAAACCTTAACATATTTTAACAAATCATACAGGTGACGTATGTGCTTGAGAGTTTGAGAGGCATTGGCTTAGAAAGTCACTATGACTTCAAACTGATTAGTATCTGAAGTGTGCTGGACTCCTTGGCGGATGTCATCAAGAGAGGCCCTGTCTTCAGAGGTAGCTCAGCAAGTGCAAAGGCATCGGGCAGAACATGGACTGGATTTGTGACCCATGTTGTTCTAGAAAGAAAACCCTGTTCTTGTTTTGTGCAGGCTTCTTACTTCTTCCCCCATCTTCTGTTCATTCTTTTGTCCTTTCATGTTGCTTCACCCTGCATAGGCCCTGATATCCAACTTTTGTTGGATATCAAAAGTCCTCTTGGTCTCAGGCCCTCCACTCTCTGTTCTCATTGTCTGCTTCTCCACCGTCTCCCTGAAGGCTCAGGGTTTTGACTGAGGGCCTAGTTTTGCAGAAAATACTGATATGGCTTGCCTTCAGCTGTGGTTGATTTGTTTTCTGCATTCAAAAGGGCCCAGGCTTAGGCAATTCAAAAAATGAGGTTTGGAGTAGAAGTGCACAGTGGATCCTATTTGCTGGCAAGAAGAGGCACAGTCTTGTTCAATTGGTCCCTTAATTGGGGGTCTTTCACCTGTTTTGAAATCTATTGAAGAGCCCCATGGGCTGGGATTCCCATCTCAGTGGGCACTGAATGGCCAAGTGACAGAAGCCAATATGCTAACCAAGTGACACGCCCTATAATCTTTTCTCTGCATAGGGATTGTTACTCTAGCCTGCCACCTTGGAGGACTGCTTTGCCCAGCATTGAATAATGGCTAGATCACTGTTATTCATGCTAAATTCACTGCTATGGGTCAGACTCTAGGGTGTAACAACTTGACTATGTCCTCTCGACATTTAGAAGAACAGTGATTAGAAGAAACAAGACAGGGAGTCTAAAGTCTGTCAAGAGAAGAAAAGATTAACTGTTGAAATGGTCCCATTCGCCTTCACTGTCCCCATTCAGTCCATTGGCTGGCAGACCTACAGCTGCCATGCCTGGCTCCTGCTGGCTGCCAGCATTTAGGGAAGGCAGGCATCCTTAAATCTGAGTAACTGAGTCTGTGGATGAATTGTATTTCCTTAACTCAGACACTGTTAAGAAGAATCTGTCACCATTTCCACTGAGAAAAGATTAATGAGAAATATGATTAATTGCTAGTTGTACCAACGCTCTTGTGTTTTTTTCCCGAGAATTATTTTGGGTGAAGCTTTCCACTATGGCATTTTTATAGAAAACTGAATGATCGACTGTCCCCCGTGCAACAGATTAGCCACTAACCACACGTGGCTATTGACATTTAAACGGAAGAAATAAAAGATTTACTTCTCAGCTGCACCATCCACATTTCAAATGCTCACTAGCCACAGTGGCTAGTGGCTACTGATAAAGGACATTTTCATCATCACAGAAAGTGTTTTAGACACTGCTGACAGTGACTCAGTAGAATTTAGAAGAACATGGGTTTCTGAGTCTTATGGGCCTGGTTTCTTCTGCACACACATTATATCTCACTTCTCTGTGAGAAGTCACAGGTAAATAAGACACCTACATTTCAAATGATTGACTATGCTTTATAGCTCGGTGGTTCTCAAATTTCAGTGAGCATCAGGACCACCTGGAGAAGTTGCTAGAACACAGCTGGCTGGGTCTCAACACCAGTTCTGAGAACGGGATTTTAAGTTTCCAGGTGCTGCCCCTGCTGCCTTATGCAGCTTCTCTTGAATTGTGGAAGCCAGAACACCTTGATCGACAAAGATTAAACCATGGGTATCCTTGGTTATCCAAGGTATACCAAGGAGGTCCACAGGCACATTCTTGAGGGTGTGAGCGTTCTTTATAACCTTGTAACAATTGTGATTTCACTCTCAAAATAAAAAGATTAATAAACACCTATTCAGGATCACTGATGACCATCTGAAAACCAACAGCAGCATGCGATTTTAGTGCCTGAGTTTGCATGTGTATTTACGATCACATGATCACCAAACGATTTCCAGAACTGGTAACATTGAATTTTGATGTAGGATTTCTTAAACTGGGTTCTGTAGAGGTCACTGAACATATACGCAGGAGTCCCAGATTCCCTGTGTTTGAGAAACAGTGACCTGGGGAATGGGGGTAGGGGAGGGGTGGACCCAGCAAGGGCAAGGTCTTATCAGCACTTTTTCAGGGGGAGAGCATGTAGCCTTTTGATTGGAAAGATTTTCTGTTTAGGACTTCCCCTCACCTTGAAGGACGTTTAGCATTGCTGGGCCTTGCCCATTAAATACCAGGGGGTGCTCCAGAGTCACAGGACAACCCCAAACCATTGGTACACGTTTAAAAATCCCTCTGTGGGGCAACAGTACAGCCTGCTTCTGGGCGAGCAAACCCACAGGCCATCAGCTTTGACCTGAGCTGGGCCTCTGCTCTTTCTGGCGATACTGTGGCTGCAGCTGGGCCCCGGGGCCTCCCCAGCCTCTGCTTCTCTCGTTTGTCACTCCCAGGCTTCTTGGTTGGGGACTGAGATACTGTGTACTATACAGTGTACGGCCCATCTTCAGGACACTTCGGTGGGGTCACCTTCAGTCTACCGTTTGGCCGGTAGAGGGCAGCAGCACCCAGAACTTCCCGCTTGCTTTGCTTATTGCTATAATGGGAGGCGGTAGTCAGCCGAGCACCTCTGTTGCCTCCGTCCCTCTTCCCACCTTGCCCTTCTTTTTGGGGGGTCTCATCTAGAAAAGATCTTCTCAATGTTCCCCCCATGGCCCTGGCACCCGGTGGCCAGGAAGGAGGCCTGGCAGCAGCAGTGGTGTTCGCTGGACCCCACGAGCTCTTCCCGACGCTTGGAGGCGGCGGTCCTCTCCCCACGGCCTGGCGCCTGGCGGTGCTTAGCCAGGGCGGGAGGCTGGGAAGCCGGCCGCCGCCCTCCTCACCGACTTTGATCTGAAATTCTCTCTCTTGCTTTCTTGCCTCCCCTCCATCACCACCCCGCCCCCGCTCCCACCATGCTTCATTCCCAGAAAGAATCTGAGTCAGTCTCTTGTCATTAGATTAGTTTCTGCCAGACGTCCAAGCAGCTGACAGGGAGATGGTGACCCCTCTGCTCCCACTCCAACAGAAAAGAAGGAACTGCAATGGACAAGGGTCTCCTTCGGCGACTCAAGAGCCCTTCCCCGGTCTCCGGTAGAAACAGGAAGAAGATGCAAGCAGGAGTCCCACTTAACTACCCGTTAGCATAGGTCAGAATCTTTAGATTTTGCGTCGCTTTAGGACAAGAATATTTCCCCTTCTCTCAAGAAACATCCTTTGGCTTAGGCCTGCCTCTTTCTAGAAGTCCCCATTTTCCCGTTTTCTCTGACGCTGTCTTTCTTGCCCGCGCTCAAGCATGCTCGCTCTTTCCTGGGCCGTGACTCGCATGCGCGGGCTTCAATTCTTTCTTTCTGTGAAACAAGCAGCACCTGTCCTATCATCAGTGGCTCCTGAGAACGCTCTCTCCTAGGGCTCACAGAGGCTGAACTTCCCTCTGACCCTCCGGGCGGGGGTCACCCTGTGTCGGTGGCAGGGGCGCATGCAGTTAAGGACTCTCCTGCTGTAACCCACTCCTGCCGGTGACCAAAAGTCCTCCAGTGAGCTCTCGGTCCTTGAGGAAAGGACAAAAGGTGCGATACATCTTAGATCCAAGACCTGGGACAGAACAGCGCATTTCAGAAAGCACTCATCATCCAGGATGCTAAAGTGGGTTCCGGACGGTCCTGGGGGCACCTGGACTTCTCTTCGTTGGAGGTAAGTCAGTTTGCAGTGGCCCCAGCGAAACATATTAGTGTCAAAGCCAGGGGGCCAGAGCAGACGTGGCCTGGCCTTGAGAGTACAGAGAGCTGATTGCTAAAATCTGTGTCAGGCATGATATCCAGGTAGGGGTACGGGAAACATGCAGGAGGGGAAGGAGGCTGACTGATGTCGGGCAGCCCAGCCTCCCTGGTGATAGCCTTTTCCTGCTCAGTTTTGCTTTTCTTGCCCCTTCGTACCTCAGGCACCCCCTGCTTCCACTTCACGTCCATCAAAACTTTCCTCCTTTCACACGGAGGCGCAAGTGACTGGTAAGAGCAGAGACTGGTGGTGCCTAAGAGCTTTCTCCCAGCCGCCCTTTCAAGATAATTGTTTATAATGGAAGACTGCAAAGATATAGAAACAGAATAGTATCGTGAAGCCCCATGTAGCCATCATCCAGCCTCAACAACTATCAACGCGTTGCCAGTCTGGGTTCTTTTATAGCCCCGAACTCCTCACTCCCAGCTTCAGGGTGAAGCAAAGCCAAGGCGCCATTTCTTTTCAGTATGTGCAGAGGGCTTTCTTAAGCCCGATCAACCATGTCATGTGCTGGTGAAGAAGCTTTGGTGGCATGAGGTCCAGGTTGCTTGGTGGGTTGGACAAGGCTCCCCTGCAGTCTGCTACCGCCCACCTTTTCACCTTCTGTCTCTCCACTCTCCAGCAGACCCTACCCTTCCAGCCATACTGAACATTGTTCCCCCAAATGCCACGTGTTTTCGTTCATCACTTGGTGTAAGGGTTTCCTCATCAGACTTCTCATCCCCCACCTGCAGTCAGGAGTCATGTTTTCTCCGAAGATTTCCCTGAACCCTCAGATGGACTTAAAACACTGTCCTGTGGGCTCAGCTGACATCAAGACACTTATTTATAGCACAGATTTATCAAGTGGGGCATATTGCTTACTATAAGATAGGCACTGTTCTAGGGGTGTTCCCAAAAAAAAAATTAGCGGATTTAACCCACATAAAACAATTCTCATGAGGTCATAGATGGAACAAGTGAGGCACACAGAGGTTTAGGTCATTGAGCTGGCAGAGCTGAGATTCAAACTCAGGCAGTCTGGCTTCTTAACCACCCTCTAGCCTGCCTATTCTAGTACAAGTCCTGATTGGCGACGTGTTTATCTTCCTCTGCAGACTACAAAGTCTTTAAGAAGAGGGGCTGGAACTTAGTCTCCTCCAGGCCCCCAGTGCTAACGCCTGTATGTGGCACATTGTAGGTCCTGACAACCCATGACTGAACGCATGAATAAATATAAGGTCATTTGTAGAAACTTCCAGGCATGGACTCTTCCTAGAGCCAGTTACAATTTACGGGGATCAGGGCCTTTGGCGAAGCAGGATTCTCAATCTTTTTTCCACACAGCACTGCTGCAGCTTATGTAGAGCTCGTTACGGCTCTTGCCTGGGAGCGTACACGTTGGCCAGGTTGGAGAGGGCAGCCGGAGGTGGGGTCGGGTTTTAAAAAGCCCACTGGAATTTCTGATATGCCCTTTGGGTGCCACCTCTTTGTTGAGAATCCCTGAGCTGGAGAGACAAGGCACTAAGATGAAATTCTAGACAATAGTCCAGGGATGGAGGGGGAATTTGAGGATGTTGGGGACAGGGTCTTCCCCTTACTGCCCAGACTCTCCTAACGGCCATCCCTGAATCAGGCCAATGGGAATGAATAGCATTACTCTCCTTGTGGAAAACACTTTTCCTTTTTCCCTTAAGTTTAGTGGAACTGCTATGGGGATGGATTGTGCATTTGAGTGAGCTCCTGAGAGGAGACAGGAAAGCTAGAATGTTTACAACCTTCCCTGACCTGATTCCATTTCGAGGACATGGGTCGTTAGCTGCTGGCAGCAGTCAGAGCTGTATGCATACTTTCCAACAGCTTTGTGATCGAATTTGGGCATAACTTGACTTTTTGTCCCTGAGGTGATTGTTATTATTTACTGGAAATTCCATTTTTAAATCCCAGCAGCAAAAGCCTTTCTTTTCTTCCTACACAATTCTCGTTAGAAGTTGCTATTACTCACTGTCTGGCTATAACCTAACTAATGACCTAACTTAAGCCTTTTAAACTAGATGTCTTCTTCTCGTAGTTCTCTAGCTACTCTGGCTTGTGAACAGCAAACCCTCCACCGTGCACTGCTGTGCGTCATGGTTGGGTAATATAAAACACCCATGGCAACACGCGAAACACCTCAGATGCTTTTTGGCTATTACAGCAAAGACTATACACAAAACAAAAACCAGACCCTAATATCCAGTTCCACAGCTTAGCAGTGTGACCTCAGGAAAGTAACACTGCTGATTTAGTCTTCATTTCCTCATTCGTAGATTAGGCTAAAACACGGCAATTCGATTTTCTCTTGCACGTCACTGGGACTGATTGGTAGTGGCTGCCAATAATGCTCAGCTGAGGAAGTATAGTGGGGAATGGTTCTGTGACTCATGATTGATACCTGCTGTGGGTGAGGCAGCCTGAGTGGTATAATTTACCAAGTGTTGCCAGTACTGGTTTGGCAATGTCTTAGGTCTATCCCTGCAGAAATATACAGAATATATTTAATGTATGAGCTGGCCCTAGAGGCAAGATTGACCAGGAGAAGTTTAGTATTTCAGTGTGTTATTTGTAGGTATATCACCAAAGCCTCCAAAAGTTGTGGGAATCCTGGGTGCACCTCAAAAGGTTTCATGTCCTGGATGAGCCTGACACCTAGATTGAAATGGAATCTGTCTTTGTATGCTGTTTCTTTTTTTTTTTTTTGCGGTACGCAGGCCTCTCACTGTTGTGGCCTCTCCTGTTGCGGAGCACAGGGTCCAGACGCGCAGCCTCAGCGCCCATGGCTCACAGGCCCAGCCGCTCCGCGGCATGTGGGATCTTCCCAGATGGGGGCACGAACCTGTGGCCCCTGTATCGGCAGGTGGACTCTCAACCACTGTGCCACCAGGGAAGCCCTGTATGCTGTTTCTAACCAGGCTAGGCTTTTAGATACCAGGGTCACCTGGCGCATTCCTGGATGAGGGTAGGTGGGGGACAGGGATCAGTGGCATCCCAGGAAGAGGTGGGACGTGTGTAGTGTTAGCGTACTGAGACAAACAGTTAGGATTCCTATAATCTTTAAGCTTAGAAAATATACTGACATCTCAATAAGGGACCGACTTAAAATATTTTCTGAATCTTAGGGAGGTTATATAACTTGTTCAAGATCACAGAAGGTGGGCAGAAGGGAGTTAACATATACTAAAAGCCCACTATAAGCCAGGCACGTTATGGCATAATGACTCACTCTTTCCAATAACTTATGGCGGGAGTGGGGTATGCTGGGGAGTAATGCAGTTGTAGCATCTCATAGACAAGGAACTGGTGTGCAGAGTCCTTGAGTGACATGCACACAGCTGCACAGGAAGAGGTGGACCAAGGCCAGTCTTTCCAACAGTTCTGGATTCTGATCATAGCACACTTTCTATCAGGACTTCTGTGTGTAATTGTCAATGCATTTGGACCCCAGTATCTTGGGATCTGTGAAAACTAGGGAGTAGTTTTATTTTTATTTTTGGAAACATTAATTATACAGATGTTTGTAAGCCAATTGCTAACATAACTGGTTGTGAGGGGAATTTTTTTTTCTTTTGTAATTTTTTTTATTTTTACAAATAATACCGTGATAAAACAATAAAAATTGCTTCTTTGAAATATTTTCCTTTAACATTTTATAAGTTAATCGAACAGATACTACAATAGATTGTTGTTTAAATAAGGGAGCGCAAATGATTTTAGTATTACAAAACTTTAAGCTGAGGCTACACTCAACAATAAGTTTAGAAAATGGTATTACAAAAGATTGAGAGTGAGTAGTAAAAAAACCCCAAACCAAGACGAAACCCAAGCAGGGCCGCTGTGCTGTAGGAAATCGGGTGTTTTCACTGCCATAAATCTTCACTGTGGCCAAACTTACAAACCAGTCCTCTGGGGAATTCCCTGGCAGTCCAGTGCTCAGGACTCGGCACTTTCACTGCCAAGGGTGTGTGCAGTTCAATCCCTGGTTGGGGAACTAAGATTCTTCAAGCCCCACGGCCAGCAAAAAACACCCCCAAATCCCCCAAACTCAAAAACAACCCTGCCTAACCCCCCCCCAAAAAAAGGTGTATATACGTCCATGCCTCTCTCACTTTGTCACAGCTTACCCTTCCCCCTCCCCATATCTTCAAGTCCATTCTCTAGTAGGTCTGTGTCTTTATTCCTGTCTTAGCCCTAGGTTCTTCATGACATTTTTTTTTCTTAAATTCCATATATTTTCTCCCATTCTGAGGGTTGTCTTTTGGTCTTGTTTATGGTTTCCTTTGCTGTGCAAAAGCTTTGAAGTTTCATTAGGTCCCATTTGTTTATTTCTGTTTTTCTGTCCATTTTTCTAGGAGGTGGGTCAGAAAGGCTCTTGCTGTGATTTATGTCATAGAGTGTTGTGCCTGTGTTTTCCTCTAAGAGTTTGATAGTTTCTGGCCTTACATTTGGGTCTTTAATCATTTTGAGCTTATTTTTGTGTCCGGTGTTAGGGAGAGGAGACAGAATTTGACTCAAAGCCTGAGTGTTATGATTCCTTTTGGCTCCAGTAGAGTCATCTTGGTAGTTTGTAGGAACCATGTGTCATGTTCTGGGTTAATTCTCTAAATGATAAATAATGGTATTGTGACTCAGCCTACATCATCTTATCCTACCAGAGATGCTCCATAGTGAGGTGACTTTTCAAAGCCTAGGAAGACGTTATAGAAATACAGATAATAAAGTAAAGCAAATTCTTAGTATTAATACTTTGGTATGATTTAAGAATAAGTTTTATAATCCTTGGGCTATTTTGTGTGTATTTGTATTTCAAGGTGTTTGAAATAAATCTGGTCTACTAGATAATCTGATTATAATTTGAAATGTGTAATTATACTAGACTCATGGTATTGATTTTAAAGGTATAGTAGACTTTTATTAAGATTGTAAATGGCATTTAAATGTTTTGGATAGCCTGGTTTATTATATTTTATTTAAGTTTGATATATTAGATTAATAGGAATTGCTTAAATGCATAGGAAGATTTTGCTTTTTAGGTTTGTAAGTCTGTCAGGGTTTTGGAGTGTTTGAGAGAATCGGGTATGTTAAATGTGTAAAATTTTAAAAGTTCCTGAGGGAATTAAATTCGTAAATTGGGTTCATTAGAATTTAATCTTTTAAAGTTATCAGTTAATTGAGTGTAATCAAAGAAAAAACTGACTCTGAATTCTTATTTTTATCAGAAAGTAATAGGTTGATACAAGACTTCGAAATTGAATTTAAAGGCTTTTGAATTTACAGCTTTCAATATATTTAACTAATTAAAAGCAAATTGTTAGAGTAGTCCTTTCAGTGCGCAAGGTTCCCTCAGACATTGGAGAGCTCAAATGACATTCGTAAGCACCCCGTAAATGGTTATAATCAACAGTAACTACTTCTTGCCCTCTGTTCCTTTGAGCCCTTGCAGTGAAACGTCCACAACTGTGTGTCAATTTCTTGCGATCCTGAGGGTCCCGATTAGCTGAAGGCAAGGATTATTCCAAAACCAAAAAAATTTTTTTTTTTTTTTAAAGAACAAGAGCCCAGTTTTTTAATTTGATCGTTTCTTGCATTTGAAGTACTCCTCCATGACATCCTTGGCCTGAGACTCTTTGCCGTAGCCCTTAACCACCACGCAACTGCAACCACTTGAGGGGTTTTTCCCTCTCCATCAGTTTTACAGAGGCCTACCCATTCCCCCAGTTTCTTGATGTCATCAACCTTAATCAGGTTGATTTGGTGCTCAGCACGAAGGGCTTCCACCAACTTGACATATATAGGCTCCTCACAGTTGGATGCGAGCACACAGATGGGCTTTGGCAGCTTCCCGAATTCCACGTGCTAGGCCATCGTGGATGAGGGCGGTCTTCAGCACCTCTTGCAGAGCAGAATTAACGTCCATTACACCTCCAGCAGCAATGCCTTCCTCGGCCATGGCGGCAGGGACTCCGAGGTGGCAGGGAAAGAGCAAAACCACACTTCTTTTGAGTCAATAATTTTATTACTATTACTTTTCACACCGAGGAGACTTAGTTACATAAAGTGAGATATTCTGTGAGTTGATTACCAGTAGTAGAAGCACAAAGGTGTGGAAAGTGTAACATGAACACAGTGAAGAAACGCCCTTTATCAGAGTGAAGTCCATGTGACAGAAACACATTACTCCAAACAAACTATGTACAAATAAATATAGCTTTCCATCTATGTACAGACATTCACAGAGAATAAACTGACGCAAAATCTCCATACATCTCCTCCTCCAGCGAAAATTGATCACAATAAACAAAACACATGGGAAATGACAAAAGTACCTTGGAAGTGCATCAGCTGGATTCTTGTAGGGGTATAGAGGTTAAAATGCTTCTTGAAAATGGAGGCAAACAGAGGAAGCATGAGATGACATCTATCCCTAAAAAGATCCTTTACAAAAATGGCATTCTGAAATTTGTAAGGTAACCTGTCCAAAAGACAGTTTATGAGTTCTAGGGCAATGCCTATGTTGGGGTCAGTGTCGACAACGTGGTCTCTGTTTTAACACTATGCAAAGAACAAAAGTATAATTTATCTTTCCTTTAGTGCTAGCAGCCACTTCATTAAACCAGGAAGGTAGTTTTTGCTACTCTTTGATGGCACTTTTGAGACTGCAGATTGCTTAGAGATGGAAGCTGTTGCTTCTGGAGTTTTTTCAAACTGGAGCAGAAGAAAATCATCCAGGCTAGATGCAGGGCACAAAATTTTGTGTGCAGGGTTCAACAGGATTATATCCCAACAGAGTTTCCCTCATCCAGATGGAGAGTCTCTGCCCTTTGGAGAGATGCTTCAGACCACAAAACAACCCCCAACAGAAACATCACTGGCTCTGGATCCAGACAATCTTTCTTTAGGGCAAATGGCCAATTAAACATAAAATTGATGGGGTTGGTCAATTTAACACACATATTTACTCTATAGAGATAATTTACGTACCCAGGTGGTAGATATTTCTAGGCTGTTAAGTGCCTTTTAGTCATTCTTTTAGCTTTTACTCAAATCATGTAAAAAATTGTGATGAAGTGAAACAAAGTTTTTAGTTGTGGGGACATCTGTGTGTACATGGCGTGTAAGCAGTGTATGATACTGGGCCAGAAATTATGTAGTTTAGCAGAAAAGGAAAAAAAAATCCAATGCATTATGAAGTCTCCTGTTTTATATGCTTTCTTCCCAAGGAAGGTTTATAATTTAGGCGTAATAAATTATTGATAAACTGTATATCTCTATTTGCCACTTTTATAAGGGAACTTCTTAGACCCATCCTATATTTACATAAAAACTCAAATAAACCTTAAATTTTCCGGGTACATATATGCTAATTATCCATTTCACTCTCTATATTGCTTTACATAACAAATGGATTCCTGAAAAACAGTAAATCTATAACTTAAAAAAGGAAATACTTTCACTGTAGTATCAGAACTTGCTATTTAAAGGACCTTGCTATTTAACAAGCTATTTTGAAAGTGAAGAATGCTTTTGTGAAATGAACAATTTCTTTGATTTTCAGTTTTATTAAAGTACACATCTAAAATTTATCAGGTTAGGATTGTCTAGAACAATAATTGTATGCCTTAAAAAACAGAACAGATAAACTCTTAATTTACAACAAACAATACAAAACAGGAATGACTCATGGACTGCTTATCGATTGACTATATTCAGAAGCCCTGAATATATGTATTATTGGTATTTTATGGCTTTAATTAAGACAGTTGTCTCTTATGAAGTATTGACACTATAAAGTGCAATATTAAAAAATTAAAAAACCTAAAAGGCATCCATTGTCCTTCACTTTTAGCCTGATGAGAAGAATCGGAGATTTGTTTAATTAAATGGCAAAGAATTTTTTACCCTTAATTCCTGCATGTAATTTCATCCTTAAAATTATTTTATTTGGGGATTCAGACTTCATTCATTCGTTCCTTTTTCTTTTCTCTTTTTTTGATGACATGATTTAAAAAATTAGTATTCTCTTTTGGTTAGTTGAGTGCTTTTCGAGAACTGTCAGTCCCAAGGACTTAGTTACTTCCAGATCCATTGCAAAGGAATATGCAACCCAATAAGTGAGAAAGTAGGAGCAAATTTGCAGCCTTTTGGTGAACTGTACCCCATTTTCCTGGGCCACAACACCAATCAACAATCTTACAATTCCCAGCCAACCCACCACACAAGGAAGTAAATGCGCTGCAATACTGGGTGATGAGAGGTGGTCCAACCATTTCCCCCATTTCCTATTTAGAGCAAAAATATAGATTCTTTCTGGTAAATCAATGCAGGTAAGTGCAGGTCCAGAGTTCCTGAATGATCTCCAGTGGTGTCTCTCCCATTCTGAGTACTTGTTGAGTGTGGGATTATGACCATAAAGACGAAGTCCGTGAGCTTCACCTCACCAGGGTCTCAAGACAATGCCGCATCAGTATTCAGACTTTTCACCAGAGGATAAATGCCTGTTAGTACTTGTTGAGTCGAGGCCTACTGGTGCTTTTTTAAGGCATTTCTGTGACTCTCTTGTAGTTGTGAATTCTGTTCCCATTTTAGTATCAATTAGGAGGGAGTCCCTCCCCCCACCCCCCAAGAAGTAGTCAATTACACAAAACGTAAGTTGTTAGGCCCACGGGGCTAGCATTTTTCTATCTTCACCTTAATGCGGAGATGGAGAAAAGGCTCATTAGACTTGCCAAGTACAAGTAAAGTGGAGAGGCTGGTGGTGAGAAGCTGGAAGGGGAGTAAGCACTGGGCCCAACCTAGACTTGAAAACTGGAAGTGGGGTTAGAATGAAACAAACTGAGACTCAGTAAGGCCCAAGGGAGAGGGGGTCATGGTAGGTAAGAACATCCATCCAAATGCACTGGGCGAGCTGAGAAATGCACTGGCTTCACCTGAATGTCTCAGGGAACACAAGATTAATGTGAATTAGCAATGAAGTGTGACTTTCTAAAAGGTAAGGGGCACAGAGGAGTGCAGAAGCAGGGGGTAAACACTGGGTCTGAGGCTGTCATTCCTCCCTATTCAGACCTTATACTTGTGCCATGAGTAATCAAAAGGTTCCATGATTTCAGAGCAACATAAAGCATTTTAAAAGGCTTAGTAAAGAAAAAATTAAAAATTATTGAGGGTTAGACAGAAAGACTCAGAAATAAAAACCTGGAGATAACATTTGATGCAAATAGATAAAGGGTCACATAGTGGTGACTCCCAGCTCTGTCAGGGGTAAATAGTGAAGAGTGCCCAGATGCAACTCTTTTCTGCCGAACAGAAAAAAAAAAAAAAGGTGAATTCATCACCTTGAGGGGCTGGGGTGAATGTGGAGGAAGACTTTTCTGACACGGATGATTGTTAATGTTAATAGCTAACAGACCTGGGTTACACCAGGAACATCTATGCTAGGATTTCTTTCCTACAAAGGGATTGTCTTTTGGATCAGGGTGATAGGTTGAACAAGTGCTCTTAACAGAACTAAACCTTTGGCAAACTCAGTGCCAATTCCATGGCACTCTTTCACACTTAGGTCTTTATCAGTTTTTTAAAAAAATTCTTTATGGTTTTCCAGTCTGCCAACCAATCATTTGGTGGAAGGGCTTTGGCTTAGATAATTTGGTGTTCCATAGTGTCCCCACTATTTGTTTGCTAATTTGAACAGAGTTGTCTATCCAGTCATAATTAGAGGCTCCTTTTTCTCTCTAAAAAACTGGCTGACTTGTGGATTCCTGGGCCATTTGTAGCTTACTCTCACTTTGTTTAAACAAAACTGCCACTAAAGACCATGATGGAAATCAGGTGGTGCTGGGCAAGGCCGATGCCCTGTGCAGTGAGGAAGGTGGGCAAAGCAGCAGTGAGCACACTGGGGGGCATCTAGGTGGAAAGCACGTGTGACTTCCGTAACAAACATGAGTGCAACCGTGTTTTCTACAGACACCTAAAGGCTCCTGGTGATTTCTGTGCTGCAGCCCATGCCTTTTTTTAAAAAAGATATTTATTTGGTTGTATCAGGTCTTGGTTGGGGCAGGCAGGGTCCTTAGTTGTGGCATGTGAACTTTTAGTTGCAGTGTGCATGTGGGATCTAGTTCCCTGGCCAGGGATCCGAACCCAGGCCCCCTGCATTGGGAGTACAGAGTCTTAACCACTGTACCACCAGGGAAGTCCTGCCTGTGCCTTTTGGAAGCTTCCAGTAAAGTGAAAAAAAAGAGCGTAATCTCACAATGAGTAGTGGAGTTCAGCTGGCTCTGAGTGTGCCCTTCTTGCTTTCCTTGTTTGCTAGATATTTCAATGAATAGGAAGCTGTGAGATTAAAAAACGAAACACAAAGCTAGAGAGGCACAAGGAGCTAACCTTAAATAGCTAGTGGAGTGGAGGCCCTTACCTTTCTTCCCAATGTCTTCTTGAGAGGGGGACATATTTTTATCTGGGACTCTATCGGCTTTTGTAATTGGGTAAAAAAGCCTGAAATTTGTAATTATTTAAAACTACATAGGGATATATATCAATGTGATATTTGCTTTCTTGGGAATCCTGGTAAAAGTAAGTTAATTTCCCCTTTCTTCCTTTTCCTTATTCTTTATTTTTTCACTAACTTTCTCTTCACGACAAGCCCTCACCTACTCATTGAAGACAGTCTTGCTGAGGGAGGTACAGGAGTTGAGTATGTGTCTTTTAAAAATATTAAGCCAGGTGGTTATGTAAGATCTGGCTCAGCAAGAATGAGCATTAGCTTCTCTAACAAGCTTTCAGGAGACAGTTGATTTTTCCAGAAATCGTCCTGAGAACAGTTTCCCTTTATTTCTTCTGGAACAGAGCTGTAACAATCCAATTAATTATTACTAGCCACTTAACGACTGGAGTAGCAATCTGTCCAGGTGCAAGGAAGCATGGCGTGCTCATAATCTTGTGTGTGTGTGTGTGTGTGTGTGTGTGTGTGTGTGTGTGTGTGTGTGTGTGTGCTGTGCGTTGTTGGTAGATGTAGGGAAGAAAGCATATTGAAGTTTTCTGACATGCTTGGATTCAGACCCACGTGTTATTCCAACCCAGCAATTTCGGCAGAGCAGTTAACATAAGTCCCATCTTTTCCAGCTGTCTGTCTGGCCAGCAGCTCTATCTGTTGTCACTTCCCTGGTCAGCTTTCTGTTAAGGTGGTCTTGGGTGGAGGGCTTCCCTTGATAGCTCATCCTTGTCACAGAGGGGTTTAAGAGCTACGAGCATTGGTGGGGAGTTTGCCAACTCTCTCCCTGCCCAGCAGTGATGTACATTAGTATCATCAAATGTCTCATCAGCAAAGCAGCTGTGTTTTGCTGAAAGGCCTCCAAACACCTGATTCACGTCTTCCCTAGAAAATAAATTATAATGGCCCCTGTCAGCTGACACCTGTGAGAAGCCTTACAAAGCATTTTCCCCAAATATGGAACAGTCCCTGCCTGTTTTTATAATCTTCTGGGCAAGGCTTTAGGAAGTTCTGCTGCGTCAGCCAAACTGATAAGCAACCCTCCCCCTTAGTCCGTGTCCGTTACTGTGTTTTCCTGACCTGCCACTTCCTGGCTCAGCTTAGGCCCGGGAAGCTGCATGCAAACCCTCTCATCTCCAGCTTCAGTTCTTGAGGGTTTAGGCAGGTTCAGAGGGCAGCTGAACTCGGCGTGGCCATTCCCAGAGGCAATTGAGAAGGGTCTATTTGGGTATTCTCAGCATGAACCAAGTCGTTCTCCCGTCCTGAGGCTGCCTAGGGTGACAGGGGAGGTGACAGCAAGTAAGACCTGCTTGGTTTGCTGCAGGTAAAGGGAACCACTTGCGTACAGCTCATTTATTTATTTATTTATTTTCTGCGGTACGCGGGCCTCTCACTGCCGTGGCCTCTCCCCTTGCGGAGCACAGGCTCCGGACGCGCAGGCTCAGCGGCCATGGCTCACGGGCCCAGCCGCTCCACGGCATGTGGGATCCTCCCGGACCGGGGCACGAACCCGTGTCCCCTGCATCGGCAGGCGGACTCTCAACCACTGTGCCACCAGGGAAGCCCCATTTCATTTATTTTAGATTGAACAGTAAGAGGTTGGCTCTTGAATTTTTGATATTTTTACCCTGTTCCAGAAAAACAAAGAGTATCTGTAGTCTAAATTTTTTTCCCCTGTACTTTTCTACTGTGCATTCTTTGCCTCTACATCGCCATTAGGGATATGGCTGGCCATTTAAATGCACAGGGAGGGTTCGTGTGTGTGTGTGTGTGTGTGTTTGTACGTACTTGTGCACAAAACAAACCTTATGAGATCAGGAGGAAATGTTCCCTTTGGTTGTTGGTGTGCATGTTTTTCCTTTCCTTTCACTAAGGCAAACTTTGGTGCTCCCTGCTTTTGAATCCTGGATGTAATTGGGTCAGAGGGTGATGATGTAAGTGGTATTGTGTGTATATATATAGATAGATTTGGTATGAAGATATATGTTTATATATGTATTTACACAGGCACTAGAGATGAACTACTCGGAAAACCATGCTGTGGAAAGTTCTTTCTTATAATTATGTTAATGATTTGAATGCTTTTAAAGATCCGCTGTGGCATCCTATACACTTCTGTCTGGGTTTACCCAAGCCCAACACATAACCTCACAGACAACTTATAGGGGGCAAGCAGGGGCAGGGAGGTGCTTGCATACTGGCCAGTGAGCCAACACTGCACACCCTTGAGGTGGGAACTGGGCTCAGAAACAGCATCTTCTCAAATGCAACGTTTCATGACTGACAACACTCCCTAGGAAGGGAGCTCCCAGGCAAGTCAAATGCCCTGTGGCTGCTTGGATGTGTCTTCACCGTGAGCTGGGAATGAACGGGAAGGAGTGAGGAGGCAGGGTGAGTGTGGGGAAGGGCTGGAATAAGAACAGGCTTGCAGTGGACCTCCCTCCTCCTTTCTGGTTTTATATAGTCCATCTGCAATTGAGTCAGAGTCACCTACTCAAACCTTCTTTCACATAACCAACCAGTCCATCATACACATTCATGCAATAAACAACTCTGCTCCCCTTCAAGTGATGCACAGGGAAAACCATCAGAGTTTTTAACTCAGTGTTCACTTACTCCTTCTCTTTCACTCAGAGGAACTAACACGAATTCTTGCTTCAACACAAAATCCTGCCCTTGATGAAGGAGACGTGGGTCTCTCTCACACAACTGAACACCCGACTTTGCAAAGTTGGAGAGACTGGGAAGCTGGCCTCCTGGGTGGCAGCCATCTTGGCTTCCTGCTTTCCCGTTGGGCCTCCGTTCAGAAGAGCGATGATGGGCACTACCTGTGGCTGCCATGCTCTGTGGAGTGGGCTGAGGTTTTGTGGAAGGAATGCTGAGCTTGATCTTTATTCAGTTGTGAGTTCTGCATCCTGTCTCCCTGTGTTAGGAGGGACGTGCTCACCGCAAAATCATAGCAGCATCAGTGACACAACAGACTGGAGAGAAGCCATGGTGTGTGCCAACTTAGATGCAGGATGGCTACAGAATAATGCACCATCCTCTATGTACTTTTTCATCTGATTATAAGGAAGCATGATTTGGGGAAATGAAAAACTGCATGTTTTTCAGTAAGTTAGTCCACCTAATCTTTTTTCTCTGTCGGTTTTATTTTCTTTTGACGTAGACCTGAGAAATCATACAAAATGTCAAATAGAACTTGGGAGCACTGAATGAATGAAATAAAGATGTCCCTTGAATGCTCTGGAAATCAGATCCTTGAAGTGACTGGCTTGAAGCCAGTGTAAGGAAGCTGTTGAGTGTAGTCTGCAGTGTACTCTGTGAGCTAGAAAGAGTCCCAGATGCGGTCCTGATGGCAGGAGAGACACCCATGGTCCATGAGCTTTAACCAGATCCTGGTCCTGGCACCACTAGACACAGAACTCAGAAACCTTCCTAGTTAACAAACGCCTTTCCAAACATCTTGAAGCTGCCTTAATCCAAGCAGTATTGATCAGTCATTCTAGTTCTATTGGTTGCAGGAACAATGACTTCTTCCTGCAGCCACTGAAGCCCTTTGTGACCACACTGGAAGATGCATTAAAGAACCATGTCCTTAGGGGGCAAGTCCCGCTGAGCGCCTCTACTGGATGGTATTTCTTAGTACATATCCAGGCTTTCTTGGCAGGCATTTTGATGCCCTTAGCATCAAAATACGTCTGAATGACAATCACAACTAAACTTGCCCCCCTTCTTTTGATGATAATGGGACATGCATTGCAACAGTATAGGTTCAGTTTATATAGTCTTGCTGTCCTAGAAGTGCACTAATTTGCTTTGCAATCATATTTTCTACTTGCATGCTGGGGCAATATATAATCCCCCTCCCCCAAACCCAACCCTGGTCACCTCCCCCTTGCCCCAAACCAGTATCCACCCAGCCTGGGTTTTACCTCTGAATGTCCCAATAACCCTGTGGGTTTCAGAGAGTGTACCCCAGCTGGGGTGGAGAGACGGTCTTCCCGGTTTGGCTTGTGGGAATATTTTGGAGGGCTCATTTCAGGGCCCCTACAGGCCCTCTTCACCCAGCCCTCCCTCGTGCAACCTATTTTCCTAAAATATCCACCGTACCAGGCAGAATCCCAGTATGTCCAAGGTAGGCTGAAGGTCACAGCAATGATTCTCTTAGCTCACCTCTTGCACTTAAGAGGTAAAGCTCAGACTGAAGGTTGATGCCCCTCTTCAAATAGGTACTAGAAATATACTAGAGCTATCCCTGAAAAGATGCAGTTGTATTTATATATATATATATATGATTATATATATATATATATTTATAATTTTTCTTTCTTTGTATTCGTATAAGGTATGTACTACTCTATAGGTGTGGAAGGAGAGGTATAATACAGGAACAGGCAGGTTGTGTGCATGTGCATCTATACATAATATATATTTTTTATATGTATATATATCACCTCTGTCATTCTTTGCATCATGACAACGACCAGCGAGGAATACCTGTGAGCAGTGCAGGGAGAGAAGCCCCAAATGCTGGGATCTCTGTCTCTTGCATGGAGCCGCTGCAGGAGGCAAGGGTGGGAGCAGCCCAAGAAATGAGTGGGCCCAGCGCGAAGCCACCCCCTTATCAAAGCCACCAAGGAGGAACACTTGAAATGCCCAGGGCTGTGCGCCAGCGGAGGTCAAAGGAGCCTACAACCCTGAGCGGGGAGGGACAGTCCATTTTGTTGGCTCAAGATATGGCTTTTCCTGCTAGATGGAGACAGGGCACATGAGGATTCTGTCTTCCAGGAGGACGCTGACCACGAGGAACCCAAAGTAGAGGCCAAACATGATGAAGCCCAGCACTTTGTTCATCCTCCATTTGCAGAGGGCGATGGAGAGGATGACGAAGAGCAGCATGATGAAGAGGAGGACGATGGCGCAGAAGAGGCCGTTGCTGCTGACGGCCACGGGCTGGAACCTGTGAATGGTGGTGTACAGGAGCCAGGGCAGTGGGAGCCTGTGGGGGAGAGAAGCAGGGTAGAAGGGGGCGCAGTCAGGCACGCTGAGGAAGGCACAGGACGGGAGCGTTAGCTTCTCGGAATCTGTGCTTGGAGACGAGTGTCCTGTTAGGTTCACTAGGACTCAGGCCTGGCTGATGCAGGGAATCATATTTACAAGGAAGTCAGGTGAACTTGAGAAACCTTGATCTATTTCCCAGTCAAATTAGGGAGGACAGAGAGAATGTATTCTACGGTTGAACAAGATCAAAGACACGGCTGCTGCAGGTGATTTCTGAACTTGATTTGAAATCATTTTTTTGGGTTTCCTTCCTAGTTGAGATTAAAGTGTTGCTCTTAGCCCTAAAGAGGTGAATTGGAGGATCTGTACAGGATGACAGGAGGAGATGATAAATGGAGAAAAGGTATGGAAATCTGTGGTGAAAATGACCAAATTATTTTTTTTAAATGGAGACAGAGAATAGCAATCACACACACACACACACACACACACACACACACACACACACACACACACACACACACACACACACACATATCCAATTCTGGTGAAGTTGTGGTTGACAGCACTACAAATAGATAAAAACCCTTTGGGGGAAATATGACATTTTTAATACTTTTGACCAATCAATTCTATTGTCGGGGATCAAGCACAAGGAATAATTTGAAATGCAGATGCAATTTTATTCAGAAAGGTGATCATTTCAGTGTTATTTTGAGTAGTGAAAAATCAGGGATAACTTAATCTCTAATAATAGGCAGCTAGTTAAATAGCAAGCTATAAGTCAATGTAATTTTATGTAGCTATTTAAAATCATAAACTTATAATGATACAGGAAAATGTTCATGGTATGATTCTATATTTAAAAAGGATAAACATAAACGTAGCAATCTGACTTCAATAATAAATTTAAAAAGTGTTGGTTTGTATTTATGTTTTATATATGCTGGTATGTTGGTGTGTATTATGCCTTATATATATTTATGCTTTATATGTAGTTTTTAAATCCTTTACCTTGAGTATGTATGAATCCTATAAACAAGAAGCAAATGCTAGCAAGACTATGAAGAAACTGTTACAGTCAGTATATTGCTAGTGACTTTGTAAATTGGTATAAACTCTTGGGAAAGACTTTTTAGAAAAATATACTACATCAATAGCCATTGAAATGTTTATAATCTTCAATCCATCAATATTTCTTGAAGAAATTTATCCTAAAAAAATAATTAAAAGAGGGGATGTTTCTGCATAAAGGTGTTCATAAAACACCCATGATATCAGAAAATTGAAAAAAATACAAAGGTCCTACTAAAGGGTAAAGGCTAAACTGAAAGCAACGGGATGGAATCTTTTGAAGCTGTAGAATGTTAATTATGAGAGCTATGAAGAAACTTAGAAAAATGGTTGATTTACTAATTTACTAATAGATGCCTACTCTTTGCTAGGCATAAATGGCTTTAAAATGGAAAAATAAAAGCCCTCCAACAGGGCAAAATTGATTATTCACTAAGAAAACTTTCTGAAATATTAGGAGAAAAACACACAAAAGTTAAAATGTTTTGGGGTAGTAGGATTAGGGGTGATTTTCTTTAAACTTTCATTTAAGTTATAAGATATATAAAATTTAAGAACAATGAACAAAAAGCATCTTGCAATTCACTATAATATTTTTCAAAAACACGACAAATCTGTCTCATAGAACACTTGTAATTTTTCCCAGTGTGTAGGATTTTCTCTTTTTGTGCTACAGAATATTTTCTTTCTGTTTATACAAGATATTGACCAAGAAAACTACTCTAAATGTGTCGGCAGTGGAACTGAGAAACACTGTTTATACTAGGGATGTCTTTCCTTTAAAATACACCTTTTCAGGCATTCACTCTCTCATTCACTCGTTCATTCATTCATCCATCTACCCATCCATTCATCCATTCACTCTACAAACATCTGCCAAACCACTGCCATGCATTAAGCATTGTATTAGGCTTTGGGGAGTTCTTGTTCTTGGGGAGTTCACAGTCTAGCAGGCAGACTGATAGACAGGAGCATGACAAGAGTGTGAGATACAGATATACAGAAAGTATACAGGAGCCCGAGCCCCCAGGCAAGACTTAAGGGAATCAGAAAAACCAGGATTTGAGTTGACACTGGAAGGGTAAATTGGAGTTTTCCAGACAGACAAGCAGGGAGGGCTCCTGAGGGAGAGGTGCCAGCAAAGGAAGAAAGAATGGTAGGAGAGGGCATCTTTGGAACTCAAAGGTGGTTCAGACAGTGGAAGCTCAGAGCAGGGTTTTATGCACAGGTAGTGCTGGAGTTGAGAGCACAGACTCTGTTCAAATCCCAGCTATCTCATTACTAGTTGTGTGAATTCTGTGCCCTTTGGTTTCCTTATCTGAAAAATGGGGATGAAAATACATACGTCATAGGATCGTCGTGTGGCTTAAATAGATAAAAATGTATGTACAGTGTATGTGGTAGATACTGAATGAAAAAATTATATATATTAGGTAGTGGAAAAGATAAAAGAGAACAATATTCAAGATGTTCAATGAGAAAGTAGATCCGTTTTAGTGGTCTTCCAAACTCAAATGCAAGAGCTCAGTTCTTCCGGGAACATAAGGATAATATCCCATGTCTTACTTTCTCAAGGGGCTGTCCTTCAAGGTTATTTATCAGACTACTTTTACTTGGACCCATTAAATGAAATGATAGAGATGACAGCCTCCCTCCCCAATCGGATCCGCTTGAGATTATTCATATTGAGAACTTCAGTTTGCTTAACTGTAAGAACAGATCTCATCTTCTGACTTTCAAAAAACCTAGAATATCTTCACCAGCACAGATAAAGAAATGATAATGCCAAACCTGCCAGCATTTTCCAAGGAAGGAGGTGGGATATTTTTTCTGGGCCTATGTTTGTTTCAGTCTGCTTTCCAATCCAAATCTCATCTGAGGCTGGTGGGGACTTTTATTAGAATTAGAACATGGAAAAAAATACAGTGAAACCACCAGAGCATCTCAGTCACCTATGAATGTTGAATATTCATGACGTATAGCCAATGCCACTTTATAGGTGAAATTCTCTTAAAGTATTTCCTACAACACCCACTCCGTATGCAAGTTATGTGTTTCTGCCTGTGTACGGATAATTTATTCTTCATGAAGTTCTCTGAAAATGAAAATTGGAGTTGGTGAAATTGAATGGTACTACCAGTGTTTACTTTCTATTGGTATTGGTTGGTTTCGGGCTCTGAGAATCCTGGTCATGTCTTCACAGCTTCTAAGAAGACAAAGACAGTGGTGGAGGTGATGTGCACCTTTATACAACTAGCTCTACTCACCCTACAGTGATGTCAAAAATGTTGCTTCCAACAGAGCTGGACACAGCCATGTCCCCGAGCCCCTTCCGGGCCACTATGACACTGGTGATCAGGTCAGGGATGGAGGTTCCGGCAGCCAAGATGGTCAGACCCATAATCTCTTCACTTATGCCAATTGTCTCTCCAACCTAAAAGCAACGACAAAGACAAACATATGAGTGTCTGAAGTCACAAAACCATCAAAACCACTAACATTTGAATGCAACTCCCTTTTAATGAGTTCCTACTCTGTGCTGTGCTGAGTATTGAGATGATAACAAGCAATAAGGCACCATCACGGACAGAAAGGATTTTATATTTTAATGATATTCAGACCCAAGGGATCAGGAATGTTCACATGAGGATTAAACAGATAATCTCAAAAAAGAGCTATAGAAGACTAGAGTGCAGCCTCTATATGGTTTTTATTAAGACCAGGCAGGGGAAGCAGAAGATCAGAGTTATAAATGCCAATTGGTCATTGGCTACAGGGGCCAGTGCCTGACAATGGCACCAAATCCTGTAGCAGATTTGCCCCTGGATTTATCATTGAAGATTAAGAATTGACACCCAGTGTTCCCATTTTTCCTTAACATTTCCTAGTGTCTATAACCCACTCTTAAACACTTTTAGACTCTACCATTTTCACAGAAAACTTGATTTTGGGTGTCTTTGGGCTTTGTAACACAGGAATGTAAATCAGCAAGGCAGCCATGGAGAAAGCAAGTTAGGGAATCAGAGGACCTTGGTCTAAGGTCTGGCTCTGGAATTTATTAAGTACTTGACCTATTGCTAACTGGACCGATTGGGCAATATCTTTGATCCTCACTTTCTTTTTTTCCTTCCAGTTTTATTGAGATATAATTGACATACAGCACTGCATAAGTTTAAGGTATAGAGCATAATGATTTGACTTACATACATCATGAAATGATTATCATATAAGTCTAATGAACATCCATCATCTCAGATAGATATACAATTAAAGAAACAGAAAAAAATTCTTTTTCCTTGTGATGAGAACTCTTAGGATTGAGTCTCTTAACAACTTTCATATATAACACACAGCTGTGTTACTTATATTTTTATCCTGGTTTTCTGATCCATAAAGTGGGTACGATAATACTTACCTTATAAGGTGGTTGTGAGGACTAAATTACAATTTATGGAAAAACTCTTTGTAAATGGGTTTGACAATGATGTATGTCATCATTGAAAAGTGACAGGGGCACATTTATTATATTCTTTTGGTCTTTGCCTTTTAAGACTGATGACTTCTCTTTTGGACAGTTGGTCTAGCCTTCAATGTATGCTCCTCCAGTCTCTTGAGAAATGTGTTTGTCTTCGTGTTGTCTTTCTTTTAAAAGCTTTATGTGTTTTCTGGAGTTGGTGAGCTGCAGTTCTGAAAACCTTTACGACAATTCTTTCAGTTTGGTTTCCTACCTGATGACGTCCAGCATTTTTTGAGAAAATGTAAAGGGCCAAAGTAGCATGTAAGAATAAAGGTTTTGGGGGAATAGAATAAACTTATTTCTTTTTTAAAAAATTGAAATATAGTTGATTTACAATGCTGTGTTAGTTTCAGGTGTACAGCAAAGTTAGTTTCAAGTGTACAGTTATATATATATATATATATATATATATATATTTCAGATTCTTTTCCCTTATAGGTTACTACAAAATATTGAGTATAGTTCCCTGTGCTATACAGTAGGTCTTTGTTGGTTATCTGTTTTATACATAGTAGCGTGTTTATGTTAATTCCAAACTCCTAATTTATCCCTCCCCCCATTTCCCCTTTGGTAACCATAAGTTTGTTTTCTATGTCTCTGTGTCTATTTCTAGAATAAACCTATTTCTAAATCTCTGTTTCGATTTATAGGAATAGCCTGGTTCCCACTAGCTTAAAAACATAGTTGGGAGCTATTTTTATTTTGATGGTCATGCCTGCTCTAGAGCCTGGTGAGCTGAACTAGTTTACCTATCCTCGTGGTGCACAGATTCACTGCTCCCCATTACAGAGTGACATCTACGTGAGCAGGGTCATGGCCTTAATCACTATGGTCTCCCTAATAAGCAGAACATAGCCTGGTACATGGTAGGCTTTCAATACCTATTTGCTGAATAAACAAATCAATCTGCATACTTAGATGATTTTACTAGCATGAGTTTTACTGACTCTCCTAGAAGAAGTTAAACAAGAGTTTTGTACAAAAGTGCTCTATTTGAGCAAAATATTCTCCCTGATGACATTTTTTGTTAGATTTGGAGTGAAACATTTTCTTTTTACAAATTTATTTATTTATTCATTTTTGGCTGCATTGGGTCTTTGGTGCTGCGCATGGGCTTTCTCTAGTTGTGGCAAGTGGGGGCTACTCTTCGTTGCGGTGTGCGGGCTTATCGTTGTGGTGGCTACTCTTCGTTGCGGTGTGCGGGCTTATCGTTGCGGTGGCTTCCCTTTGTTGCGGTGTGTGGGCTTCTCGTTGCGGTGGCTTCTCTTTGTTGCAGAGCACGGGCTCTAGGAGCGCGGGCTTCGGGAGTTGTAGCTTGTGGGCTCAGTAGTTGTGGCGCACGGGCTTTGTTGCTCCGCGGCATGTGGGATCTTCCTGGAACAGTGCTCGACCCCGTGTCCCCTGCATTGGCAGGAGGATTCTTAACCACTGCACCACCAGGGAAGTCCGTGGAGTGAAACATTTTCAAAGACTGTGAAGATGCTGACTAAATGATTGTCGCCCTCAATAAGTTCCAAACTATCTAATACGTTCTTAGTAATTTAAAATCTTGGAGTTTTAAAGCAGTGACTATTTAAAAAAAATTTGTATCTGGAGTTTGAATGCCACTACCGACAGAAAATTGCAGAAATTGAAGAGAGGTGTTAATGGTAGTGTGGTTAAGAGTGCTAGCATGGGGTACAAAAAGCCCTGGGTGCAAATCCTAGCCTGCCACTCCTTGGGCACAGTGGCCAACTTCCCTGAGTCTCAGTTTTTCTCATGTAAAATGGGGATAATAATATCTACCCTCAGAGTTGTTGGGATGATTACATGTGATGATGCATATAAAGCAAATAGCAACTAGTGTCAGGCATAAAGAAAATGTTCAATAAATATCAGCTGTGATAACTCAGACACTACTCCTGTCCCTCTCCAACATATCAGAGTGCAACCCTCAGGGTTCCGGCAGCAGGGACAGAAGCTGGTTTAGCAGGATCAGTTTACAAAGTGGGAAGTCACGTGAATCAAGACGAATTTTCACTGTACATCAAAACCCTGATGACTCTGGGTGGCTCTAGAAACACTTTCACTGAAGGAGAACCCGTTTTCAGAAGCTCATTGTGAGTCTATTTCACTGAAGTGGACTTTTGGCGAGTCAGAGGCAAGGTGATGGGTGCATGGATGGGACAGCACTCTGATCAAATCGGGGAGCATCAGAGGAGTTTACAGCTAGAAAGGACCTCAGTAGTCTCTTGGGGGAAATTCCTTTGTTTTCTAATAGAAATAAATAACGAGGCCGCTCAGAATCCATATCCAGTGCTGCTCCAATATTCCATGATCCAGTTCCTTGCTGTGGCTTAGTGAGGATCTGATCTGCAAAATGTCATATTGGCTAAATGAGACATGAGGTTGTATCTGGCTCTTAGCATTAACCGAGAATTAACATTCAATTAACTAGACGAGGGATAGATTTTAATCACAGGTTTTCTTCACCCATGAAATTTACTAAGATGAAGATTCAAGATGTAAAAACAAAAAACTCCCCAAACTAAAGGAAAGTATGCACAAAGTGTTTTATGTGAAGGGCATTTATTTTTGGCCAAACAGTAGCCAAATAATTGTATTAACTAGCATTTATTATTGGTAAAACTGTGGATAACAAAATAGTTGAGCACCAAATGGTGCACTTGTTATCTTTATAGCTTTTACAGTTTAGAAGTACAAATGACAGAATTAGAGCTACAGACTTAGAACAGAATCTGCTATTTTGATCAGCTGTCTGGATATTTTGAAAGAGAAAAGCATTTCTTTGGAGAAAAGAAAGAGGAACTTCTCATTCATTATTTACTAGTAAGGCTTCTCTTTATGCACTTTATATTTCTGGGCTTTTTTTAGTAATTATTATTGTTCCAGGCATTGTGTTTATATTTATCTACAAGGGAATGAAAAGGAAACAGGATTGTGGAATGAAGATAATCATTAAAGAGTAGAGAAAGAGATGGAAGCCTGTAGGATGATGTTTCCTAGGATGACTAAAGAGAAATATCTAGAAAACAATATATTCCAATAAGTGAAAAAAATAACTTTTTTTCCTTTATCAGTACATGGAAGAATAAAAATGATTATTAGGAAAGGCCATTATATATCTATAAATGGCAAACAAGCACTCCTTTTAGCCTGGAAATCTGGAGGCTGAGAAGCTGCTTACCTTCTGCAATGATTTCTGTTGGGTATCGGTAGCAAACATCTTTCAACAAATGTAGAAAATAATGACTTCGGGGCAAACAGAACTTCTTCAGGGGGCTGAGGATTTTTTGGAAATATTAAGGAAGAGTAATCTGAGGTCAAATGTCAGTAAAATAACTCTGATAGGAATAATATAAAATATATTGTAGGAATAATGCTTGGTTTATCAGCCAACATTTCCAGTGGATTTTGTTAGTGATGCCATATCTTCTTTCTGAAAAAATTAAGGTGGAATTTCCATACAGTAAAATTCACCCTTTAAAAAGAGCATACTGTTCTGTGAGCTTTGACAAATATATGCAGTCCTGTTTCTCCACATCCTCATCAACAAATGGTATTGTCTGTCTTTTTGGTTGTAGTCATCCTAATGGTTGTGAAGTGGTATCTTATGTTTATTTTTATTGATTGATTGATTGATTGCGGTACGTGGGCCTCTCACTGTTGTGGCCTCTCCCGCTGCAGAGCACAGGCTCCGGACGCGCAGGCTCAGCGGCCATGGCTCACGGGCCCAGCCGCTCCGTGGCATGTGGGATCCTCCCGGACCGGGGCACGAACCCGTGTCCCCTGCAGCGGCAGGCGGACTCCCAACCACTGCGCCACCAGGGAAGCCCCTTATGTTTATTTTTGAACAACTTTATTGAGATATAATTCACATACCCTAAAAGTCACCCATTTAAAGTATATGATTCAGCGGTTTTTTAGTATATTTATAGAGATGTGCAACTATCACCAGAATTTAAGTTCAATTTTTCCTCATTCCAAGAAGAAACTCTATACCCGTTAGCAGTCACTTCCCATTGCCCTCCAACCCCCCCAACCCTAGGCACCTGTTACCTACTTTCTGCCTCTACAGATTTGCCTGTTATTCACATTTCATATAAATGGAATCACAGCATGTGATCTCTTGTGACTGGCTGTTTTCACTTAGCATAATATTTTAGAGGTTCATTTACGCTGTAGCATGTATCAGTATTTCATTCATTTTTATTGTAGAATAATATTCCATTGTGTGGCTATCCCACATTTTATTTACCCATACAAGTTGATGGACACCTGGATTGTTTCTACTTTTTGGCCATTATGAATGATGCGGCTGTGAACATTTGTGTATAAATTGTGCAGATGTTTTCATTTCTCTTGGGTATATAGACAGTGGAATGACTGGCTCATATGGTAACTCTGTGCTTAACATTTTGTGGAACTGCCAAGCTGTCTACAAAGTGGCTGCACTGTTTTACATTCTTACCAGAAACATATCAGGGTTCCAATTTCTATACATCCTCTCTAACACTTGTTATTTTCTGTCTTTTTAAGTCCATCCAAGTGAGTGTGAAGTGGTATCTCCTCACTGTGGTTTTAATTTGCATTCTCTAATGAATAATGATGTTCAATATCTTTTCTTGTGCTTATTAGCCATCTGCATACCTTTCTTGGTGAAATATCTACCCAAATCTTTTGTCCATCTTAAACATTAAGATGCCTGTAGACGCTTGCCTTTCTATCATTGAGCGTTAAGAGCTTTTTATATATCCTGGATACAAGTGCTTTATCAGAGAGATATGATTTGCAAATATTTTCTCTCAGTCTGTGGTTTGTCTTTCCAACTTTTTGGGGTTTTTTTTGGGCTGTGCCACGTGGCTTATGGGATCTCAGTTCCCCAACCAGGGACTGAACCTGGGCCCTCGGCAGTGAGAGTGCGGCGTTCTAACCACTGGACAGGCAGGGAATTCCCTGTCTTTTCATTTTTTAAATGAAGTTTTCTGAAGAGCAGAAGTTTTACTTTTGATGACATTTAGTTAATCAATTTTTTTTTTTTATGGATCATGGTTTGGTGTTATATCATAGAACTCTTTGCCTATCCCACGGTTATGGGGATTTTCTGTTTTCTTCTAGATGTTTTTAGCTCTTACGTTTAGAACTATCGTGCATTTTGAGTTAAGTTTTGAGTATTGCAGGTGGTAAATGTCTAAGTTCATTTATTTTGGCATACAGAAATCCAATTATTCCAGCAGCATTTGTTGAGAACTCTATCCACATATGTCCTTGGTGTATATTTCCTTATTTCAAATTGCTGTATTTTATTTCTGTTAAGAAGTATAATAATTTTAAGGGTATATTAGACAAAGAATACAAGTGGGCAGTTGGAATTTATGTAGTTTATAATAGAGATTAAAAGCATGAGTTTTGGAGCTGCAGAGTGCTGGGTTAGAATCTCAGTCCTGCTTTTTACTACCTAAATGATCCTGGGCATTTTTTTTTTAATTAGCTCTAAGCTTAACTCTTTATCTGTAAACTGTGGATAATAATAGTACCTCCCTCATAGAAATTATACCCATGTACAAGGACAAAGGGATGTGAATTACCTGGCATGTAGTATACATTCAATCAATAATGGTAACCATTACTGTCTTTGAGAATGTAAGACCTTTGCATCGCATTCCTCCATTCATGTGTTGCAACAAAATTCCTGAGAGTTTATTCTGGTGATGGGCATTATGACTGGTATTGAATTAAAAGTAGTAAAAGGGAAATGCATCATCATTTTTGTAAATGGAGGCTCAAGGAAGAGAGCATTTTGTCTCCAGTTCTTCTCCTAAGAGCCAGTTGGATGAGAACATGAGGTGAGTGGCTGCCCAAGAGAAAGTAAGTGCTGCTGAGCCAGGAAAAACTCTGACATTCCTCCAGGCCTGGGTTGGCCTGGCTTCAGGCTTTAGAGGGCAAGAAGCAGTGAGACTTGCCTTTCTTCCACATGGCTGTCTGGGGCTACGCCGATTTGAGTCCACGCTATAGGGAAAGGCCAGGAGACGAGGGAAAGTTAAGTGGAATAAATTCCTTTAGTCCTGGAATATGTAATTTGTTAGATGCAATACTGTTGTGACGGTTTCAGAAAGCAAACACACTGGTTAGCCACTTAGCAACCAAGAGAAAAATCCAGGCAGATGTGTGTCACTCTCAAGGCATTACCTGATGTGCCCACCAGACCATCAAGTAAGAGAATACTGCGATCCAGGTGATGGAGCCGAAGAACGTGATGGGAAAAAACTTCCTTGATGACTGAAAGAGAACCAGAAAGAGGAGAGAATGTGAGTGCTAACTGAAGTGATCTGCTAGCTCAAAGCTAAGACCACCAATTCAGCTACTTCTCCCTCGCTGCCTGCAGTCCTGGTAGAATTAGCAATACATGACCAAGCATTGGTCAAGCTGGGACGTTAAGATTCTCTCTCGAGAATGTGAAATTGGTGGAAGCCGAACCATCCCAAAGCTAGTTTCTGAGATGGAAGTCTTTTGAGGAGAATGTCTGTTCCTGTTGCTGGTTTCTCAGAGGCTCTCTGCTCCTGCCCTTTCCAAGGCTTGGTTTCTCAGTCTTGCCTTCAATCCCTCAATTCCCCACATTCTCTCTCCCTCTCCTGCTCCCTTTTCTACCTTCTCTTCAATTTCATGAGAATCAGTTTCTGTTGCTTCAACCCACGTATCCTAATAATCCATATGCCAGAAAGCCTACAGGATTAATTACATTTAACAAGAAGGATCAATCGTTTCCAAAATACACTGGCTCATTTCACGGTCCCGTGAATTATGAGGAAAAGCCACACAGAAGGAGCCATCACCACAATTAATACAGATTCCCGAGGATGGCCAGTCTCCAGGACGTTGGAGCCACACAAGTATCAACAGCAGATGCTCACTTGTGCTGCTCTCCAGGGGGTGGCACAGTAGACGTTCTTGGGAATGCTTTTTCTCCTGTTCTCCACCCCTAACTATGTTGTATCCTATTATGCTTCTAGCCCTGGGCTTTGTGCAATCTCAGGCTTATAGTATGAGCACTTTCAAAGTTTCTTTCAAACATCAGCCAAAATCAGACACTCAAAATGCAGTGTTTCTTATCCATCCCACTATAGGGAAATCCACGCTTGCACCGGATGGTAGTGGTGTCCTGTTGATGCCCTTTCTGCAAAACTGGGATCCTTTAAAACATGCTCAGATAACAGGATGCTCTCAGAGAGTCTCTCATTTATTATTGCCAAACACTTTTTCTTTCAAAGCTTTCCACTTTGAGAAACAATCTCATTTTTTGCTTTGATAACACCATCCAATTTTGTCCAGAGAAATGAATCCTGGAGTTGACCTGGATGAAAGCTATCTCACTTGTCTGAAGAGCTGACCTTGGGCAGTCACATAGAACACTTCTGCCATGGCTTTTGAGAGCTTCATTAAAAGGAAAAGGTAAACCTGTGTATGGTAATCTTTTGAATATCTTTAATGATGAACACAGTCGATTGCCCCAAAAAGGCTTATATTCTTTCTATTAATTTCAAGTTTTTAATATGTTTTCATTATCATTCACATGGTTCTATTAAATTTCACAATAACCATATTTCTTTCTTTCAGTGGTTGTGGTTTTTTTCTTGGGCCTTTTGTTAGCTGGGATGTCTGGAAGACCAGTGGGCTTGATTAAATTGGAGAAAGCATTAACCACGGTGAGTAGCCACAACCTTATTCTTAAATGCTTCCCCCTACTCCTTCCCTTTCTTAGAAGGAAAATATTTCAGCCAAAGACTCAGACTCCTTCTGGGGACCTAAGCACTATTTAATGGGTTATGGGAATAAAGGCATCAATTTTTCAAAGTGGAGCTTGAGACATTCACTTTGAAAGCAAATTCCTTTAAAGCAAGGGGTTCAGCGGATTCTGGAGACCAGATTCCCTGAGCCTTGGAATTGCCAGTGCCAAGAAATCAATTTTTCCCAGGCAAGGCAATCAGCTGATTAGAGTCCCTATTCTTTTCCTCTGGCCACAAGTCACTGTTTCAGGATCCTAGGTGTGATGAGGGCTTCATCGCCCAGGCCATGCTCTATCACAGGGAAGAGAAGGGCCCCCTCTTGTGATGTGGGACCACCCATGTGGTTTGAGCAGTAGCCAATCCTTAGCTTGATTTTGAGCACCCTGGGAGGGAACGGAGTACCATCTCCACACTTTATGACATGGCACATGGAGAGTCCTCATTTCACAGGTATGGCCCCTTTCCAGGTTAGCTCACTTACTAAGTATGTAACTATTATTTTATTATTTAATTTTTTGGTACCTTTGCATGTCTGTTCATTGATACAGCATCACAAGTCAGAATCAAATTATTTGAACATATTTCTCATCTAAAAAATATCATCCCTGAACCATAGACCATTCCCAGTCAAAAGGCAGAAAGTAAGGCATCAGACTAAGGATTTAAAGGTGCTAAGTTTACACCAACATATTATTGAAAATCTCTGTGTTTCAAAATTTGATGCTTATGAGTCTTAATCAAGAAGCCAGGTAGTCATTAGTGGACATCTAAATGTACCTAGTATTGGATTAGGAACTCACTGAAAAAAAAAAGGTTTAAAAATATTTTTTCTGGGCTTCCCTGGTGGCGCAGTGGTTGAGAGTCCGCCTGCCGATGCAGGGGACACGGGTTCGTGCCCCGGTCGGGGAAGATCCCACATGCCGCGGAGCGGCTGGGCCCGTGAGCCATGGCTGCTGAGCCTGCGCGTCCGGAGCCTGTGCTCCGCAGCGGGAGAGGCCACAACAGTGAGAGGCCCGCGTACCGCAAAAAAAAAAAAAAAAAAAAAAATATTTTTTCTTTGTAAAATTTCAGATCTTCATCATTAACTAGGGGTAGGTAAAGGCTGGGCACTTACGCTGTACCCAGATCTTGAACTAGACATGAAATTCAAATCTAGGTCTCTCTGACTATATAAGCACGCATTCCTAGATGTTAGGAATCTAGGTTATACTCATTCCTAAAGAAAGACAGGGCCAATAATGCTCAAAATATACCCGACTTTGGACACATAATGATCATCATAATACTAGCCTATGCTCTGAATGTCAGCAAATAAAGAGCCTCAGGGAAATACAGACTAGCATTCCAGCTGTACAACCGTCTGCCTCACCCAGCCTCCCATATTGTTCCTGCTTTGGAAGCATCAACCTTTCATGCATCAACAGTTTGGTTAAGCGTTTCCCCGACTGTCAAAGTACCTTACCATTTCCAATCTCACAGCCCAGGTAATGCCTTCTTTCGTTTTTTTCTGGACTATTTCCCTTCTTCGGACTCTGTGGTCTCATTCCAGTTATCACTGCCCAGTAGCACGTGTATTCTTATTTAGTTACTAGTCTCATTGGAAGGAAGAAAAGAGCTCCTGAAGCCAAGGTCTGATGTGTCAATTTATGGTTAGTAATGGCGGCTCATCCTGACATCTGCTGGGATGGACCTCATACCAAGCAGCAAAAAGCAAATTGTATCCATGCGTTGGCTGGCACATGTGTCCGTTTTGTTCCAATGTAATGGTTTACTTGTATAATTGACAGCTAATGTTCTCATTAGAAGTTTTTAGTACATGAGAGTGATATTTTCTTGGCTTAAAAAACATTACTGGACATTAGCTGGTCGCACAAATTGGCCATCTCCTAACTTACTTTCGACAAATATTCACTAAGCATCTCCTCTGTGCAAGGTTCTGGGGCATACATATTTAACAGAGTTCTCCAAAGCAATCCTGTTAAAGATTAAAAGTATGGTCTCTGGATTACTATGACCAGTACTGAAATCCTTGCTCATCAATTACCAGCTCTGTGCTCTGAGACAAATTATTTAATCGTTCTAAATCTCAGTTTCTTTCTCTGTAAAATGGGAGGAATAACAACGTCTAGTAGTTCTGAGGACTTCCACACACATGAAGTGTCTAGCAAACTGCCTGGCACAGAACAAGTGCTTGGATAGTAATGGCAGATGTTATTAGACAATATTAAGCTCATTTTGATTTTTAAGAGTTAAGAAAGGTGAAAGTGACTGCAGAGATATGCCCTAGAGTCTTGGCTTTGCTTCTTATTAGCTGGTTTTGCTTGGACAAGTCACTCAACTTCTCAGGGCCTCAATCACTCCATCCTTGCTAGAACCGTGCTTGGTACATAGTAGACACAATAAATACTTGGTGAATGAACCAATGCATGATAGAAACTGCAAAAACCTAGCTGGGTTCTGAAGCACCTTCCTAGCTCTGATGGGTCATATTTTGATATCTCATGAGATGCATTCTTGTTTTGTAAGAACATCCATCCTAGGCCATGAGAAAATAAAACTTTTGGGGTCTTTGTTTCCTTTATGATTTTCAATTTTCATCAAAGACATATTCCTCATTAAGGTTTGCATCTCAGTTCTTGTACTTCTAAAAGCCATTAATTTAAGAAAACTATAAAAGTGAAGCCCACCATTAATTATCTGAGCTGGAAATATGCATAATTCAACAAGCACTATCATATAATTTGCATATAAATGAAGTGTAAATAAAAGCAAGTGGGAGTACTATTTACTCTGAAACTAGATGTATACCTTAAAAAAAAATCGGGGAGGGGAAGATGGTGGAAGAGTAAGATGTGGAGATCACCTTCCTCCCCACAGATACACCAGAAATACATCTACACGTGGAGTAACTCCTACAGAACACCTACTGAATGCTGGCAGAAGACCTCAGACCTCCCAAAAGGCAAGAAACTCCCCATGTACCTGGGTAGGGCAAAAGAAAAAAAGAAAAAAGACACAAAAGAATAGGGACGGGACCTGCACCAGTGGGAGGGACCTGTGAAGGAGGAAAGGTTTCCACACACTAGGAAGCCCCTTTGCGGGCGGAGGCGGAGGGGGGAGCTTTAGAGCCACGGAGGAGAGCACAGCAACAGGGGTGCAGAGGCTAAAGCGGGGAGATTCCCGCACAGAGGATCGGTGCCGACCAGCACTCACCAGCCCGAGAAGCTTGTCTGCTCACCTGCCGGGGTGGGCGGGGCTGCGAGCTGAGGCTCGGGCTTTGGTCGGAGAGCAGGGAGAGGACTGGGGTTGGCTGCGTGAACACAGGCTGAAGGGGTTAGTGCACCACGGCTAGCCGGGAGGGAGTCCGGGAAAAGGTCTGGAGCTGCTGAAGAGGCAAGAGACTTTTTCTTCCCTCTTTGTTTCCCGGTGCGTGAAGAGAGGGGTTTAAGAGCGCTGCTTAAAGGAGCTCCAGAGACGGGCGCGAGCCGCGGCTGAAAGCATGGACCCCAGAGACGGGCGGGAGACGCTAAGGCTGCTGCTGCCGCCACCAAGGGGCCAACTAATCATTAGAGAAATGCAAATCAAAACTACAATGAGATATCATCTCACACCAATCAAAATGGCCATTATCAAACAATCTAGAAACAATAAATGCTGGAGAGGGTGTAGAGAAAAGGGAACACTCTTACACTGCTGGTGGGAATGTGAATTGGTTCAGCCACTATGGAGAACAGTATGGAGGTTCCTTAAAAAACTACAGACTACCATATGACCCAGCAATCCCACTACTGGGCATATACCCTGAGAAAACCATAATTCAAAATGGAAACAACCTAAGTGTCCATCATCGGATGAATGGATAAAGAAGGTGTGGCACATACATACAATGGAATATTACTTAGCCATAAAATTAAATGAAATTTAGCTATTTGTAATGAGGTGGATAGACCTAGAGTCTGTCATACAGAGTGAAGTAAGTCAGAAAGAGAAAGACAAATACCGTATGCTAACACATATATATGGAATTTAAGAAAAAGTAAATGTCATGAAGAACCTAGGGGTAAGACAGGAATAAAGACACAGACCTACTGGAGAATGGACTTGAGGATATGGGGAGGGGGAAAGGTGAGCTGTGACAAAGCGAGAGAGAGGCATGGACATATATACACTAACAAACGTAAGGTAGATAGCTAGTGGGAAGCAGCCACATAACACAGGGATATCAGCTCGGTGCTTTGTGACCACCTGGAGGGGTGGGATAGGGAGGGTGGGAGGGAGGGAGATGCAAGAGGGAAGAGATATGGGAACATATGTATATGTATAACTGATTCACTTTGTTATAAAGCAGAAACTAACACACCATTGTAAAGCAATTATACCCCAATAAAGATGTTAAAAAAAAATCGTGTTGTCATTGTAATTATTGTCAAGGTTTGGGATGCTCATCTCCATGGGTAATTCAAAAACTACTCAGGAGGCAGAGCTGCCAGGCTCTGAGGAGTAGCAAGTGTCTATTAATTGATAGTTTTCTCTTCTGTCTCTCCTCTCCCTAGGTAATTTTTCAAGAGGCCCGTGTGGCAGGACATGAGGACAATGGTAGACTGCAAAAATGACCGCATCACTTTGCAATTCCTCCCATGAAGAGATGAGGTCTATTTCCCAAGCCTCTGAATCTAGGCTGGCCTTATGCCTTGCATTGACTAATAGAATGTGGTGGAAATGACAATGTGCAGATTCTGAACTAGGTCTTTGTGGCTTTGTGGCTTTCATTTTCACTACTCTTTCATTTTCACTACATTCACTACTCCATCATGTGAATAAGCCCAGGCTAGCCTGCTTAAGGATACAAGACCAGTGGAACAGAGACAAGGTGTTCCAGCTGACACACGCCTACACCAACCAGCCCTCAGCCGTATAAGTAGCAGAACTGTCAGGCTGAGCCCCACCTAAATCACCAACTCATAGAATTATGGGCCCAAAAAATGCTTGTTGTTTTAAGCCACTAAGTTTTGGAGTGGTGTGTTACACAGCAAGAGCTAACTGACACAAGATCAAACCTAATGAAACTCTCCTGAGCTGCGCGTGAGTAAGAAGTCACTTACTGGCCTTTGTATCAATCGGCATGCTTTCGTTCAGCATTTCACGTATGCAAAGAATGACCATATAACTCAAACCAGCATGTTTTGAGAGTAAACTCGGACTATCTCAGGCAAACGGGGATATATGGTCACCTTAAATTAGCAATATTGTACTGATAGTTATCTCTTTATGCTTTCCTGAATCATAGAATATCACCGCTGGCAGGGAATCTAGAGAGCTTTCTCCACGCCTGTATTTCACAGAGGAGGAAATATGGGGTCCAGAGTTGAGAAGTGACTTTCCCATGATTGCACAGCTCATGAATCGTGTGGGAAAAGCCACTGTAGTAAATGGTAGCGTGAGAACGCTCCAGAGTCAGGAGACTTGGGTTCGAGTCTAGCTGCTCTCACTAGTACAGCTGTGCAATCTTGCCCTGTAGTTCTATGTGGTCATGCTTTGTTTCCTCTACTGAGTTTAGAGCATCTTAAAAATGGGAATTGTGACTGATGTGTCTTTATATCTCTTTTAGGGCATAAGCCTGATGCCTGGCATATAATAGGTGCTCAGTAAATATTTGCCGAGGAAATCTAGAAACACCCAGTGTTCTACCTAGGAGTCTCATTTCTGCTTGGAACAGCACATGGTATACTCAGAAAGAAACAGAAAAAAATCCAGTCCATCCAGGGATGGCCCTTGGGGGTGCAGTGAGGAAAAGCCCCATTGGCTACCCCAGTGCACACTGCAGGGGCTGGCTCCCACGGGATGCTGCTCAGCGAATGACCAGTCAGCAGTACTACAGGGGGGACATCATGTTCAGCTGTACTTGCTTGCTTTGAACCCCTCAGGATAAGAGTATCAGCCTCTGTTTCGATCCAGGTAACTACAGCCATGGTGGAATCCTGTTTGCTGTCTAGGAGTTACAGGTTGAGAACTCTGATCTTCCCTAACAGTTTCCTTGACCTATCAGATCAGATCACGGAGGGGACGAACACTTTGCCAGCCTTTGCTCTAAGAGTCCCATGCAACCCTGAGATTCTAGGGCCTTGAGTCATAGGCAGCTTCCTCCCATTCCTGCACATCTTCCTGATGGCTTCAGCAGTTGTGTGCTGACATCAATCACTCATTCGTTAAAAATTTATTTATTTATTTTTTTTGCGGTACGCAGGCCTCTCACTGCTGTGGCCTCTCCCGTTGCAGAGCACAGGCTCTGGACGCGGAGGCTCAGCGGCCATGGCTCACGGGCCCAGCCGCTCCGCGGCATGTGGGATCTTCCCAGACCGGGGCACGAACCCGTGTCCCCTGCATCGGCAGGCGGACTCTCAACCACTGCGCCACCAGGGAAGCCCTAAAAATTTATTTTTAAAATTATTATTAAAATTTTAAAATTGAGGTATAGTTGATTTATAATATTGTGTTAGTTTCAGGTGTACAGTACAGCAATTCAGTTATATATTGGGTTAGTCAAAAAGTTTGTTCAGCTTTAAGTGAAAATAAAAGACACATTTTTCATTTTCACCAAGAATTTTATTGAACAATGTATTCACTAACCGAACGAAATTTTTGGCCAAACCAATATATATTATATGTATTCTTCTTCAGATTCTCTTCCCTTATAGGTTATTACAAGATACTGAGTATAGTTCCCTGTGCTATACAGCAGGTCCTTGTTAGTTATCTATTTGATAACATCAGTCAGTCTTATCAGTGAACCAGGCCCCTCTACTCTGGGCCATATCACTCTAGGCCTGCTGTGGGGATTTAGAAAACCCTGTCTGTCTCCCTCATTTTCCTCCCTGAGCTAAGCAAAAGCATTGGACTAAATAGCAGAGCAATGGTGACAGAAAGAGAGAGACAGAGAGAATGAGTGAGTGAGTGCATGTGAGCACACACATCTCAGAAATGTCAGTGTGATGGGAGCCAAGAAGAAACTGAACGCATTCCAGCTATTTGGCTGCAGGTTTCCCGGAAGCCAGGCCTTTGCATACAGCAGATGCTCTGTAACAGCATCTTGAACAAAGAAACCTAGTAGAGCACCTTAAGTGAGCCACACCTGCTACATTCACCCTTTCCTAGGAATCGTCTAATGTCAGGAGTCCTTAAATGAGGGGTCATTCCTGGCCTGTACTTGACAAGACAAGGCTCTCTATCAGGTTGGATTATTTCTAGGTCAGGGTAACGAGACAGGATTTTTCTCCAGTCTTTTTCAAGGGAGGAAGGTGTGATCATTACAGGGCTCTTGAAGAGGGATGCTACATTATGCTGGATGTTACCACAGTATTCTATTCCAAATGCTTTTAGAAATAATGTTTTCAGATTTCTACCTTCTGGCGTCAAGAAATATGAGGAAGAGGGGCTTCCCTGGTGGCGCAGTGGTTGAGAGTCCGCCTGCCGATGCAAGGGACACGGGTTCGTGCCCCGGTCCAGGAAGATCCCACATGCCGCAGAGCAGCTGGGCCTGTGAGCCATGGCCACTGAGCCTGTGCGTCCGGAGCCTGTGCTCCACAATGGGAGAGGCCACAGCAGTGAGAGGCCCGCGTACCACCAAAAAAAAACCAAAAGAAATATGAGGAAGAGCCCAAGCTGTGTGGTCACACGGGCCTGGGTCTGAATCTCAGCTCTATGACCTAGGAAGTGACCAGGCTTCAGCTAGTTAACTCTTTTTGCCTAAGTTTCTTTCTACTTATGCCAATTATATGTGTGTGTGTGTGTATATATATATATATATATATATATACACACACACACACATATAATTGGCAATACTAGATGTTTTCTGAGATTTACAATAGAATTTATGGAGTATACCAAGGATAGAGCATGATACATAGTAGGTACACACTTTTGTTGAATGAGTATGTGTGTGTATAGGGCCATAATAAAAAGTAGAGCTGTTTCTCCTTATCTCTCATTAGTTCTTTCACCCTTTGGGACAGTGGCCCAGGAACCCAGTTTGACACTACTGGGAAAGGATGTTCTTTTGATTTGATCTACATTCAGATTGTACTTTGCTGATTATAAGATGGTATTGTGTTCACAGCATCCAGTACATAATAGCGGCAGATAATAATATTGATTATGGTAATGATAACACTGGTGGGAGCAGATCAGACATACAGGCATTTACACCAGACGAATGCATTTCTGGAAATTATTTTTTGAATCGAATGAATAATTCGTGTACACAAATATTCAACAAAATGTGAGTCACCCTTCTGCCTCAGACCTTCAGTTCCCCTTTGCAGAGACAATCACTGTAGTGGTTTTAAACCATGGTCACAAGTTCTCTGAAACTGCTGCCATCAAGGGTGTCATATGCTATAGGACACCAATATATTCTAGGGAGACTTCTTATCTCCTCCCCTTTAATCAAGACAGACTTATGACTGCTTTGAGTAGTAGGGTTCAGTGGAGGTGACTCTGTGACTGCTGAGACTAGGCCATCAGAGACAATGTAGCTTCTCCTTGTGTTGCTAGAACACTCACTCTTGGAGTCCTGATCTCTTATGTAAGACATCTAACTATCCCGATGCCTCCATACTGTGAGAAAACCCTAGTCACGTAGAGCGGCCACGTTAGGCTCTCCAGTAGACAATCCCAGCTGAGCCCAGAATTTGAATCATCTCTGCCCAGGTGCCAGAAACATGAGCCAGGACATCTCCAGATGATTCCAGCCCCCAGCCACTTGAGTCTTCCCAGCTGAGGCCCCAAACACTGTGGAGCAGAGACCAGCCATCCCCAGCGTGTCCATTTGAATTACGGATCCACAGGATCCACGAGCAGAATAAAATGGTTGTCATTTCATACCACTAAGTTTTGGGGTTGTTCATTACGTAGTTTCAACAGCCAGAACCATCACTATTATTGTGTATTTGTCCAGAGAAATTTCAGGCACGTATATATGAATATACATGTGTATACGTCACCCCCTTTTCCTTTTAAGACAAGTAGAAGCAGGCTATGCATACTGCTATATGCTGCACTTTTTACAAGAAATTCATTTCAAAAAAAAAAAAATGCTTTACTCACAGGTTTGCGAACATCAGGTAAGGTAATCCAGAGAGGAAACACTATGGGGAAAACAACCAGGAACGTGACTTGCTTGTGGGTATCGGAAGGCCAGGCCAGGCTGAGAGGCTGGTCCTCCTCGTCTTCACCCGTCTCTGTGGTCTGTTGTAGAAAGAGAGAGAGAGAATATGAACAAAAAAGACAATAACATCTGCAGGCCACAAAGCAAGGAGAGAAGTTCCGGATCTCATTAGGAGTTTTCTTGGGTCATCTCAGCTGCTTCATCCATGTAATTTTTAGGTTTGTAAGAGAACCCCACCTTGTCATAGTCTGAATCCCAGGAACAAACAATGCATTGCTCAGCCATGAGAATTTAAGAACTTCCTTTCCTTTCCCTGAACACTCTCCAGCTTCTCACTTTCCTGAATTGATCCAACTGGAGTGGACTCTGATCCATGAACTTAGGAGAAGCCATACCTGCAGAGCAAAAGATCCCAATGCCAACTTTCTTCTCTCTTCTTGAGGAGAAAGCCACAGGATTCAGAATCCTTGGGAATACATTTTTTAAAATTAAAATAATTAAAAATCATTTGTTTAGAACACTGATTTGGTGTGGGCAAATGAAAGTAACCACAGAAATCAGTCAGTAACAATACTCAACTCCCTTCAGTGACCCTGGGATAGTTAAGTTCATGGATTATTGTGTGGTTGTGAGTTTCTAACCTGCTTAATCACCTCGTTAAATTCTAAACCATTTTATTTCCGGCCAAAGGCTTATTATGCAAACATATATGTGCATTCACAGAGAAACAGAGTATGGAAGTAGAGGATGCTAAACCTGTGGGGGTCGAGCACACAGGGCTGCAGAGCCAGGGGGTAAACTTCAGAGTTTCTGACCTGGCAGCAAGCGGCCAGCGTATTATTCGCTGCCTGCTGAGGTCAGCAGCTTCTGAGGTCCCAGAGCTAGAAGGGACAGAAGGTGGATCAGGGCCTGGCAGGATGACCATTAGCCTGTCAGATGGGCCCTCCAAGCCTCCGAAACAGCACTGCAGACAGCATCAATCACTCCCTTCTCTGCTTGTTTAAAAATGAAAGTGCAGCAGCAGGACCAAGCGTCAGGTCTAAAAATATCAATAGGAACATTTCCATGGATGCTTCCTTTTGAGACCATATAAATAACCCACACAGGCTTCATACAGCTCCTGCCCTCCCCCCTGCCCCCCACCCATGGCTCTTGCTTCCAGCATCCTGTGCTATTTCAAGCAGCACTGAATCCCCCCAGCACTTCTCTCCCTAGGGAGGTGGTAAGTGGGCCAGGCTTGGGCAAGTTGTCTTAGAGGAAAAAGATAAGACTAGAGGCAGGGCTGGGTGTGAGGCCCGACTTGCTGCATGTTATTTTTTTTATTTTTTGCGGTACGCGGGCCTCTCACTGTTGTGGCCGCTCCCATTGCGGAGAACAGGCTCAGTGGCCATGGGCCAGCCGCTCCGTGGCACGTGGGATCTTCCCAGACCGGGGCATGAACCCGTGTCCCTTGCATGGGCAGGCGGACTCTCAACCATTGCGCCACCAGGAAAGCCCATGTTATGTTTATTATTTATAATTTACACCCTAGTACTGCCAAAAGGATTTGTAGTGGTTTATACAATCACCCCCACTTTCTCTCCAGAAGTTAAAATTAAAAAAAAAATTATTTAAAAAAGCTAATCTTAAGCCATGCTGAAAAAGGTTCTTTCTCTTTCATGTATGTCCTTGGCAGTGGGTGAACGAATTTTAAACACCAAATATGAGGGAAATAAGAGGATTAGGGAATAAGGCAGAATTAGGAAGTCAGCGCGGTTTATTCGGGTTGTCTGGATCCTCATTAAATATACTTCTTATGCTCCCCATCTCTTTGCTATGCAACATGTTGGAAAAGAAGGAAGATCTAAAATCAGTAATCTACATTTCCACCTTAGGAAACTAGAAAAAGAAGAGCAAATTAAATCCAAAGTAAGCAGAAGAAAAGAAATAATAAACATTAGGGCAGAAATCAATAAAGTTCAACTAATCTATGACAAAGGAGGCAAGGATATACAATGGAGAAAAGACAGTCTCTTCAATACGGGGTGCTGGGAAAACTGGTCAGCTACATGTCAAAGAATGAAATTAGAACACTACCTAACACCATATGCAAAAGTAAACTCAGAATGGATTAAAGACCTAAATGTAAGACCGGACACTATAAAAGTCTTAGAGAAAACAAAGGAAGAACACTCTTTGACATAAATCACAGCAAGATCTTTTTTGACCCACCTCCTAGAGTAACGGAAATAAAAACAAAAATAAGCAAATGGAACATAATGAAACTTACAATCTTTTGCACAGCAAAGGAAACTATAAACAATACGAAAAGACAACCCTAGAATGGGAGAAAATATTTGCAAATGAATCAATGGACAAAAGATTAATCTCCAAAATATATAAACAGCTCATGCAGCTCAATATTAAAAAAACAACCCAATCAAAAAATGGGCAGGAGACCTAAACAGACATTTCTCCAAAGAAGACACACAGATGGCCAAGAAGCACATGAAAAGCTGCTCAATATCACTAATTATTAGAGAAACGCAAATCAAAACTACAATGAGGTATCACCTCACACCACTTAGAATGGGCATCATCAGAAAATCTACAAACAACAAATGCTGGAGAGGGTGTGGAGAAAAGGAAACCCTCTTGCACTGTTGGTGGGAATGTAAATTGATACAGCCACTATGGAGAACAGTATGGAGGCTCCTTAAAAAACTAAAAATTGAATTACCATATGATCCAGCAATCCCATTACTGGGCATATACCCAGAGAAAACCATAATTCAAAAAGACACATGTACCCCAATGTTCACTGCAGCACTATTTACAGTAGCCAGGACATGGAAGCAACCTAAATGTCCATCAACAGACGAATGGATAAAGACGATGTGGTACATATATACAATGGAATATTACTCAGCCATAAAAGGGAACGAAATGGGGTCATTTGTAGAGATGTGGATGGACCTAGAGACTGTCATACAGAATGAAGCAAGTCAGAAAGAGAAAAACAAATATCATATATTAACGCATATATGTGGAATCTAGAAAAATGGTACAGATGAACCAGTTTTCAAGGCAAAAATAGAGAGACACAGATGTAGAGAACAAATGTATGCACACCAAGGGAGGAAAGCGGGGGTGGGGTGGTGTTGGGATGAATTGGGAGATTGGGATTGACATGTATACACTACTATGTATAAAATAGATAACTAATAAGAACCTGCTGTATTAAAAAAATGTTTGTGAGGAAAAAAAAATAAATCAGTGAAAGTGAAAACAGGAAGTCAACAAAACCAAAAGCTGTTTCCTTTGCTATGTAGTTCATGCGGGTTCATCCACTGCTTCCTTTACTTATCCCAAGGGCTCACATCCCTGACAGAAGCTTGGGCATGCTGCCCCTGGTTCCTCTTCTGAGCCAACTCATCGTCCTCCCAGAAGATGTAGCGGGTGTTGAGAGTATCACTCCCTGCTGGGCTCACCAGCGTCCCAAGCTGTCAGTTGACTACATGAATAATCTCTGTGTAATCAGACCAGTGAAGATTAGGAGACGGGTGCATTTTAGCTGTTCCCTCCCAGATACGATCTTTCTTGTTTAATCCAAATGAATGACTTTCCCCTCCCCACCTGGTAGATGCCTCAGGAATAGGGAGGACCATGGGAGAGTTGAGAATTTGCAGTATGCCTAATAAGTACCCTGTCTCATGCAAGGTAGGTGGTTTTATTCAGATAGAGGATGCCAGCACTTCCTTGAAGACCCATCAAGCTGATCTGATGAGTTCATCAAGGCTCCTCCACTTTCCAGAGTTGACCCTCCCCCCAGTCAGGTCCCCTACTGCCATCTGCAATCGAGCAACTTCTCTCTAAACTCTAAGCTAAACTTTTTTCAGAGAAAAAAGCAACTCTTTATGACTCATATCATTTTAATGACACCAACAGATGGTGACATTTCATCAATAACCCTTCTGCTTATAACCTACGGATTAGCTCCTTTCTCAATCTGCCAAAGTCACCAGGCAGGCAGTGCCCCTAGAATACAGCAGAAAATAATTGTCTGTTTAGATGCATAAGCTCTAAACATACTACTGGTCCAACGCAAACAATTAGCTATATTGTACGGCTTCCAAAAGCTGCATTTGAGGTTGCTGTTGCTAGGGCAGAAACGGACGAGGAGAAGAGATTGGGTCTCAGGCTGTACAAACAGTGCTCTCCGTGGGGACTTCATGGCCTCTTGGGGACAAATCTTGCTATAGAGAAGTACAGGAGCCCAGAACCCTTCGGAGGATTCTAGAGGTGCCTGGGGAGCAAGGTTGTCAGCATATTTTAGGGGAAATTCTCTTTGTCTTTTTGCCGAGTGCAATCTCACTCTGGTTCAGCGGGCAACAGCTTGCAAGCTGGTTGGAGGAAAAAAATTCTGTTCCAAGTCTGGGGGCTCGATTTGCCTTTGCCCAAGCTGGGGCTGCTGGCATGCTCATTTGTCTCAGCCCCGGGAGAGGCTGGGCACTGATTTTCCAGCTTTTCCTGGAGTTGTGGCATCCTGGCTTTGACCTTGCAACAATCCAACCTTACCTCCTAAAGCTTCTGCAGCATGTCTATAGAAAAAAAACCAAGGCAAAACAATCCTGAAAAAATTCAAATGTCTCGTGATAGCTTAAGGTAGTTTGAGATCTACTGGGGTCTCCGCAGAATCCCTAGAATTTTGTAAAACCAGGGCACCAATGACTGCTTTAGGGCCTTGTAATCTCTGACATGGAAAATCTGAGCCTAAGACATATGACTGTAAGTTTCCACATTCTGGTTGTCGGATCTTGAAGGAGTCAGTGCAGCCTGGTGGGAAGAGCAGGTAGTGGAGAATCAGGAACCCTGGCTGCCCTTCTCTGCTCGAGCTGGGATTCCTTGGGTGGTGACCATGACCACCTGCAAGTATTCACTGAGTTCTTTTTAGGTAGAAAGCATTGCACTAAGTTCTGGGACTCTTGATTTGAAGGAGACTTGGATTTCAAAGGAGAGACAGAACAAATGGCTCCAAAGAATTTATTCTTTATCTAGTTACGGGGATGCTGGCAACAGCTTCCGTGTGTTCTCTAGTATCTATTCTGCCAATTCAATCTATGGATTGAATTGTGTCTCCCCAAACTCATATTTTGAAGACCCAACCCCCAGGACCTTAGCTGTGACTGGAGATAGGGCCCTTAAGAGGTGATTAAGTTAAAATGAGGACATTAGGGCGGGTCTTAACCCAATACGACTGGTGTCCTCATAAGAATAGGATATTAGGACTCATGGAGAGACACCAGGGATGTGCATGCACGGAGGAAAGGCCGTGGGAGGACACAGCAAGAAGGCAGCCATCTGCAAGGAGAGGGGCCTCAGAGGAAAACACCCTGTAGACCCCTTGATCTTGGATATCCAGCCTCCGGAACCATGAGGAAATAAATTTCGGTGGTTTAAGCCACCCAGCCTGTGGTATTTTGCTAATATGCTGCCCTTGTGCTTTAGTGATAGAAGGCCTACTTTTACCTGGGTCTGGAGTAAAGACTATTTCTAGCCTTCCTTGTAACAAGGTGTGGTCATGGGATGAAGTTCTGGCCAATGAGATGGAATGGGAAGTATTCTCTGCAACTTCTGGGATGTATCTTTAAAGGGTGGAGGTGTATCCTTCCTCACTCCTTCCTCCTTCTGGCTGCCAGGAATGGGGACATTTTGGCCAGAGCTTGAACAGCTATCTTAGACCATGAGGTGGAGAAATAGTATAAAAGGATCTGACCTCTGACACCCATCAAGAGCCATTCTAGCTCCGGGCTGCCTAAAAAGACTTGGGAGAGGGCTTCCCTGGTGGCACAGTGGTTGAGAGTCCGCCTGCCGATGCAGGGGACACTGGTTCATGCCCCTGTCTGGGAAGATCCCACATGCTGCGGAGCGGCTGGGCCCGTGAGCCATGGCCGCTGAGCCTGTGCGTCAGGAGCATGTGCTCCACAACGGGAGAGGCCACAACAGTGAGAGGCCCACATACAGCAAAAAAAAAAAAAAAAAAGACTTGGGAGAGACATAAAATTCTATCTTACTTAAGCTGTTGTTATTTTGGGGTTTTGGTTGCTCACAGTAGAACCTTATCCTGGCTGATCCAGTGTCCTCTTTAGGAGGAATCAAGGGAGAAAAATCTTTCACATCTCAGCACTGGGAAAAGTCAGGCTTCCTCCGAGAAACTGAGAAATTCGTGCACCAGGGAAATGATACTCTTTATTTTTTGGCACTAGGGAGTTCAGAGCCAAATCTGTAACCCTGTCCAGCAATCACAGCACTGGAACCTGCACTCACCTTACTCTACTCTTACTCTCTTCCTTTCCTTTCCATCCTTTGCTGAATTTTCTCAAACTAGTCATTTTATCCTTTTATATCAGATGTATTTTTGCAAGCAGCCTCGAATCTTTGTGAAGGTGGGGCAGAACTAAAAATAAAACTCTGCAGTGATCCAACAGAATTTTGGGGATAACTTTATGAGAGAGTGAGAGAGAGAGAGAGAGAGAGAGAGAGGGGTAAGATGTTACTGTACGTGACAACACATGACAAATGGACAACTACCTTCTTGGACTCATTATCAATACTGAAGGTTGGAATCTGGAGGTCTGGCTATCAGAACACCTACAGATAGAACAGTTCCAGGGGGCAGTTAGCACCTATTGGGAGGTCTCTGGAGCAATCAACTCATTTTTATTTTCCTTTATCTAGTGAATGGGAGGAGTGGCAGCAGCCTGTCCATTTGTGGCCTAGCATTATGAGAATTGGTTCAGCTTCTTTGCACGTGCATCTTGTTTCTTTTCTTTTTTTTCTTTTTTTTGCGGTACGCGGGCCTCTCACTGCTGTGGCCTCATCCCATTGCCATGGCTTACGGGCCCAGCCGCTCTGCGGCATGTGGGATCTTCCCGGACCGGGGCACGAACCCGTGTCCCCTGCATCGGCAGGTGGACTCTCAACCACTGCGCCACCAGGGAAGCCCTGCACGTGCAACTTATACTATTTCTACTTGTGCCTCGTCTGGATGGTTTGCCCCAGAATAAGTGTCAGGTTTCCATTGGAGGGGCTTGAGTTGGATTTATTAGTCCAGAAGTTGCCTCTCCAGCCAGAAAAATATTTCTTGGAGGCAACTCAATTTCTTATTCTTGTCTGTGAAGGGCACTGTGCAAGATTCCTGCGTGAAGGTGAGCCCACTTTAATGCAATCTCTGCTGTCAGAGAATTAAAATGAACACCCAGGAGGCATCTGAAAATAGGCCATCCTTGAGTTCAGTTTTATTGATTGGTAATAACATCTCATCTCCAGTTCACAAGGAGCAAAGCTCAGAGGATCGCTTGCACCTGCCTAGCTCTCAACTCGGTGGGGTTTGATTCTTCTTTAACCCCCTCAAAAGGACCACTCAGTTCAGCACTCAGGAATGCCACCTCTTCCCACTGGAGAGTCCCTTCAGTGTGGCATGATGCTGGATAAAATGCAATGCCAGCACTTACGCATCTCTGTAAAAATATAATTTATTTATGCTAAAATATTGGGCCAGGGTCAAACTGGGGGAAGGTGAAGATTTCAAGTGATTTGGACTTCTACTTAAAAAGAATGGTTCCTAGTATATTTGTTGCTGTTGCTGTTTCTACAATTTATATCTGTAGAAAAAAAGAATCACTTTTACCTCCACGTTGTTCAGTCACACAGATGCCCACACGAATGAGCAAATGGGGCAAAGCTCATGGAGTGCGGTGCGTGCTACGAATCCCCAAGAAGACCCCGAAGCGCTGGGAGTGGGAAGAGACATCCATAAAAACATTCACCGAGCCTGAGATATGAGGCTGGGTGGGTGCATTAAGAATATTGAAACTGTCACCCTCAAAAAAAGCCACTAATAAAACACGTGAAAGGGCTTCCCTGGTGGCGCAGTGGTTGAGAGTCTGCCTGCCAATGCAGGGGACACGGGTCCGTGCCCCGGTCCGGGAAGATCCCACATGCCGCGGAGCGGCTGGGCCCGTGAGCCATGGCTGCTGGGCCTGCGCATCCGGAGCCTGTGCTCCACAGCGGGAGAGGCCACAACAGTGAGAGGCCCGCATACCACAAAAAAACCCAACCAAACAAACAAAAAGACCACGTGATATATGTAGGCTATGTGGGAGGTGTTCATCTGTAAACTGGGGATAGTAACTCTCAGGCAGTCTCAGGATGCACAGTACCTGGGAGAGACCAGGGGATCAGCACATGTTAATCCTCTTCCCTTCTGCCATTAATCTCATCTCTGCCACTAACTAGCTATGTGACCTCAGGCAAATCAACGGAAATGCTGGAATAGCAGAAGAACACATACGTGTCACCTGTAAGGCATCTGGACCTGGTGCACCTCACCCCCTTTTAGGCCCCCAAAGTCCTTACAAACCTTGTCATTGTGAAGCAGAGCTTCTTTGTCCCCTGCAATGTTTTAATGTGGGACCACCTTCCTGTCCAAGAACTTGTCATTCATTTTATCATTTGGACACTGAATGATCTTGAAAGACAAGCTGCAATCATATAGACCTCTGCAATCATCTAGTGTAGGAACTTTAGGGCCCCAGAATTTCAGAGCTGGAGGGGCCCTGGGTCATTGAGCGCACCCCCCCTCCCAATTGAGGACCCTAAGATGAAGGGATATGTTGAAGGAAGGTCACAGTGCCAGGCTCATTTCACTCCCAACCCAAGGCTCCTCCAAAATACCACATGGCCTCCCCTCCTCACTCCTAAAAAGTAGGTATGAATGTGCTTTATGTCCAATTACACTAGGTTTTCCAGCTTTTTGTAATAAATCAAATCTACTAAAACAAAAATGTTAGCTATGGCAAACACGAAGAATGTAATTGACATAATTTTGGTTGATTTTCTTGAGTCTAGAACTAAGTTCTGGTGGTTTGGATGCCCCACGTTTTTGCAAAAGCTGATCAGAAACATCTGATTCTTGGATGCACTCTTCCTTTTCTTGAGTCTGCTATGGATGGAATATCTGCGTCTCTCCAAAATTCGTATGATGAAATCCTAACCCACAAGGTGATGGTATTAAGAGGTTGGGTCTTTGGGAGGTGATTAGGTCAGGGTGGCAGAGTCCTCATGATTGGGATTAGTGTCCTTATATATAACTGGGAAGCTAGCTTGCCCCTTCTGCCATATGAGGACACAGTGACTAAAGGTCCGTCTATGAACCAGGAAAAAGGCTGTCACCAGACAATTGACCTTGAACTTCCAAGCCTCCAAAATTATGAGAAATAAGTTTCTGTTAATAGGCCACGTAGTCTATGGTATTTTTGTTATACCATCCAGGGCAGCTTTGAAGGGGAAATGAAGGGCAGATCTGGGCGTGGGTGGGGAAGGAGCCATGGTGATACTCTCTTCCCTCCTCTATCTCTTTGCGTGATATCTCCAAGGAGCCAGGTACAAATTTAAAAATGAAATGTGGGTACTGATAAGATATCTAAGAATGTCAGGACTTCAAATACAGGTGAAAAAGAAAGACTTGTTCTTTAGCATCTCTATCCAAGAAAAAAGTGCAGAAATTTAGCCCAGGTTTGAAGTAGGAGGAGGTGACAATCAAGTACATCATAATGAGGGCTCGAATTAACCCAGAACGTGACACATGGTTCCTACATACTACCAAGATGACTCTACTGGAGCCAAAAGGAATCATAACACTCAGGCTTTGAGTCAAATTCTGTCTCCTCTCCCTAACACCGTACACAAAAATAAGCTCAAAATGATTAAAGACCTAAATGTAAGGCCAGAAACTATCAAACTCTTAGAGGAAAACATAGGCAGAACACTCTGTGACATAAATCACAGCAAGATCCTTTTTGACCCACCTCCTAGAGAAATGGACAGAAAAACAGAAATAAACAAATGGGACCTAATGAAACTTCAAAGCTTTTGCACAGCAAAGGAAACCATAAACAAGACCAAAAGACAACCCTCAGAATGGGAGAAAATAGTTGCAAATGAAGCAACTGACAAAGGATTAATCTTCAAAATTTATAAGCAGCTCAATAACAAAAAAACAAACAACCCAATCCAAAAATGGGCAGAAGACCTAAATAGACATTTCTCATAAGCCACGTAGTCTGTGGTATTTTTGTTATACCATCCAGGGCAGCTTTGAAGGGGAAATGAAGGGCAGATCTGGGCGTGGGTGGGGAAGGAGCCATGGTGATACTCTCTTCCCTCCTCTATCTCAAGGAGCCAGGGACAAATTTAAAAATGAAATGTGGGTACTGATAAGATATCAAAGAATGTCAGGACTTCAAATACAGGTGAAAAAGAAAGACTTGTGCTTTAGCATCTCTATCCAAGAAAAAAGTGCAGAAATTTAGCCCAGGTTTGAAGTAGGAGGAGGTGACAATCAAGTACACCATAATGAGGGCTCGAGATTTTATGTGCATTTCATTGCTTGATGTCACCCCTGATTCCCATAACTGTGGATAATCCTGTACTGGCTACTTCTAAAATGAGTATCTAGGGGACATCAGAGGAGATGGATTAAGCCCTTTACAATCATAAACTTTCCCGAGGCTAACTCCAGCAAGAAATGAAATAGGAGGCGGGTTATTTCCAGACTCCAGCATTCCGTGTTCAAAGGCCAGTGGAACCTCAGAGGAAGAATATGCACAAAAGAACAGCATCGTCCTGGAAACGGGGACGATCTGCTCCTCCTCCTGCCTTCGTCCTCTTTCATTATTGAAGCATTAAAAATACTCTCCTTGACAAATGTGGCATGTTTTACTTTTCCAATTAGGTTTCCTTGGGAACTGACAAGAAGGTGTGTGCAACCGTACAAAGTGTACGTGGGAGGCTCCTAGAGAGAGAAGAAATCTTGAACGTGCCTCACCTAATGAAGGGATTGCTGGAGAAGGGACTGAAAGACGAAGAAGACCTACTTCTGCTCCAGAACGTTCTTTTACCTAGAACTAGAACTGCGCTTGGGACAGAGTAAACAGTCAATACACATTAGTTATTATTATTCGTTTTAAAAAATGGTTAGGAGAAGAATTTCTTCAAAGACATCCAGGAGAGAGAAGTTTAACTAGGTGACTTATGATACTTCCAAGCAATAAAATTCTATAATTCAATTTTTTTCATGTGAAAGTGGAAACTGCAATAATTGTGTTCCCCATCTATCCATTCATCCAACATTCACTGAGCATTCGTGGACTACTGTGATGTCAACAATCTAATTTACTTTCCACTTTGGTAAGAGGAATAAACAGAAGGCCTTTGTAAATAAATTCCATAGCCCTAAGGAGAAAATGCTCTTTTATTTCAGTAGATGGGCTGTAAGTAGACTTTCTATCCGAAACAAAGCTTCCAAGCAGACTCATAATATTGTGACACCTTGATTCTGTCTTTTGAGCAGAGCTAAAAACAACACGCGAGTTGGAGCTCTCAAAAATGCACAGTCACACTTTAATACAGTGAAAGGCTCTGAAACCAACATCTGTTTGGCAAGTAGAAGGTGCCTTCCAAGAAACATTCCATGGAGTGCTTTACTACAAAGTAAATCTATTCAAAAAGGAGACTTTTTAAAAAGATAAATATCCATATGGTCAGCGTATTAGTCTGCTTGGGCTGCCACAACAAAACACCATAGACTGGGTGGCTTGAGCAGTAGGCATTTATTATAAACTCCCACCATAAGTATCAGCTGGCTCAGGGACAGTAAATGGTTTTCATCTCATCTCCATTTTTTTCCCTAAAGTGGTTGGCCAATTAGTGGGGTCAACATACCAGCAGCCTTCATTTTGTCTATTACAGAGCTAGAACACTGTGCTTGAAATTCAAAATATCGATCCATAAAAATCTCATTACTAGGTTGTGGATCATTTTGTCTTACAGACCCAAAGACCTATACTCAAAACGTCTGAGTGAAAATGAATTTTTGGGACCCCAGAGCTATCATTCAGGACTTGCCAAACAAGGTGTGTATGAGTCATTTTGAGTGCAAACTCAGAGTTCTGGGATGGGTCAGCTAAGGGCTCTAGGGACAACTTCATTTGCCACTTGCCTTTCCTCTTTAAAAAGGGAATAAAACCAGGAGAGCCAGGAAGAAAAACTGTTAGACACAATGATGGAAGACCAGAGTCGTGTTTGGAAAAATTCAGTTACTCAACTCTAAGATGAATCCTTACTGACTATTATGGACAGAGTGTTTGTGTCCCTCCAAAATTCATATGCTGAAGCCCTAACCCTCAGTGTGGGTGTATTTGGAGATGGGGCTTCTAAGGAAGTAATTAAGGTTAAATGACGTCATAAGAGTAAGCCCCTGGTCTGATAGGATTAGTGTCCTTGTGAGAACAGACACCAGAGAGCGCTGCCCTGCTCCTTTCTCTCTCCACCCACACCCTTTTGTGTAGGAAAGGCTCTGTGAGGAGGCTCTGTGAGGACAGAGAGAGAAGACAACCAACTGCAAGCCAGAAGGAGAGCCCTTGCCTGAAACTGAATTGGCCAAAACATTGATCTTAGACTTCCAGCTTCCAGGACTGTAAGAAAATAAATTTCTGTTGTTTAAACTACCTGATTTTTTTGTTATGGCAGCCCGAGTGGACTTCTACACACTGTCCCTATGGATATTTAGCTTTTAAAAATACCTTATTTTTGAATCCTTTTGTTTTTTTGGCTTTGAAAATAAAGTGTTCACTTGCTATAATTTATTTTAAAATCACCCTTTCACTCATTCTTTACCTAGTCTTTGAGAAATCTCTTTATTTTTGTTCTCTGAGTTTCTCAATGTCTTTGCCCTTGCATTATTTACCAATATCCTTCATCTCTTGACTCCGTTTTTATCTCTGTGTTTCTATCACTTATCCCAAGAGATAAGTCAAGAAGAGGTCAGTCAAAAAGCATCTCTTTTTGGAGGGCAGCACCATCTGAGACAACTGTATTGCCTTCTGTGTGGACATCCTGAACCAACAGAGCTAACATTTATGTAGCATACAGATTTTTTAAAAAGTGATTAATCTCTGCCTGTCTAGCAGTAGGAAATAATTCCCCCCCTTAAAATACCATCTTATGGTTTGTTTTACATATAGCTGGAAAAAAATCTAGCATCAAGAACTTAGCATATTAAATACAAAATGATGAGGTTTCACTCAGCGGTGGCAACCTGAAAAAACTTCATCTGCTTCTCCATGACTTTGAATTGAAACCAAGATTTCAAAATATTTTGCTGTGAGTGATGAAGCTGTCTGGACCTAAGCTCTCCAAGAAGCCAAGAAACCATTTTATATTAATATAAAACGGCTTTTGGAGAGTCTGGTGAAATGCAATTACTTTCCTTCACTTTGCATTTTGCCCAAATAATTCTGAGGTGCAACCTACGGACAAGATGGATTTCTTTCTGTATTGCTATTTTAAACTGGTTTTTGTATAGTTTTCATGGGCTTCGTAAATCCTGCTGATACAAATCGTAAAAGATTCGTCAACATAAAAGCTACAATTCAAAAGTCATTCTCATCGTTTTATCATCAACTGGATTACAATTACTCATAGGAACAGTAATATTAATGTTGGTATTTTTTTCAGGGTGTCAATGGAGTTTTCTCCTTTTTATTAATAGGCAGCTCTTAATGTATCTTATGTGAATAATTAATGGACTTTCTTCAAACTACTTCAGAAAGCACAATGACAAATGGTGTTATTAACAGTAAGATTCTAAGTGAAGTTATAATTCTCTGTCAATATTCAAATTTAGGCAGAAACCCAAGAGTCAGATCTATCTATTTCATTTTCAAGTGTGGTCAGAAGGCCTCTGAGTACATCTTAAGCAGTTGGTAAATATAGTACAGGTCATCAGATATAGGAACTAGATCTCAACTTTTCCTTAAAAAATGTATGTATAGATTGAAAGGAAAAAATGTTATCTCCTCCAGAAATGGAACCCATGTACTAAGGCCTGGTAGGTAAAACACTGTAATTTTTGCTTTTTTCTATAGTTTGTATTAGCTTTTCTCAGATACTAATAAGTTTCTTGGCTTGGACCTTGCAAACTCCAGTCTGATGAAGAATCTTTGGATATTCTTTTTCTTTCACAAGAGAAAGGCCTTGCCCTCTCTCCCCAGTACTGCCCTTGTGCTCTGGCTGTGTCAGACACAGAGATCCAGCCCCACTCTCCACTATATTCTACTTTCCTCCATTTCTTGAGTGCCAGAATCCTCTTATTATGTATGCTTCATCAATGTTCCAAGAGACTGAATAATCTCATCAATAGTGCGAAATTCGGTCCTTAGCTGTTTTTAAACTTTCAAAATGGTGGATCTGGTTATTTCACCTTAATCATTTAGAAGAGATACTTGCTCTCTGAATAACAGGAAGATTTGAGGTTCGAAAGGCCTTTATTAAAACTTATTATTGCTAAGAAAGTAAATGTTTACTAACTAAAGGTAATATTTTAGGAAGAAAGACATCATATGGATTCTAGGTCCCATCTGCTTGGATAATCTTGGAAATATTATCAGAGCTAATGTTTTGGACCAATGTTTATAATGAAGTCTTTCTATGGAGCTTTAAAATCATCGCTATAACTTTAAATGACAACAATAATCCAAAACAGACTGCTGTCTTTGACAACAACGCTTTTTTACCACCCTCAGGGATGCACATTTAATAGTAGAGAAATATCTTTGTGCATTTTATTTTATTTTTCTTAAGAGAAATCTAAGCTTACAATCACACCCATCATCTTTCCCTACTCATCCTTTACTTAGTCACATAATACCCGAATATTTTTATCAGCACTATGAGAGCAGGTCTTAAAAACCATACTGAGTTTAGGTGAGGACGAATGCTAGACTGGGGAGAAATAAGTCAGGGTTGAAATCCCAAAGGGAGAAAGGAAGGGCTTAATATAGCAAGATGATATCTAAGTTGTAAAGTGAGAAAAAGAGAAAAAAGTCTGCATTTTATACATTTTCTATCTATCATCTATCTATCTATCAGTACATGTATGTTTGTGTGAGTATATGTGTGTGTGTGTGTGTACACACACACACACACGCACATACATATTCTTTTTTCCTAGGAATGTGTTTATCTTAAACAAGTCTGTTTGCCCACTGGTGCATCTGGGCAACTCTTAACCAAAGCAAAGACAATCTGGATTTCCCTAAGGACAGAGAGAAGTCTCAGAGGTGAAATGAAATAAAAGCTGCAACATATAAAAAGCATAATACAAGAAAAAAAAGTTAGATTTTCAGATTTCAGAATCTAAGAACTTTGCAAGGCATTTTCCCTCCTACCCTTTCACTGTGCTCGTGTATGTAAAGAGTTTGGATGTGTCGTGTCTGGAGGCCTGTGACGCAGCAAGGCAGGCAGCTTCCCTGAACAAGCCGGCCACGTGAAATCACCTGGCTGTTGTCTAGACTGGCAAAATTAAAATGTAAGAAAATGCTGGGTTCTGAGTGGGAGAGAATATATCTTAGGATTGTTTTTCTAACCTGGATACATTTCCAACATTGAAAATTCAGAAGGTTGGTAAATTCTCAGTGACAGCTCAAATCAGTTCTGTTAGAATTGACAGCATTTTGTTAGCATGTATTGGGAGAAGATAATTAGCACTAAGCTGTTCGAAAAGTCAAATTATTTCTTGGTTCCACAAAATATACAAATGAAGCAGAAAACCTCCTGCAAAGGGGCTTCCTTGGTAAGAGAATATTTTAAAGTGCTCTTCGTTGCCAGTGTAAAGTCTGGACAGAAGGAAGGTCTCAGAGCTGAGGTGTCAGTGTAAAATTAGTTCATTGGTAAAGAGGGTTTTGAAAACAGCAGATTAATTACACGAGACAGGTTAAACTCTCAGGAGAGTATCAGCAGTGAGTGTGTGGTGTGTGGGGTTCATCATTTCCATTAATAAAGTCGAGATGCACACCTCATTCCTCCTGGAGCCTGATAAAAATACAACTGGGAAAGAAAGAAAACCAACACAATAAAAAGGCATTGAATCCTTTCTGTGAAGGTGTGCTTTGGGTGGCCTGAATGCCCTGATTTCACACCTTTTTTTCTGACTCTGGAATCACAGCCTTAATTTACCGTGTTACCCAGTTTTTCCAGCCTTGAAACTCAAGCATCACCCACAACTGCTTTTTCTTGTTCATGCTCTGTGACCAATTTATTACCAAAGGGTCTCAATTCTGCCTCAGAAACAGTTCTCACATCCAGCCACTGTCACCCCTGCCACAGCCAATGCTTGGTCTGAGGCCTTGTCATCTGGGCTACCTAACAGCCATTTTTAAACAGTTTTACTAAGTACTGCTAATAATAGCAAACACCTATGCAGTGCTTACCATGTGCCAAGAACTATTCTACGAGCTTTCGAGTCTCACAATAATGCTATGAAATAGGTTACTATTCCTGTTTCAGAGAGAAGGAAGATGAGAACAGAGAGGTTAAGTAACTTGTCCAAAGTCACACAGCTGGTAAGTGGCAGATCTGGGATTTGAACTCTGTCTTCAATTTGTGGTCTGTCTTCAGAGACTCTATAATTAAAGGACTAACGCATACTGTTTCTACTCTTAAAGGACTAACGCATGCTGTTTCTGTTTTAATTTAACCCATTATTATTTTTAGTTGTTGCATTTTTTTTGGAATAGGTAAAAGAGTTAACTCATTCAAACTTCAAAAGCTACAGGAGGCTACATACTGAAAGACGTGTGCAGAAGGCTACCTCCCACCCTGGTTCCCTACCACAGGCCCCTGTCCTGCAGGTACTCAGCATGACCAGTTTCTTCAATAGCATCCAAAGCAAATGTTTATATGTTACTATGTTATTTCCCTCCTTTTTTTCCTCTCACACAGAGTATATTGGATGTAATTTGGCACGTTGCCTTTCCCACTTAACAACATATATTGAAGATCATTCCATATAAGTGCATGAAGAGCTTCCGCATTATTTTTTTCTTTTTTTTGGAAAGATTGCAGATGGTTGAAATGAGGGGTGGGCAAACTTTTCTTGTAAAGGGCCAGATAGTAAATATTTTAGGCTTTATGGTCTCTGTCACATATGCTACTGCTGCTTTTTTTGTTTTGTTTAAACCTTCAAGAATATAAAAACATCCTTATCTGACAGGTTGTACAAAAAAAGGCTGCAGGCCGGATTTGGCCACAGATCATAGTTTGCTGATCTTTGAACCAAACAGGCTCTTACCTCGCTGCCCTGCATCCTGTCCTCCCTCACTCTGGCCCCTTCTTGACCATTCAGAAAGAGCTCTCTTCTTATCACATAAATCCAAAGCTGCCACTGCTCCCTTTAAAGCCTCTACGCCTCTCCACTCCCAGCAGGTGGAGGTCCAGACTGCTGAGCGGTGCCTACAACGCCCTTCATGATCCCTGTGCCTCTCTCCTCCCCTCCCCTCCCCGTCTACTGCTCTGGTCCAGGCCACTATCAGCTCTGCCTCAACTCCTGCAGCGACCTCTTTGCCCCACTACTACTACACGATCTCTTGCCACAAATCCACTCCCTACACGCCAGTGCAGTCCCTTGGATCGTTTACAAGTGCAAATCACATCTGGGAACCTCTGATAGCTTGTTGCTGCCCTAGAATGAAGTCAACTTCTGTATCATGGTCTACAAGGCAGGCCAGCTCCACTCGGCCCTCCTGTCAGACCTCACTGCCACCATCATGCCTCCCTCCACTCCCCACTCTCCAGCCACAGTGACTTTTCCATTCCTCAAACAAGCCGAGCTCATCTCTGCCTCTGTGGGTGCTGTTCCCTTGACTGACCTGTTTTTAAAGTTCAGCCTCCGTTCAAATAACACTTCCTTAGTGAAGCTTTCCCTCACCTTCCAACCTAAAAGGGCCCCTCCACTGAGTCACCAGGCTTTATTTTCTTCATGGTCCTATGGCGGTCTATAATTATACCTTGGTTTACATTAGCAGGCTCTCTGCTCTGCTAGGATGGGTGGGCATCTCTGGTGCCCAGCACATTGCCTGACACACATTAGATGAACACTGAAAATTTTCTGATTCAACAATGGAAGAATTTCAGCCCAATTTATTTTTCCTAGTGGATTTCTCCTCACTCCTCACCTTATATCTGTCTTCAGTTCCCCTGGCTTTCTCAACCAATCACTACACAGGAAACTCCCTCCTAAGCGAACATGTCATCTCAGTCATCTCCTCCTTCTTTGAGTGACAAACTCCTACTTACCCATCAATACCCAGCTCAAATGTTACCTCTTCTCTTAAGTTTTTACACTTTCCCTTGCCAGGGTCAATTTCTTCCTCTGGAAGGCTCCCAGAGCACTTTGTATAGACCTCCCTGATCACACTGGGCCATAATGATTTCCCTACCATAGATGTTTTTTTATTTACTTATCATACCCTGAATACTCTCAAATTTATATATATTTCATTTTCATTTTATCTACAATAAGCATTTTACCTATAGGGAAAGGACATTTTGGATGCTGTTTATATAAGTAGGTATGAACACATAATAATATAAATAGCATCATTTAGCTCCATGCTATGTGCTTTATGTATATTATCTCATTTAACTCTCCTAATATCCCTAATGAGGCAGGTACTATGGCTATCTGTAATTTGCAGATAAGGAAACTAAAGCGAGGTTGGGTAACTCGCTCCTGGTGGATCTGGAATTCACTGCTGTCCTGCAGGCAGCTGGTGGCCTGGCTCTTTGAAGGTCTGTGTGCCCTTGAGCTCTCAGTGTAACAGGATGGTGCCCAAATCTGCCCTCTTACCCTGCGTGAGACCCGGGGACACAGCTCTGCTCAGAGAGGGGTCAGTTGGGACTCTGTCACTCCCCTGCAGCAAGGTGCCCTGTGTGGGGGACACAGATGTCCCTCTGCCAGCCAGATGGAGAGGCACGATGATGAGGCTGCCCCCTGCACACCTGTGACTGCGCCACCCCCAAGGGCAGCCAGGCATCCTTGGGGCCTGCTTCCTGCTGCCACATGCTGCTTATCCATGTGGACGTAAGCTGCTCTGCCAGCTCACCCTTGAGCTAATACGAAGGGATCGAAGGGCTCTGGGCAGGAGGGTGGGAGCTAGAAGGCAGAGGAGACAAGGGCAGAAGGAGCTGCCATTTCTCTATCTTTTCCTTTAGCCATTTCCCCCCCTCCGCCCCAGCTTTACTGAGGTATAATCGACAAATAAAATTCTATCTATTTAAGGTATACAACATGATGATTTGATATACGTATACCTTCTGAAAAGCACAGCAAAGGAGACAACAAATGAAAAGGCAACCTATGGGATGGGAGAAAATATTTGCAAATCATATACCTGATAAGGAGTTAATATCCAAAATATATAAGGAACTCAAACAACTCAATAGCGAACAATGAATAACCTGATGAAAAAATGGGCAAAGGGATTTCCCTGGTGGTCCAGTGGTTAAGAATCTGCCTTCCAATGCAGGGGACACGGGTTGGATCCCTGGTCAGGGAACTAAGATCCCACATGCCGCGGGGCAACTAAGCCCATGCACCGCAACTATTGAGCCCATGCGCCACAACTAGAGAGCCCACGCACCATAACAAAGATCCCTCGTGCCCCTACTAAGATCTGATGCAGCCAAATAAACACATAAATAAATAAGTATTTTTTTAAAAAAATGGCAAAGGACCTGAATAGATATTTTTCCAAACAAGATGTACAAATGGCCAACAGGTATATGAAAAGGTGCTTGACATCTTTATCCTTTCCTTTAAGCAAAGAAACTTTCCTTGCACCTTTCTTCAGGGAATAAAGGCAACAGGCAACAATGAGCAAGTGTTTGTCTAAGACATACAGACTTCCTCTGTTGCAGAGTGTAACCCGGTGTAAAGGAGAAGAGAGTGCTGGAATGGATTTGCTGTGGTCTGGCTTCATTATCAGCTCATCAGGAAAATTCTGCCTAGAGAAGTGGGTCACAAACTTGAGGGGAATGCTACTCAAAGCGTGGTTCTCGTACCAGCAGCATCAGAACCACCTTGGAGCTCAGGAGACTCGCAGACTCTGGGCCCTACTCCAGACCTGACAAATCAGATACTGAATTGTAACACGATCCCCCAGGAAATTCCTAAACACATTAAAGTTTGAGAAACACTGACCCAGGGTGACTGATTAAAATGTGAGTTTAGGGCTCTATGCCTTCGAAATTCTGATTCACTTGAGGAGGGTGAGATCCAGAAATCTAACAGGCACCTCCTACTTTTTGCTTCTGCCTACTTTTTTGAGCAACTGTGGTCTGGAGGCAGTGCTGCTTGGTGGAAATAGTACAGACACTGTATTTAGACAGTCTTGAGATCAAATCTCATCTCTAATAGCTACAAACTAAGTAATCCTGAATAACTACTTCATCCTGTTAAGCTTTAGCTTCCTCAGCTATAAAATGGAGATATTAAATGTCTATACCTTCAGCTGGATGGTTTAAAGCACCTAGCACCAAAGCCGTGGCACACAGTATGTATAAATGTTAAATATTATAGCCATTAGATTAAACTATCTAATGGTTGCAACATTGAGTGGTGGACTGGGCCAGAGTACTGATTAATTTCAACTGCAGGGACAGGGAAGGCCAAAGGGGGCTAACCAAGGTGTGATGGCTGTGGTTTCTCTGTTACTTAATCTTGGCCCTAAAGACAGAGAAAGGATTCGACTGCAGCAGTGATCAAACTTTATCATCTACTAAGAATCACTAGGGAAATGAGTTAAAAATGCTGATTCCTGGGTGCTGCTTCTCAGAGATTCTGTTTCATCGGGTCTGGGATATGGGCTAGGGAGCTACATTTTTATCCCCAGGAGATTTGATGCATGAGTCCTCCAATCTCACCCTGAGAAACAGTGGCTTACAGAATATGTGTACTTATTGGATAAAGGAAGAGCCTGACGCATGTGGTGCCCTGGCTGGTACTGGGAAATATACACGAGGATGGATGACTCCACCTGGTGTCCACCCAGCTGGGAGCTGGGGTCTCCAAGGAGAACATTAAGTCTGTGCTGCTGTGTTAGAATATCGACACGAACGGCGGTCCGGAAGAGCAATGGAAAAGAGGCATACCTGGGCTTCTGCAGCTTCAATGCTGTGGGAGAGATTTCCATTTTGTACAGGTTCCGAAGCATCACTGGATGGTGTCATCTCCACTTCTGTGCTGGTGCTGTTTGGGAGCTCAATTTTTTCTGTGACATAAATCAGGCACATACAAAGAAAGCAAATGGAGTCAAGTAGGGGTAAGAGCCATATAGAGAAGAACACTCTATCTTGGGCCAAGGGAGAAGGTAGTGGTGTCTGAGGGGTGATAAGGCCCAGGGCTGAGGTAGTGTCAGATGGCAAAGGATTTCTACCCTTCTCCTCCATGCCGTTTAGTGTACTCAGCCCTCTTCCTCTCTTTACTAGCTCTCTGGCATCCCCGATGTCTGAGCTTGAGTGCCCTATCAACTCCCAGGGTATGCATTCTCTAGACTAGGCAAACTGACCAACTCGCCATTCAAGAACATGAGCATGGACTTTTTTTTTTTTTTTTTTTTTTTTTGGGGAACGACTTTTTAAAGTTCCCCTGGGGGGAGGTGATATATTGTGTCTATTCATGCCCTGTACCCATGAGGGGGAAGTGGGACTCTTCCTGACACCCAGGAAAGGGCTGAGTTGCGGGGTTCTGTGTCTGCACTGAGTTGGGGTGTCCACACTGGGTCCTGTCTCTCTGCCCCCCTCCATGTACTTCAGGAAAGGCACAGGATGGAAGTCTCCCGGACTCACCCACATGATTAGCAGCCCCATTCTGCCTCTCGTTCTCATCCACCTGACATTTTTTCTTGGCGATCTTGTGGAGAATTGAAGCCTTTTCTCTGAACCTCCCTGAAGCAAGAGAAAGTAATGGAAAGGAGACAGGTGAGAAGGAAGATAAAGAGAGAGGCTCATGGCAAATGGCGAAGCGCTGGTGAAGCAGGAACGTGGCTTCCTCAGCTATGGAGCCGGTCAGCAGCAACCACTCCTTTCTGCCCAGCCCAAAGGCCCTATGACCTGCAAGAAGGGTACTTTCTTACCTTGTGATTCTTCAGCCCAGTTCTCTGAGAATCTCAAGCTGCCGGATCACAGACGAAAGGTGACCTCTTCCCTCCCTCCCAATTGCTTACAAAAAACGAAAGCACCAATCATCACCAAAACTCCCTCTACTGCTGAGGTCTGAAAAATACCATTGTCAAAGTAATCATTTCAAACAGCTGTTACCACAAAAGTAATGCTTCTAGAGAAACAGAACTGCTCTGGAGGCATAGCCGTGTCTCTGGAATTATATGCTCATCCCAGAATTGGCTTTTGACCATGGAAAGCCAAGTCCAGGGGTCCTTTGATTTGACTTTGGTTTTCAAACATTTATCTTAATTAACACTGCAATTTCTACAGGAGTTGGGATGCATCACAGCTTTCCGAATTAGCTGAGTCAGCTGCAATTAAAACATCAGGGAGGCAACTGATTCCAGTTGGGGATTTAGGGTAAAGGATGAGCAACTAAGCACAACAAGTAATGTCTGTTGGTGAAGAGACGCTTAAGGAAAGGTGCTGGAAAAAATACCATTTTCAAAGTAATCATTTTAAACAGCTGTACCACAAAAGTAATGCTTCATTTCTTCTCCATTACTGACATAATTAATGGGTAAATGCATGCAACAAGCACAGAAAAAAGCATGCAAAAGTGTAGAGATTACTTTATGTGAAACATAGCGCATTTTTCTTTCTCTTTTAATCCTTAATTTTTTCCCCCTGGGAACGTTCAAGGTACAAAGGAGCCTCATTTGAAACTGATTATTGCCTAGATTCAGATATGATGAGTCACAAGTCCTACAATTTTCCCACTAGGCACTGGGGGTTGGCTGGGTTCTCTAGCAGCATATTAGCAGAGGAGCTCATTCTACTTTTCTAGTTAGACCAAAACCAAACCAAGTCAAACCCCAAAATGTTTCTCTTGGAGAGCCTGTCCTCCTAGGATGGGGCATGGCAGGTTGGCATACGCACCGCACCCCTCCTTGTGAACGGAAATCCTGGGGAGTGGTCATAGAGGTGACTTGTGTGCCTGGCTGGGGATGACAGAAGCTGTAAACTAGAGTGGGACCAGTTGACTTCAATGGTGAAAATGAGGGGGGACAGAGCCCCTCCTGCTTGCAAGCTCCATTAGCCTTAAATCTAGATGCCTGCTACCATAAAGGTAGCCTCCAGCAGGTAAGTACCTTAGTCTAGGTAATGAATGTGCCCTGCTGGGCACACCCTCCAAGGAAGCAGGAAGAGGAACATGACGCAGAGAAAAGTGGGTCAGTATGTGGCTTGGGCTTCATAAGGAATGAGGAGGAAGGACTAGGTGATGGGCATGATGTCCATCCTTGAGGGATGCTGAAGGTCAGCATCAGGTTCCCCACACTGGAAGCTAATTTGAATTTGGCTATTTCTATTTAATCTCCAAGGAAAACTCGGGGAATAAAAGAGGAAAGGAAAGAAGTCTGGGGACTAGGAGAAGGAGGAGGTAAAAGGGAAGAAGGAAAAAAAAAAAAAGAAAAGAAAAAGGAGAGAAAAAGAAGGAATTCAAGAAGGAGGAAAAAGGCAGGGAGCTGGGATTGTCTGGAAGTTGCCAGGGAGCATGGATGCAAGACACGTTCCTGGCTGCCAAATCTAGTCTTGTTTGGGGAGTAGATAGCTGGATAATGAAGAGTGATTCTCAGCATTTGGCAGCCTGAAGCCTAAAGAGGGGTACTTCTCGTGGAAGACAACCCTAAGAAGTCCTCAAATCGTCTGCTGGAAAGGCAAGAAGAGGAAAAGGGAGGTTCTAAAACTTTATAGAAGGTGATGATTCTAGTAATAATGCCACTCTGTGGATTGGGGGTCTGTCTTTGAACTTAGAACATTCTGCAGCTCTATGATAAACAATTGCTATTTAAAAATTATATGTAAAATGATAATAAAGCAAGAGAGCATTCAGAAGAGGAAACAAACAAGCCTGGGGAAATAAAACGTGAAGTAATCCAATCCAAGTCATGCCCGAAAGTCACGAAACATGGCAGAGAAAAATATTTGATAGAAACCAGTTAATCACGTGTTGTGTGTGATTCCAAGGATCTTTTCAGAGCTCAGATGAACGCCAGAGAGAAATGATAACAAAAGGGGCCCCAAAGCGTGGAAGGGTTTGGCCACTCCCTCTGCCAGGAAACACCTTTCATAACAGTGTTGGCCACTGTCACTCGTGGGCTGGTTTCCCAAAATTCTCTAAAGGAGCAGTGCGAGGACAGGGTAGGGAAATGATTCTAGAATTGGGATTTCATAGGTTCTCAAACATTTTCACAGACCAGCAAGGGTTTTCTAGACTATGTGTCACCCATTTTCCCACTGCAGGAGCACCTCAGATTTTCTGTGCTATGGAAAAATGGGAGGGATAGACCTTACTTGTTTTCTCTTGGGGTTCAGCCCTTGGGCAGCAAGGCAAAGCTGCAGAGGCTGCCTGGGGAGCAGCTCTCGTCCACCCACCCCTTCAACTTCTTTAATACAACTTCTGCCCCAATTTGCAGGACCTGGCAGCCATTCTGCCTTGTGAGTGCTGACAATGGCTGCTCCAAGGCCTAAAAGGATTTTCAGAGATTAGTTTCTAGAAAAGCAGCACACAGAAAAGGTGAAGGCCCACCTTTCGAATTTAGCACACAGGGGAGTTCCTTGAGGTGGTGGGGCAGAGCCTCGCCAGCAAGGCATCCTCATCCCAGTTCAGTGGACACCCCTGGAATCACCATAGGGCACCTTTTGAGAAAAGCTGGGAGGATCATGCTGACGGGACAAGAGTGAGCACAGAACATGTGATTCTCAAAGGGACCCTCTGGGTTTGGGGGTAGGAAGACCTGGCACCTTGAGGACCTGTTCAGCCTGAAGGCACAAGCTGGGAGAACACCTCGCAGGATGTGTGTGTGTCGAGGACAGCACAGTACTGTGGTTAAAAGGATGTGATTTCGAGGCAGCTAGGCCTGGGCTTAAGCCCCGCCTCTCTCACTGGCTCTGCTGGCTGAGAACTGGTAAATACATGAATATTTCTGAGCTTCAGTTTTCCCACCTGTTGAACAGGGATGTTAACGACTGACTCCTGAGCTAAATGCAAGGCTTAAGTGAGAAAATATGCGTAAAGGACTGATCACAGCACCTGGCATTAGCAGACCTCTGTAAATAAGAGGAAAAAGAAAAACAAACCAACAGACAGCCCAGGGGCAAGGGTGACATGGCCCTGAATTGCTTTAGAGCAGCTGTCCCCAACCTTCCTGGCACCAGGGACCGGTTTCATGGAAGACAATTTTTCCATGGAGAGGGGCGGGTGGCGGTGGATGGCTCAGGCGGTAATGAGAGCGACGGGTAGCGGCAGATGAAGCTCTGCTCACTCGCCCGCTGCCCACCTCCTGCTGTGCGGCCCGGGGTGGGGGACCCCTGCTTTAGAGGAATCGTTGGCATCGTCTCTTCTCTCAAGCCACACAGGCGGGACTGGAGAATTAGCTGCATCTGACCCGACAGTGTTAGCATCGGGGGCCTTGTCGGATTGGTGTTTAGTTTTCAGTGAGTCCTCCAAAGTCAGTTCCAAAACCAATTAGGAGAAGGATCGCTTTATACTTTCCAGAAATTAAGAAGGTCAAGGTGAGGGAGCTGGCCCTCTGTGTTTTAGATACCTTCGTGATCTTAAAATGAAAAGATAGTAATCAGCTTTCTCCCATTACCTGTGAGGATAGGGTACAGGGAAGAGCTGTTGGTGTTGTACAGTGGATTTGGGGTGGCTCAGAAGAGCTTCCTGATGCACAAGGGCTTTACCTCCTGTGTGTCTCAGGCTCAGAATTTTTAAATGGGGATGATAAATAGAACACCCAGCTCATACAGTTGCTGGAAGACTTAATGGTTTGATACACAGCAGGTGTTTAGATGGCCCCGACATACAGTAAATTACTCAGAAAGGGTTGTTATTACTATGGAAGTGAATGCAGGACCTTCACCCCATAAATTACCGAAAATAAAAAGCTTGATATTTAAAAATAGAAGGGAAGCTTAGCAGCCTCCGGTGCAAGAGACCTTGGCAGTAAAGGCACTGCTTCCATAGACTGTTTTAGGCATGGATTCCACGTTGGCATAAGGGTTGACATGGACAGATCTAAGAAATAACTGTAGCTCTGTGCCTGGGGATAAAGAAGACAATTTTGAGCACTTTTCAAGGTGAGAGAAGGAGTGATTTTTAACATTTTTTAAGGCAACTTTAAAAGACATACTCTGCTGCAGCGTGAACCCTTAAAGTGCTGTATTTTTATACAGCGACAGATTATTTGTATACTTAAAATCGCAGAAATAGCAAATTCTGCTCAAATCATAAGGCACCTAGTACGTCAAAAACTAGTACACAATTTTAATATAGTTTAGCTTGTTCTGAAATTTGCAGAATACCAGCTGAGTGTCCTCAGGGGACTGTGTGTTGAGGGGGTGCAGCAGGGAAGTGTGGGAGAAGATCAAAGCAGAAAGGCCTATTATGAATAGGAACAAATTTTGGAAGCACAAAATTTGAGGAGTCAAAATCCTCAACCAATCTCCCTGCCATAAAACAGAAGCTCTAAGCCGCTTCGCAAAATAACCTTCGGAGGTTCTGTTTACTCAAAGAAAAGGCATTTTGCTTCTGTTTCTGCTGTTAATTAACGAAAACAACCCCTGGAAATTCCTTCACATCTTTCCCACCAAGTAATCAGCAGCGCCGGACAGGAACCCTTTGGGCTGGAGCTGAGATTCCCTCCCGGCTGCCATGAACATTCTGAGCATCAGAAACACAGAAGAGATAGGACCAAAGAGATTTACAGATGTAAAGGGAGTGGCCACACACACCTCGGTGAACAGACCTTGGTTTGGGAGAAGAAAAGGGAAAATGAAACAGGGGGGAATACTTAGACAGTGTTTTAGAAACTATTTTTGTGTTTTCAGTTCTGCCTTTCCCGTCTCCGTCTTTGAAGTTTATGGCTTGGCTGGTAGCTTCAAAAGTAAAAGGGCACTGAACTTTCTTCCTGTTTATCCCCTTTTTGTCTGGAAGCAAAGACTCAGGTCACGCAGCTAGGTCATCGTCTCTCTGAGGAGGCATGCAATGGAACTGACGTGGCAGAGAGCAAACGCCGACCTTGGGGTCATCGTGGGTTCCTCCCCTTCTCTCACATCCCACATGTTATCCACCAGCAAATCTGGGGTCTCTACTTTCAGAATATTTCATGAATCTGACCACTTTTCCCTCCCCAACCCCCTGGGCCGAGCAACAATCCTGCTGGCCTCCTGGCCAGTCTCCCTTCCACCTTTACCTCTCTGTCCCCCAGGCTGGTCTCAGTGATCAGATCACGCCACTCACTCCTCTGTGCAAAATCCTGCAGTGGCTCCTGAGGTCAAAGTGAAAGCCAAAATCTTCCCAGTGACCTGGAAAATTCTGTCCAGTGAAGCTCACCTCGATCCCCTCCCTCGTCCCCTCCCCCTCTCCTAGCTTACTCTGCTCAAGCACGCCGGCCTCCTTGCTGTTCTGGAAAACACTGTCCACCCTCCCACCTCAGCGCCATGGCCTTTGCTGGTCCCTCTACCTGGAATGTTCTTCTCCCAGGGATCCACGGGCTTCACTCTCTCAACTCCTTCAAGTACTCATTCAAATGTCACCTTCTCATCAAGGCTGCTCTGAGCAGCCTATTTAAATTTGCGGCTTTTCTTTCCAGCGTTTCTCATCCCAGCTTATTTTCTCTAAAGTATTTTTCACCATCTAATTTACTGTATCCTTATTGCTATTGATTATCTGCTGCTTCCCATTAGCAGCCAGGCTCCACGAGGGTAGGGATTTTCATCGTTTTGTTTTGTTCGCTGCCGTATTCCCAGCGCCCAGTGGGGCTCAATCAATCCTTGTGTTTGAGGTTTCCTGGCAAGTTGATGAGGTTCACGTGCTTCTCGTTGGCTAATGACCCAAAGTAAATCCTTTCAAGTCCACCCAAGCCCAAGGCCCCAGTAGGGCTGAGGGTCCGTACGTAGAGCCCCAGGAACTGTCCGAAGGTAAAGAGGAGAAATGGGCTGGACCAGGTGTTTATGCACCAGAGATGGAAGACAGAGGGGGACACCAGTCATCCCATTCCTGCACCTGCCCCACCAGGCTGCCCAGGTGAGCACTGGAAGGAAGAGGAGGCCCGGCGAGCACAGCAGAGAGCAGAGCGGGGAAAGCTGGGCTTTGGCTTCTCCTTCTGTATGAAGATACTCCTCATTTGTCAAGGCCTAACTGAAGGCCAGACCCGAAGCTTTTTCTCTACTGATACACACACCCACCTTCCCAAGTGGAAATCCGCCCGCCGCTCTCATGGCACTTTGTACCCCTGTCACAGTCCTTATTTCAGTTTGCTGCCCACCTGTCTGCTTTCCCCACCAGAGGGCAGCCTTCTCAGGGGCAGAGACCTCTCCGCCATCTGTGTATCTTTGTGTCCCTCAACAAGCGTCTTAGAATCGTGCTTGGCACGTCACATGCAGTCACTGAGTTACAGTGAGGCTGTATGTTACTCCCCTGGGAAGTCAGCTTTTCTTCCAAGTCAGTACAAGTCACAATCTTCTACTCTGCAAATATTAACCAAGACTGTGCTATGAATCAGGCAACATTTGGTAATAAGATCCAGCTGGTGGGTGCCCTTGTAGAGTTCACAGCCTGGAGCCAGAGAGACAAGAAACAAGGACTTGAGATTCACGCTCTGATGGTGTGTGCCTTCTCGGGAGGGCATGGAAACTCAGAGAATAGTGAAAGTTCTAAGATACAAGACACTACCTAGCAGCTTGAAGGAATAAACTCCTCTTGGATCTGACCTGACTTTTATTCTTAAAAGCAAAATATTAAAAATAATATTCTCGTCCTGCACAAAAACACCAAGATCATAGAGTTTACTTACTTATTCTTAAATCTACTTTTGAGGTACAACCTCTAAATTATTTCCTCTAATTTTTGTGAAACATCATGTAAAATCACTTATTGTAAAATTACATTGACAATAATGGAAATTAAGCTAGTATTGTAATAAAGTAGTTTGTAAAGTGTCTTTATAAATATTTTGTGAATGGACCACATAATAAAGATGATGAACATAATTTAATTGTAGTTATATTTATAGATATAATCACAGGACTAGTTTTTGTAATTAATAAGAATATTTACATAATCGTATCTCAAGTGGCCAAACCCATCATATAATGAAATGAAGCAGGCTGATTTCCTCATTAAGGCTTTTAAAAATAATTCTCTGTAACAATGACCTTTGGAGTCACAAGTAAAGCACAGTTCTGTCTACATGTGAGTTGGTTCTACATCATCTCTCCTGACGGGGTCACCTTATCGTTGGAAATATGAGAGTGTCTTCCTAAATATTTTGGAAGATTTCCAATGTGTTTCAAAAGTTGGTATCTTAAAGGTTGAAATTTTGTCCTTTATCCCAATTTCCTGCCTTTTCAGGGACTCTGCCTAACCAGTCATCTTATCCTCAATCCTTCCCTTTCCCCTCAGTATATAATCAAGCTTAAGTCTTTCAATGTGGCAACTTTTCCCTTCACTTCAGGTTTCCTGCGGGCACCGCTCTCTCTTGCCTTCTCTTCATGGACAAGCCTCTGGAAAGATCAGTCTGTGCTGGTGCCTCTGTGTCCTTATGGTTCCTTCGGTCATTTCTTAACTCTGCATCTGCCATTTGTCAGCATTGCTCCACTGAACCCACCCGTGGCCACTTTTCACCTCCACTTGCCTGGATCTCTCAGTGGCATCTGATATTCCTCACTCCCCTCCTCAAAATCCTCTTTGATTTTCAAGGAGTCCCGAGAGTGCTCCTTAAGTGTCAGCACTCCTCAGGGGCCCCTCCTTGCTCCCTCTTCCTCACACCTCACATTCTCCCAAGGGACCCAGTGGACCACTGCCTGGATAGTGACGATTCCCACATTCAGATCTCTGGCCCAGATGCTCTCATCCAATGGACTTCTGAACACCTTCACTGGGAAGTCCCTCTGATGGTTAAACTCAACATGCCCCAAACTTCCATACATTGTTTTCCTTCCTAGGAATCTGCTCTTCTGCTTGTATTTTCTGTTGGTGATTTCCTCACTCCCAGTGTTTTCTAGCCACCTTAGAGGTCTCCCTCTCCCCCATATCCAATTAGCTGCCAAGTCCTTTTGAGTCTACCTTTGAACACTTTAGATCCAACCTTTCCAGCCTGGATGTTGGCTACAGCTTCTGAATTGGTCTCCCAGCTTTTAATCACATTGCCGACCTGCCTCCTTCTAATTTACCCTTCATATGGCTTGGAATGCTCCTCGGTTATTTTTTCTTGTCTTACTCCTTAAGACTCTGCTTTAGGCATCTCATCTTTCAGGAAGCTTTTCCCCCCGAGTCCCTTTCCTGGGCTGGCAAGGCACCTTGGTAATTTATAACACCACTTTGATACTGATGCTGTCATGGCAGTTATCATAGAGCCTCAGAGGTGTTTTACTGACCCTCTCTCCAACTGGCCTGTGGGCCCCTCAAGGCAGGCATGCTGCTTTTCATCTGTCCCCCCAGTACTTACTTCGTAGGCTGGTCCCCAGTGTTTATGAACATAACATTAACACAAACAACAAAGGGAACCTTGTGTGTGTGTGTGTGTGTGTGTGTGTGTGTGTGTGAGTGAGAGATAGAGAGAGAGAGAGAGAGAGAGAGAGAGAGAGAGAGAGAGAGAGAGAGAGAGAGAGAGTGGGATGCTTGGAGTTCTTGCTGTATGCAAATCTATTTGAAGTTTACATTCTTTTCCAGGGGAGAGAAAGAAGGAAGATCCAGAAACACATCGCAGGAAACTCACCAGACTCTCTTCCCAGTTAATGTTGTGATTAAATCTCCAAAGTCTAATAGTGTTTACAATGAATGTTTGTCTATTTTGAGACTCTCTTTAAAAAAAAAAAAAGATAACCTAATCAAGTTCAGGCAAAATTGGAATTTTACAGACCAAAAAACTCGCAGCAGGTATCAGATAGCAAACTACGATGTTTCAGGCAAGAAGCCAATTTACTGACCTTAGTCGAGGCTGACACGGCTTGGGAGTTACTGTTCTTCATCATTTTGGGTCGCCTGTTTTATTATTTAAGGAACTTAATTTTCTGGACCTTTCTATCTCATATACACAGATACAAATGGCTCACACACAAACATCCTCAAAGGGGTTTGTCTGATCTCAGCTTTGGAGCTCTGAGCCAGGGAGGGGCTGTCGGATAGAAGGCTTGAACCTCTTTCCCCTGCTCCCATCCCTCGCACCCTGTGGATATCTAAGAGGTAAACGAATAAAGAATCACTTTACCCAGGCATGCTTCAGATCCAAGATTTGCCAGCATCCAGCCCCATTGCCACCTAAGGGGTGGAAAAGAGCTCCTCGGAATCAGGTTGTCAAAGCCTGTATCTTGGGTATGTCTCTCTGCAAATGGGCTGTGACATTGGTGTATTCATTTGGGCAGAGTTTTGATTTGTTCACAGCACTTGGCAAATAGTAGGTGCTCAATAAATATGTGTTGAACGGTTACTCTGACTTGTATATAAAAAACAGAATGTAACGAAATAGCTCTTCCTTATGATGAGCCTATATATTACCCAGTTATTTATCTTGGCATAAAGGGAAAGATTTTATTCTGTAGCAGCCACAGTTTCACGTACACCCATCCGCTCCTGTCACTTGGATTTCATGTGTCTGCAGATTGTCAGTTAACTTGAATTCTTATGTTCTATTTTTTCTGAATCCTCAACTTTACATGGTAAACTGGTGCCTGTAAATCGTGGGTTTGCAACAGAAGTGCCGGCACCTGCCGTGGGTTCTTAACTAAATGGGACTGAAGGCTTAGTGGCCCATGACTAAAATGAGATACTTCAGTTCATTTCAGATCTAATCAAAAGAGAAACTTACCGTGCTTAATTGAACATGCCAACCTCCTGGTATAACAGATTCCCACTTTTTTTTTTTTAAAGAGAAAGTTTCATGGGGGCGGGAAATTATATTATTAATTTATAATAACAGTATTCAAGTTTGACTGATGAAGGAGAACTTAACATTTTCAGTTCTGAAGATGTCAGAAATAGACAAAAAAAAAAAGCATCCACGGTTTGCCTTCTGCTGCCACTTAACACCTTCTACATATGCAATGTGGCAAAGTCTGCCTTTACTTGCCAAGTCCAAACTTTCTGCTTTTACTGCTGACAGTTTAGATCATGAAAATAAGATGCAATGAAGTTTGAGGAGCTGGATGTATTCTAATGAGAAGACTTCCTTGGTCCTGGTTTTCAGGAAGACCGTGGATTTACCCACACAGCTGGTTTGGTCTTTCTGAGAGATCTGATACAGGTTACTAGCTGATTAGTTCGGTTATGTACACATACTAGGCTGCTGTCTTCCTAAGATCCAGCCCCAGGGAGAGACTTGTAAGAATACATCTCTAAAAAGTAATGTGGTTAATAACTGATGAGTTCAATCTGTTTTTTTGGAGAAGGCTCAGCCTTAACAGACAGCATCTGTTCAGGTGCCCAGAAAAATTGTGTGGTTATGGAAAGTTGGACCGAATGAGTTAAACCATAAACCTGGAATGAATGAAACATAACATGGTGCTGGAAATGGTGTCTGTGCACAACAGAGGGTGCCCTCATTGGTAACCAGAAGGGAGAAAGTTAACCTGCAGTGTACTTCTTGGACTTTCTATAGGGATATCCATGGCCTTGAGGCAAGAAAGTACATGCTGCAGTGGAAATTGGATATTCTGTGTGGGAGGAATTGCCTTGTCATTGCATTTAGAAAGGACAAGGACTTCCATCAGAACTGCACCCTGGCTTTCAATCAACTTTGGTAAAAAGTCAGGTTTAGCAATGAGAACATGAGAAGGTAGTTACATTATGAAGGCTTATCCGCTTTGGAATGAAGTCAGTTTGAATCTCTGTTCAAAGAATTTATTTAAATTTGTTGTTTAAGGCTTGCTCCTTCACTGTTACTAGGAGTGTAAATTGGTGCAATGCCTTTGAAGGGCAATTTGGCACTATCATTCAAAGTCTGAAGTGGGTATGTCTTCTGATCTGTCATTTCTATTTCCAGACATTTATTTTATATCTTTATTTATATCTTCTATTCAGTAGAGTTTATTATATGGGCAAAGAAGATGCTCATGTAGCACCGTAATAACTAAATGAACAAAAATGGAAATATCCTAAATCTTCATCAACAGGGGACTAATCAAACCCACTAGGGAAGAGCCAGGCAGTGGAATACTATGCAACTGCTAAAAAGGAATGAGGAAAGTAAAAAAGTGCTAATACGGAGATATCTTCAAGACATATTAATAAACAAAAGCCAGGTATAGAACAGTACATAGAAGAAAAGAGAATATGTTAAAAAACTGATAAAAGTGGTTAACTCTAAGGAATGAATGGAACCTGAGGTAAAAGGGGGACTCACTTTTATTATCTTTCCTTATGTAATGTTTGCTTTTTACCTCTGTGCACATGTAATGATTTTATAATAAAAAAAGAATAGTTAAAATTAATTTGCAATTTAAAATTTCTACTGTGGTAAAAGTTTAGATTTGTAACTAAGAATATAGGATTTTTTTGGGGGGTGGGTTGTTGTTCTTTTAAGGGTCTATTCCACAGGAACTATCTAACGGACTATTTGCTGTATTTAACCACATTAATAAAGAGTTTGGCTGTGAAATGGATCAACTAATACACAAGCCTTTTATTCCAGATGCTATGACCCAGGAACATACCTACCACAATCTTGGTGGCAGCTTAATCAAAATGCAAGATCAAGTTAATCTTAAAGGTAGACTGCAAACCCAAAATGTCTGCCATCACACTTAATAAAGGCACCAGGACAGAATCTTGGACGTGGGACTGGAAGGGGCATCAAGGTGTCCATTATCTGAACATCCTTCTGATGGAGGCTTCTTTGGCTTCTCCAGAGATGGGAGACTCACTCCTGTCTGAGACAGGCCATCCCATCTTTGGCCATGTCTGTAAGAAAGGTCCTCCTGTGCTGGACTGAACGCTCTCTCCCTGCATTAAGGAAGCTGATCTCCTTCCTCAACCTTTCCCACTCCAAGCTGGGCTCAGGGGGATTCCCCAGAGCTCCTCTCTCCTGGAAAGATAGACCCCACTTTATCACTGCAAACTTCCCATGCAACCAATTGCAAGAAAGAGGCTCTAGGAAGACCTTTGAAAACATTGTTAGGTTGTTCCCATCCCATGCTACATCCTTGTTCACTTCAGCACCATCCATCACCATCGAGATGCTTATCACCAAGTGGCTCTGAAAATCCCTGGACTGACTCAACCTCCCAGCCCTGCCATCGGTAAATCTCTTATGTCTTAACCTCTTCTATGAACGTTGTCTTTTTGTTCCAACTGAAACATAGCTGTTTCCTGATAGCCCTTTTTCTCCTGTGGCCTTTGAAAGTGACACTACTTGTCTCTCCAAGTGCCCACATTCCATTCCTCCTACCTTACCACTTATAGATCATTTCTCTGTCCTTCTTTGAAGCCCAGGCCAATAAACTCTACCACCTATACCCCAAACGACTTCCAAGTCATCCTTCCCTCTTTCCTGAATATATGAGAACCCAGTTCACTCTTTTTCTCTCCACCATTACTCGTGTTACCATCCACAGTAACTCTTACGTGGTGAGCCCTGCAACACTTGGTTCCTCACCGCCCTCACCTACTCGCTTCCAGCTGCCCTTTCCTCCAGCTCACCTCATCCATCCACTCCTGCAGTTAGACCTTAGACTTTGTCACTAGCAATAACTCCACCACATCCAAACTCCTGACTGGAAACATCTCACGTTCTGTCTATAACTCTTTTATCTTTCTATTACAAAAATTCTTTGATCTCACTGGTCAATTCATTGATGCCATCACCTTTTTATGCCCCTCCTTTAGAACAAGTTCTTCCCTTGGCTTCTGGGATGCCATTCTCTCCTGGTCCTCTGCCCACCACAGTCTCCTTTGCTGGGCTGTCTCCCTTCTTCCCAGACCCTACACTTTAGAGTCCTCAGGGCTCAGTCCTTGGCCTCCTCTTTCCTATTGATTGGCTAGGTATTCTTATCCAGTTCTGTAGCTTTAAATGATACCTATATTTTTACGACTTTCAAATCTACATCTATAGCCCTGACTTCTCTCCCAAGCTCCAGACTACAATTCCACTTTCTCCACATCTCCATTTGGATGTTCCATAGGCATCTCAAACTTAGCATGAGCTCTCAACCTTCCTCACAGAGCTTGCTCTGGTCTCAGTCCTCCCCAACAACATACAGTTATATGAAAGTGATATTTCTCTGTTGTGGAGAGACTGCAAGTTGCCTATCAATATCTATTCCTTTTTAATTTCCTAATGACATAATATCTGAATTATTGGAGCTAGCAAATCACCCAGCTTAACATACTACATTTCCAAGCTTCCTTGAACTATGTGTAGGCATGTAACTGAGTTTTGGACAGATCTTACTGGGAGGGTCTAAAAGGAAGCCTCCTTATAAAGGAAGACAAAACAGCTGGGGAAAATAATTTTGGCCCTTCCTCCTTCCTGGAATACAGATGCGATGGCTGGAGCTGTAGTGGCAGCCATATTGGACCATGAGGTGCCCTTGAAGTTGAAAGTCATATATTAGGATGGTGAAGAAGAAGGATGGAAGGAGTTGGGGTCTAGGATTACTGTGAAGCTTCCATATCAGCCATGTACAGCCTGCCTCTGGACCTCTTTTACTTGAGAGAGAAATATACTTCCATCTGATTTAAACCACTGTTAATCTGGATTTTCTGCTATATAGAGCTGAAACTATCCTGCTTGATATATCAGGGTATACAACACAGTCTCATCCATTCAAAGCCAGGATTAAAATATAATGTGAAGGCCACAGATAGCACCAAGGACCTGTTTTAGGACTACATTTTCAGAGGATACCTCTTGGGCAATGGAAACTACTGTTGAATAGTACTCCAAAATTCAATTTCTCTTTGAGAAAGAACTGGAATATTTCACTGCAGTTAAGAACATCAAATGACTGGCTATGTAACCTTAGGGTGCTTCTGTTTCTTTGAAATAATGTGGGTTTTCAAAACTCAGCCACATGACTAATTGAGGAAACCATGATTCACATAAGACATTATTAGTTTCTCAGCTTGGTAAAGAGGTTGCCAATAGGTTGCCATGAAACTAGCCTTAATTTCATTAAGGAAAAGATTATTTTTGCCTTTGATATTACAACAAACTTTTCTATCTTCTTTTTTCCTTATACAAATGAACAAAGATCGACTTTTAAATAAGTGGAGAAATTATTTTTCTAGAAATGGCTTCTGTTAAATGGCAACGAGTTTAGGACAATACATTGCATCTTTGCAAAGTATCCTTAGTCAGGATTTCTGTTTACCTACCTACCTACATGTCTCTGTGAATGTTTATCTCCAAAGAGCAGAAATGATTAGTTGTGTATATTGCCACTGGTGGAAAGGCATCTCTCCTTTGAATGTCTCTGTTCCATCACACGAGTTTGTTTTCTTTTGAACTAACTTTCTACATTTTCATTTAAAGTAACTTTTTTTTTTTTTTTTTTTTTTTTTGCGGTACATGGGCCTCTCACTGTTGTGGCCTCTCCCGTTGCGGAGCACAGGGTCCGGACGCGCAGGCTCAGCGGCCATGGCTCACGGGCCCAGCCGCTCCGCGGCATGTGGGATCCTCCCGGACCGGGACACGAACCCGTGTCCCCTGCATTGGCAGGTGGACTCTCAACCACTGCGCCACCAGGGAAGCCCCCTTAAAGTAACTTTAGTAAGGAAGCCAAGTTCAATTTATTGAGGATGTTCTGGAGTGATAATGGTATGAAATTTGGGTGTCTTCAGATGAGAAATAAACTATGGGTTATTTATTTATTTTTTAACTGAAGTATAGTTGATTTACAATGTTGTGTTAGTTTCAGGTGTACAGCAAAGTGTACACCTCAGTTATACATGTACATGTGAATATGTACGTGTATATATATTCTTTTTCAGATTCTTTTCCACTATAGGTTATTACAAGATATTGAATACAGTTCCCTGTGCTATATAGTAGGTCCTTGTTGTTTATCTATTTTATATATAGTAGTGTTAAACTCTGGGTTATTGACATTAGGTAAAAATCGGAGATTGCTCTTCCAAGAATATTCAGTATCACCCCATGAGGAGATAAAGGGATGGATGCCCATGTAGGGGGATCTGAGGTCACCAAAAGACTACCCCTGGAGTCATTTGTTTGTATGCTTGGAAACATCTTGTTACAGAGGGAAATAGAGTCTTTGGGAGGAGTGAAGCTCACAAATCTATCAAGTCTAGGAACATGACTCATACAGAGGCAGGTGCTCAGCTATTATCAAGTGAACACACTAGAATCAGGTGGCTGGTGGGAGAGTCATCACCTTGGCAGGCAGGAATGAGGCAGTGGAGACGTGGCCCCGTCTGAGAAGCCTGCGCTCATTTCCATTGGGCTCCCCTGGCACCTCGGCTCTGCCCATCACGCTACTCATCTCTCTGCCTACGTCTCCCACTAGAGCGTGAATTCTTCAGGAGAAGCACTGTCTTTCATCTCCACAGGTCCTGCACCCAGTCTAGTGCCTGGTCCATACTGAGTGTTGCTGAAAGAATACGTTAGGGAATGAATGAGTGAGTGGATAAAATTCTGATTGGCTCCGGGTGGGAGAGGGAGTTGGGTGTGGCCCAGGGAGCTGTTCCCATTTATGTTCTGGGCACCTGAAGACAAGGGAGGGAGGGAAAGGGCTCCGAGGGGAGGTGCAAATTTTACAAAAAATGTTATGCTTTTGTCCAGTGTCTGAGAGTAAATAGATTGTTTTATTAAAGTAACACTTTACTGGTAAAGTGTTCCAGTAGGGGGGCCATGTTTCAGTCAATAGCTCACTGTCATTCTTAGTCTGTGGTTCAACCTTTCCCATGGTCTGGTCTCCATCAAGCCTTTCTTCCCACTCCTACACTGTAGCCAATCTGAACTGTCCAGTTCCTCATTCCACCTTGTGGAGCAACCACAGTGGAGCTGAGAGGACAGGGTGTGGCATGCCACAGTCCCGAGTTCGGGTCCCTCATCTCAACTTACTATCTACGAGTCCCAGAGCCAATTACTTTTCTTCTCTGTGTCCTCATTTCCTCATCTAATACAACACTTCTTTGGGCTTTGGTTTTCTCATCTTCAGTAAAATCTACCTATGTGATCATCACAAAGGGTAAATGACACAGAATATATAAAAAGCCCACAGCACTGCACCTGGCAGGTGGGAGGCACCCAGTAAGGGTTGGTGTGGCCCCTCTTTTCATCCTTCTCTCAGCCAGGTGGCTCGGAACTTACCACTCCTCCTTTCCCAATTTACCCCGTATTTACTGATCTTTTAGGATGCAGGTCAAAGATCACCTTCTCCACGAAATCTCTCCCCACCCCGTCCCCCGCTGAAAGCAATCTTTCCTTCTCCCATAGTCTGTCATCTTTTTCTGAGCACCTGTGGTACTTACCACTCTCTTCCTGGTGGCTCAGTGATTGCTGTGCTTTATTTCTCCCCCGTCTATAAGTTCCATGGGGCAAACTGCCCACCTTTTACTCTTGTGTTTCAACAAAGCACCTAGCAGAATAACTTGCATGCAGTAGGTGCTTAAAATAATAAACTGAATCTGTGCTGGACAATTCTCTATATTGAGGAAATCGTCACACCATTTCTCTTAGGACAGGGGGTGGCATATATAATTCATCTTTCCATTTAATCCACTTTAGGGAATAAAAATAAAACAGGCCTCATTGCAAGTAGCTGATGTCACGCAACATCCAGAGCTCTCTCTGGAAACAGTTACAAATAATGACTAGTCACGTGGGCAATTACAATAAAGCCCTGTCAAGGGCTAGTCACATTTCTAAAATTGTGAAAAGAAATGCTCAAATGGAGGGGGATATTTCCTGAAGGCTATACTAGTCCCCTATCGCCCATAACATCTTCACCTTTATTATATCTCCTTAAACTGTACAACATGGAAGTGATATATATCACAGTTATTGCTATTATTTTCAATGAGAGGGGGGAGGCCCTTTAGAATCTGAAGAAGTCATGCATGGTGGTTGCCAGGTCGGAGGTTACTGAGCGTCTTTTAAGTTGAATCCCAGAATTAGGTTTAAGCCAGGCCTGGCTTGTCACAGAGGCACCTGCCAAAGGGTATAATCTGAGGGGGCTGTAGGGAGACCTCCTGTTCCAAAGTATCCTTTCCATGAATGCCTGAGAGGGATTGCTATGTGTTTAGAAAACTTCTGAATCTTTCAGAGGTTCCTATTCTAGGTGAAGGATAATGTCTTAACCAGCATTTCTAAAAGAGTTCCACAAGAGGCTCCGTGGAAGAATGGGTCCTCTGACCAAAAAAGTCTGGGAAATACTGCAAACTCCATCCCTCTATAAGATTTACTATTATATGCTGCAATGCACGGGTACGTATTGAAGGCTCTGACAAGTCACATGGTAAAGAAATCTATTTAACTTAACTCAGAAGCTCTCCTGCTTATTTAACTATGAAATCAAGCTTGCTTTCTTTTTTTCCCCCAATTGTTGCAAAATTCCTAATGACATGATCTGGAAGTAGTATTTCATAGAACATGCTTTTCAAGTGTTCCCTTAGCTATTATTAGCGATCACCGTAACAGGGATGAATTTTCAGCTAAGCATGGGGCACAAAGGGATACGCATGAAGGAATGGGGCAGTCACGAGAAGGATAAGGAACGTTAAAGGTGACCATGAGGGCCCCCAAAGACAATTTCACAATCTTGCGAAGATTTCACAATCTTGCTAAGCTGGTCAGCCTTCTCATTCCAGATATTATTTTGGCTTTGTTTCCCTGCCTAGAAAGCCCAGCTGTTCGATAGCAAGTGGTAGCATCAGCTCGGAAGTAGCATTTTTGCATCTTCGCATAATCTTGGTTTGTCTGGCGTGGGAAGATTAAGGGAACACTCGGATGGCCACATTTGCTCAAATAGATGTGGAAAGAGGAAGGAAGGGAACAGTAAGGGAGAAAAGGGGCAACTGAGGCAACAGAGAGCCAGAAGCTGCTCTGGCCACAGGAAGCTAAGGGCAGAAGGCAGAGGACAGGATGGAGGAAGGAGAGAAAAGTGAGGGGTCGTCACTGCTCAGGTAGAAGGTAACAAACCCACCAGCTGCCCAAGCCATGAGGCCGAGGCTGAGGGCTGTGAGACTCCCGAATCGAATTATAAAATCAGTGAGGCCCAAACCTTTGGCTTCCCAAGCCAATCACCAAGAACAATCAAAGTGGTTTGAAGACACGAACTAAAAATAACAGCCGGGACAGGAGCCTTCCTTTAAGGTACAGATTGCTCTTTCTAGCCCCACGGTGGTGGAATACTGATTCTCATAGGTAGCTTTCTGCCTTTGGGGCTCTCACTGCCCAAGGGCCTGCATTTCCCCAGGTTGTTGGGAGGGCCCTGGGCTACAACAGAGCCCAGTCTGAGATCCTTACTGTGGCCTGCAGCTTTAGAAAACATCACAGTGGTTAACTGAAAGCACAGAGACAGCCGCAGAGAAGGGCCCGGGTACAGCGCAGAAGCCAGAGTGGGGAGGGGCTGGAAAGGGCTTGCTCTTACCGAGGGCTGTCGGATGTCCTGCTTCCTGCAAAGCAACTAGGAGGTCTCTGGCAAGCTAAGGCAACTCAGAAATACTAGAAGCTGAAAATAAGATATACAACACTTCGGGGAGTTTCTCTCATGTTGAAGGATAAAATTAACTGATTCCCCTTCTAGGGTACCTTTTGATTTCTTGTCAATATCAGTGTGAAACTCACGGGAAAACTCCAAATGTTTTCATAACTTACAAATATTATTTATTAGTCAAAAGGCGGAGGTATGTGTGAGAGAGAGGGCAAGAGAACAACTCCCTTTACAAGAACGCAAAAATTCTCAAATTGCTGTTCTGTGGTGCACTTATTCAGAAAAGTCATTCTGACTGGGGCAAGGCCGTGCTCTGGGACAGAGCCTGGAATTCATCAGTAGATACACTGAAAAAGAAGTTTCTGCCAGACTTCACTTATTCAGGGGAAATGGTTAAAACGAGACGTCCAATCTCACGGAGTGTGAATCCCAATATATACAATCCCACTGGCTGGAATGGTGGCCCTGGCCTCTCTTGGGTGAGTTAACAGGGACTGTGACAGCTAAGGACATGAGCCTACACGGCCCTCTGCATCAGAAACAGGTCTCCGACTGGTTTGGGGCCTAGTGGTTCCTTTAGATCGCTCATTCCTTTGCATAAATCAGAATATTACCAGAACCTCCCCTCCTCTGAAACTGGGGCATATTAAAAGAAGAGTATTGGTTGGATGTGTTTCTGTATGTTGTGAGCACGTGGAGGAAATAATGATGACCCAGTGGTTGTGGGCCTGTGCTTATGTTGCTGACACCATTTCTCTGTGTTACACAACTGAGATGGTTTGGATCGTTTGAATGGAATAACATGATTGCTCATGGTATTGCACGTCTCCAATTCCAAACCAACACGATGGCAAAAACTAGACGAAAATGTGGAAAGAATAATAAAAACACACAATGTCACTGAAGTCATGCAAAGAGGGGGATAAAAAGTTTAAAAAAAAATGGGCAAGCCACAGACACCATAAATGAAAAAAAAAGCCAGTGCATACAATTCTAAAATCATTCTTACCTTCTTCAGTCATTGTGTCATAATATTTTAGTTTTCCATATGATCCAAGTTCTACAACATCACAGTAAAAGACACAAAGATAAGGAACGAGCTGTAATGCAAGAACTTTGTTTTTACACATTCTCAATTAATCAGATTCAGAGTTACACTGTCAAATTCTGCAACTGTAACTATATAGAGATGTGCAAACATGGGCCATGTGGCGGATGGCTTTCACGACCCACTTTCAGAAATCACTTAAAATATATTATTCCATCGGGGGTAGGACTTGCCCTGCATTCCAGAATAGGACACAGTTATTTTAACATCTGATGAAACAAATACTTGGCAAGGATATCTTCACACCAGGTCCAGCCTAGGCCTATAATTTTTAGACGTGACATTCCAAGAGAAAGGGCTGGACAAGGACAATGCCCAGACCCACTGAGGCTTGTAGATACCAGGATTCCTTGCCATGGAACAGCAGTCCCAGGAGTTCATTTCACAGCTTTTCTCCAATAGAACTACTTCTTAGAGATTAGTAAGGAAGGCTACCTGGGAAAATCCCCAATAAAAAACCAGGTTCTAAACTTCCCTTTCATTTCTAATCTTGTACTTTAGACAGAAAGCACTGAGTACCATGGGTGCAGCATGCTTTGGTGTGTGTTGTGGGGGGGAAGGGGCGGGGGATGGGAAAGGCGTTGAAAGCTTTGGGAGGAAGGGGGAGGCGTATTCCCAGGGAAGGGCACGTGGCCCAGACAGGTGACAGAGCAGCCACAACTCCCAGCTCAGGGCATTGTCTGCTGCTGTGTAGACTGCAGGGGCCAGGAGGCAATCTCCTGGGTGCAGCTCACCAAAGGACTCGGCTGTAATGGAAACCACGGGCGGAAAGCAAGCTCTTCTGAGTCAGCTGGTGGAAGTGGCAGCTTGGGTGGAGGGACGGAGGGGGTGGGGACGCACCATTTCTGTTTTCTTACTTCAGTTCTAAAATAGAAACTTTCATTCTTGTTCATCTGAAAATTCCAGGTTTTTTGAAGCATCATTGTGAGCAGGTTAGAAATATTTTCCCTGGTCATAACAACACTCTCCCAATAAAAATTCAAGAAATTAATGACACTCAAGAGATATTCCTGTGATTCTGCAGAATGCTTCCATGGCTCATTAACTTGGTTGACTGCTAAAAATTCACATGTGAATGAACTAATAACTGATGGGTTTTGTGTACAAAAGGGTTTAGCTTAAAACACAATAATAAATATTCTTCTGCTTATATTATACACATTCTATATATATCCTTTCCCCATGTGCCTAAAATTTTACCTAAAGTTATTTTAACACACCAACACAAAATTATGCCTTGGGGAGAAAGATCACCTCATCTTTATGTTTCTGCAAAAACCTGCCTTTTCTGGATTTTGTTAGATACACGACAAAGGATGCAAGTGCTTCAATAAGAAATTGAATTTTGTGTAAAAACAAGGAAGTTTTAAAAAAAAATGACTTCTGGGGATTGCCTTCTGTAGAAAATTTTTTTTTCTGGTATTTTAAGAAGAGTAGTCTATTATATATATGACATTGCACAAGTATGGGATTTTAAAATGATCCAAATACCTTCATAAATATTAAAACACATGTTCATGGTGGCTTTACACATAATCTATGCTTTTGTATTTGTGTGTGTGTGTTTGTATAACCTTGCAGTAAATTGATGAATTATATCAGCCAACTAATTTTTTTGTAACCTCTACTCTTTCCCTGAGGTAAAGCAGTAGAATAAGCAGCTGGCATTCTCTTTACCTGCCGAGGAAACAGAACGTGGGCAGCTCTGTGTTTGCAAAGTTGTGTGTAAACCATATTCTACACAATGAAGATACATTATTGCATTTTTGTCTTTTGAGATGCAACCTCTCTGTAGGCACACACTGGTCTTCATGTCTCAATCCGAAACTTTCAAACATCTGCTTGTGGCAGATGTGATATTTTTTACCTCCTCTCTCGTGGAGCCAGGTATAAATAAATACAATCATATTCTTTAATTAATTTATTTTTACATAGTCGAAATTGGATCTGTGGGTGACTGACAAAGGTCACACATCCTTGCTGCTGTGGCAATACCTAGATTGTTTCTCAGCTGCTTCCTTGAATGAGGACTGGGGCAGGGGGACAAGAACGGGACAAAACATATAAAAAAGGAGGCTAAAGGTGGTGGAAGAGAAAGAATAAGAGCAGTGAAGGGCTGAATAACAACAGGTGATGTAGCAACTTAAAGCACAGTGAGCTAGGAGGGCAAGGGAACAATATTTGCCCAAGTGAAGGGAACCATGTTTGTTGCTTACTAAAGAAAGGGCACGCAAGAATGTGAAGGAAACCAGCCTACTGGAATGAAGTTTTTAACACTGACAGCAATGGCATGGTGAGACGGTGAACTCAGCACCTCAACGCTTTCAAATGGTCAGGGCGGCATCCTGGGGCTGGTGGGACAGCATCTCCGAGAGCTGGTGCCTCCCTTCCTTGAACCAGGGGCTCAGGGGGTGTAGGAAGAGGAGTGTGACATGCGACTAGGGCAAACATGACTTGCATCCATAAGCCAGAGCGCATCACGCACCTGGCTGGTGTCCCACATACCATGGACACCTCATGGAAAGTGGCCTGAGAGGCATGAACGAAAACTCACCCGGAAGGGGCAATGGCCTCCAGTCAGCACACTCCCCATGGACAGTAGCCAGGGCACCTTTAGCACCGTTGGATTAAGATTCGAACTGCGCCCAATCCAAGCTGAGATTCTTTGGGATGAGAGGGAGAAGTGGGGGGATTCAAGAGGCTGCTGTTTAGTACCATTGAGCGACTTCCATTACGTCAGCTGAGCAAGAGGCAGCCAGGACTGGAAGAGGGATGAATCAGCAGTGAATATCATGCTGGGTACCACCTGGTGCCTCTTCTACGTAACATTTCTCTAAGAAGACATACAGCCTAAGACAAATTCCAGAACCCAGTGGTTGGTGTTTGAGATGAGCCCATGAGCCGATTGGGAATGCTGTCTAACATGGTGCCCACACTCGCTCATGCTAGTTGGACAGCTGGGTCCACAGGCACCCAAGCTCCCAGACCTCTAGGAGGGCTTGAACCTTTTGTCATTCCTCTGTCCACTTCCTCTCAGGTCTTTTTAGCAACGTCATCACCTGGCTTTAAGGTACCTCTGAATTCTTGTCCATATTTCTTGGTTGACAAGTCAAGGGAAGGATCTTGTCTTTAGTCTCAAAGAATCTGAATAAGAACTAGTGTTTTGGGCTCCCAATTTTTTCCTTTCTTAAAAAGGGCATGGACACAGATTTCTCCTTCCAATGTTGACCTTCTCAGCTCTACTTTTGAAGCCTCTGGCATTCTTAACCCTTTTCTCAGCAAATCTCTCCAGACAGGAGCAGCAGAAAAGTGACTTCTCACTTTTCAGGCCTCAAAATTCTGACGTATACAACAGAAAGTCAACAGAAGCATCTATGCTGAATTCATTTTGTTAGAATGAAGAATAGAGGTAGAGAAATCAGTGAGAGCAAGTATTTATTAAGTGTTGGTTAATGGAAAAAAATGATTAACTTGTTTGTTTTCTTAAATCAAAGAGCTGCTTTATTTTTGATACCGGTTTGAACTGAGTTTGAAGATCTAAAAATTAAGGTTTCTAAACAACAGACAGTAGTTTCTTGGTAAAGCTGTCTAATACCTATCAAGGAGGTGTGTACAGATACCAGATTACATCACATCCATGAAAGGATTATTTTCAGTAGCAAATAGAAGTTAAGAACATAGGCTTTGAAGCCAGGGTATAGGTTTGAACCCAAGATCTGCCACTTATTAGCTGTGTGACTTTGAGCAAATTTACCTCTCTGAGCCTTAGTGTCTGTCCTCAGCTGTAAAGTGGCGTGACTATATCTACGCCACAAAGTTGTGGTGAAGAGTAGATGAGATAATAATACCCACTAAGCAATCGGTAATGGGCAGCTTCATTATTGCAAGCATCACCAAGAAGAGTGAAAGAGAACCTATGGGACATGGAGCAGAACACTTAGAGAACTTGGTATTTTACACGGGTTTAGTCTGTTAAAACTAATTCAACAGTACTTATAGAAGTTTAAAATAGCTATTTGTTGCCCAACAATAAAAGATATTTTGCTTTGCTGGGGCTAGAATTAGAAAGAAATTTCTTCGTCAGTCCTGCCCTTCTACTCTCAGATCTATGGGGAATGTCAAAACATGGAGCGTAACCATTGGAACAGGATGTAAAAAGCAGAGCCTTCATTCATCTGACCACCATGTTCCAGCTTTGGACCTATGCACCTTTCCTTCTAATATCTGCACACAAGACTGTCTCTCCACATGTTGGAGGCTGAGACCCTCTTTGGATTCCTCTTTGGATCTCTCCCAACTAGAACAGAGCTTTTCTCATATCACATGCTCTCCTCGCATTTCCTAAACGAAGCATATAAATGCACAGTTCCCAAATAACAGTGAGGTTTAGGATGCTTTGGTTTGTTGAACTTCCCTGGACTTGCTGAAGTGAGGAAGGCAGGCACTGATGTCTAAGGCTTCTGGACTGCTGATACCATAATATCACTATCAAAGTTCAGGGGGTGTGGTGGGGGAGGGATGGCTTGGGAGGTTGGGATTAGCAGATGCAAACTCTTATATACAGAATGGATAAACAACAAGGTCCTACTATACAGCACAGGGAACTATATTCAATATCCTGTGATAAACCATAATGGAAAAGAATATAAAAAAGAATTTATATATATGTATAACTGAATCACTTTGTTGTAGAGTAGAAATTAACACAACATTGTAAATCAACTATACCTCAATAAACGAAACTAAAAAAAAAAAGAGTACTTCTGAGTGAGACAGATAAGAAAGCTAATTCAAAGCTTGGTTCTACTACTTATGAACTGGGTGATCCTCTCTGCACCTTAGTCTCTTCTTCAGTAAAATGGGGACAAGAGCAATCAACACCTATTCTCAGGAGGGTTTTTGGAGGATCAGATAAGAACATGTCTCTATAGCACTTTGTGCTGGGTGGCAGAGGCATCCTTAATAATTGGTACCTCTCTTCATTGTCTGCCGAAGTTCCAACAGGAGTATCTATTTCAGCCCAGCATGAGGTTGTTAGATCCTATCAAACTCTAATTATCTCTGCGGGTGGGCACCAATGTCAATGTCAATGCTCAATGTCTGCAAGTCAACAACCCCCACTAGACATCTTAAACACAAGGAAGACTGTCAAAAGGAAAACTTTCAGTTTAATGAAAGGCTGCCCTGGCTAACTTCCAGAACCATGTTTGGCAGTATTAACATTTTAGCCTGAGATGGTTTCCTTTCTTTTTTTTTTAATTTGTGAATTTATTTTCATTATTGAAGTTTTGTGAATGAATAGTACGAGAGTTGTGTATTTGTCATTTTCCGTTCACTCCCTACAAACGTAACATTTATATTTGTAGATCTATACAATTTTTAAGTTTCTTGCAGGGTATGTGGGTTGATCTTGCTTCTCTTCTATTCCTGTGTGAAAATTTTTCATCAAAAAAAAAAAAAACATGTATAGGCTTCCCTGGTGGCAGAGTGGTTAAGAATCCGCCTGCCAATGCAGGCAACACGGGATCGAGCCCTGGTCCGGGAAGATCCCACATGCCGCAGAGCAACTAAGCCCATGCGCCACAACTACTGAGCCTGCGCTCTAGAGCCTGTGAGCCACAACTACTGAGCCCGTGCGCCACAACAACTGAAGCCGATGCGCCTAGAGCCTGTGCTCCACAACAAGAGAAGCCACTGCAATGAGAAGCCCACGCACCACCACGAGGAGCAGCCCCCGCTCGCCACAACTAGAGAAAGCCCATGCGCAGCAATGAAGACCTAGCGCAGACAAAAAAGTATTCCGAGTTAAAAGATATTTCTAATATAGCCCAATTTAAAGCTTTTTGTTTGATTTTACCTAAAAAAGGGCTGCATGGACCACTGAAATTAATTGCTTTCCATTAAAAGGCTTTCTTTGGTCATTATTCTTTTATATCAAATGTTCATGTCAAGGCAAGTAATTTTGTTTTAACTAAAAAAATAAAACTTTAAGAGATTGAGGTTAAGTGAGGAAACAACCATATTCTCACTTCAGACTCAAGTCAGAAGAAAAGGAATATTTTAACCTTCAGATTCAAATTCTCAATCAAAAAAAGCTTTTAAAGTACTGACTCATTGCAGAAGCTCTGCTTAACAGTCTGTGGGGGAATGATATTTGTGTGTTAAACTTCCCTAAGAGGCTCCTGAATACACGGTTACCTGGGGACAGCTGTACCCAACATGTGGTAAAACATCTATGTCATATACAAGGTATAAACAGAGGTGGTTTTGCCCTATGGAGTTCTTTTCATATTCAGCTCTTCCAAACTATGCTAACGAGTGCTTCTTTTTCTTCTATGAGATTAAAACCTCTCACTTAGGCTTTTGGAAGCAAGGCAAGAACTTTCCAAATGAAAACAAAGGGCTGAACTTGTGGGTAACCCTCCATCAGCTATTGAGTGTCAAGTAGGATTTATGTACATACACACACACCACCTCTTAGACAATTATCACCTGATTTTCATGACCTCTGAATCCAGCCCCTTCATGAAATACTCACTCTTCCTTTTCAAGCTTCCTGCAAACCCAGACACACTGGTTTGTTACTGCTGTTGTTCTTATCTCCCTCACTTTCTACATGTATCTCCTTGTTGATGTCCATCTGCTGATATCAGCCCCAGTCACTAGGAAATACTGACACTACATTGGTGGCCAAATCAGGGGTCAGAAAGATCCCCAGCAGCTGGCCCAGTGTCTGGAGTACAGCAGCATTCTGATAAAGCACCAATGAACCACAGGGGCCAGGTGTGTAGGTGAGAAAGTGGACTGGGGACGACAATAGGGAGTGGTGAGGATTATGGAAAACTGGCCAGTGCATGTCTAAAGAGGGGCAGCAGCCAGTCAGCCCCCACTCCATGGGGGAAGGCAGTTACAGTGCTGATAGATCTGATTATTCAAGGGAAGCCAGAGATCCGGAGTTTTATGTGAAAATTCCTGATTTAAATGTTGGCAACTAATTCCAAATTAAAAAAAAACAAAAACACTCTGGGTCATATTTGGCCCAGCAATTTGTAATCTTTGGTTTAAAATCAGGATGCTTAGTCCAATTTTCTTATAAATATTAGTTGAATGAATGAATGAAGAAATGAGACCAGTTAGGCTATTGGAACTGGGAGGGGTCCTTGTTAGGTCACCCTTCTCCAGAAGGTCAAGGACTCTGGTTCTCTTCCTTGTCTCCCTCAAGGCTTACCTATCACCTCAGGCTCCTCTGGGACACCAAGGCTGAGTCCATATCAGGCCAATGGAGCTGCTATGATGCCATGACTAATACCCTCTTTTTTTGCATGTCCTTGCCCATCCAGCTCTGCCATCACATGAGCCAACAGAGTAAATTTTTTAAAACAATCTTATTTTGGAGAGGAATGAACACTGCCCATTAGGTATAACTGTCCCCAATTATTTTGCAGGGAAATATCTGGAATGTGAAAAACACAATGAAAGGTTCGGAAAGGTAGGTGAGGATCACAGAGGGAGGTGCCATATAATTATATGGGAATTATCATCCTCGAACAGTGAACAGTAATGTGTGGTCATTACTGTGGATCGTCCAGATGGTTCATGATGAAACGCCCAAGCGGGTCCCCAGATACTCCAACTTCTTATAAATTTGTCACCTAATTTGCAGCCTTGCTCCTCTGCGGTGTTGCTTGGCAATGTCAATGGTTACTGAATTCTGTCCTGTGAGGAGCTGACTCAGGCCATATTTCACTGTAATTTACATTCGCTGGATGATCAAGCAAGAAAAATGGGACTATAGGAAGAGCTGCTCTGCTGCTTTCCTTCTGAGGCAGGCTGCGGAGGGGAGAGAGCAGGAGCGAGCAAGCAGGTTCCTGGACAGGAGTTTTAAAGAAAAACAGTGAGCCACCAGGCAAGAGAATCAACCCCAGCGTGGTTAAAAAAAAGAGTTCCTGGGTTTTTATGAGTGTCCTTTTTTTTTTTTTTTTTTTTTTTTTGCGGTACGGGGGCCTCTCCCTGTTGTGGCCTCTCCCATTGCGGAGCACAGGCTCCGGACGCGCAGGCTCAGCGGCCACGGCTCACGGGCCCAGCCGCTCCGCGGCATGTGGGATCTTCCCGGACCGGGGCACGAATCCTCGTCCCCTGCATCAGCAGGCGGACTCTCAACCACTGCGCCACGAGGGAAGCCCCTAAAAAATCTCAATAACAATCTTAAGGTAACTTTAAACACTGAGACTTTGGCAGAATGTTTTCCCCTTTTCCCAAAGGGACGGAGAAAAGCACGTGACAATATAGCATGATGGCCCCATCATTTGTACTGTGGAGCCCCACGGGCTTTGACTTGACAACTAAAACATGTTCTTCATAAGTTTTTTGGGTAGGTAGTGGGTTAAGAAGCTAACACATTCACTAATGACATCTAACGTCTTGGGTACTTTTTTGCATCTCTGTAAATGGAAAGATTATGTTTACCAAATCAGGCAAAAGGTACTTTCTGATTAAGTCTTATCAAATTTGGGGTGGAGGATACAAACACATTTATTGCTCAGTCTTAAAAGTGGCCAAGTATTCCATTCTCTTCCCCTATCCGTGTTTTAAAGGATTTTTCGAGGTGGCACACACAGATAAGCCCACTGTTTTCTTTCATAGAGATGCGAGCTTGGTTAGATCACATGTGACTAAGATCCACAGGGCGGAGCTTTAGGTGATGCTGATACTTCTATAAGCCATACCCACAACCCAACCAGTCATGAAGCCCTATCAATTCTACCCCTAAATATCCTCAATTCTGTCTTTTCTGTTCCATTCCCACTGTCCCTGCCTTGGTAGGAGGCCTTGCTGAGGTTACTGCAATAGTCCTTTTGGAACTCTCATTTCCTAACCTTTCTTACCACCTACCGTGTAGTCCTGGCACCTTTCAGCTATCTTTCACATTGTTAACCAGGGTAAGGCTTTCAAAACACCAACTGAACATACACCTCTAAATCCCACGCATACCGTCTTTTTGTGTTGGAATTTTATTAGGTATCCCAACTTACTGAATCACTTGGAACCCAGGTTTGAGGTTCCCTCCTGCAGGCAGCATTCCTGAATGCCCCCCATCCCTAGCGTAAGTCATTTTCTCCTGCGTGTCTGTTCCAAGTATACCCTTCTGTGCGTGCTCATCAAAGGCACCTTAGCCTACTTGCTTTCTGTCCTTTAGGGCAAGGAATCCATATACTCATTTTGTTAATTTGAACACCCAGCATAGTTCCTGGCACTCTGTAGGTGTTCAAATGCTGCTGAATTGAATTAAATCTCTATTTAATAGTGCTCTGTTAATCTTCCTCAGCCTAGTTGCCTTTGGTATGGACGTCTATGATTCCTTCCATTTTTGTGTTTTAACTCCACAGTTTCAACTATTCTGTCTTCACTATCGCTGCAGGGAGGAAGTCTGTGAAGGGAAGATGCATGAGGCCTCAACTGCTGGAATCCTCTTCATTGCTCTGTAAAGTAGGAGGATTCACATCATGCGAAAGAGCCATCAGGAGAGTCCTCCGCACACAGAAGACAAAATGGTGGCAGTGGCTTGGAAATGGAGATAAAAAAACAAAACAAAGAAACCCCACTGGTGTGCGGCATGGATGCCGCATGCTGGCTAGAGAACAATTTGGATGTTCTCCTGGATCCCATCCTGCAGCCTGGCTGGATTCAGAAGAGTCTGCCAGGCAGAGAGAATCAGTGCTAAATTATATCCAGCCATTGGGTCAGCACAGCTGAGTTTCTATCCTCTGATGCACTGAGCATCAAAAAATATCAGAAAAGTATCTTAGAAGAGGAGAGGAAAAACAATAAAATAGACAAACTTCAGCCATCCAAGGGGGAAAAAAGGGCAAGAGAGAAGAGAGAAGAATGAGAAGGCAAGAGAATTTAAGAACAGAATGAAATTGAGGGAAAAACGACTGGAAGACAAAGGAAATTAATGCCACTGATGTGGAAGTAATTCAAAGTCAAAACTACCCTTATAATTCTGTATTCTGCACTTCAGTGTTGTTCAGGATGTCACTGCATTGAATACCTGGCTCCCTCCCACGATAGAAACAACCACCCCAAATTATGGAAAACTTAAAGGATCAAATTTAAAGTAGAAAGAACGTTCATGCAATCCTCTAAGTTTCATTGAAGTGTAAATCCATTTACCATTACTCCTACTTAAATACCATACTATAAAAAATGGGACCATACAAGTGAGTTTAAAATCCAGGATGCAAAGATTGGGTAAAAGATTAAGATATGTTTCCTAAATAGTCCACTATGCGCCTTATATTAAACAGCAAATGCCTGCCAGTGAACCAGAGCTCTGATGACATAGGAGGAAGCAGGGCACTGTAGGATCTTATAACCCCTAATTGCACAAACAGTGCCCTAAGGATGTTTCAGCAGGGTTAAAATATTAGTACAGTAATTGCTTTTGCAGATTTTTATCAATATGTTGGAAAGAGGAATTTTTTTTTTAAATCTGTCAAATATCCTAAAGCTATGGACCCCAGAGGAAACTGGGACTTTCTGGAAGGAAATGAGTTAAGTACCATGTCACATTGATGTACTTCTCATTGTGCAAAGGACAGGAGAATTTGGAAGTACAGAAAGTATAATTATTCAATTTCAGGATGAAATTTTTGCTCAACTAAAAGCCAGATTGCCAAAAAGACCAGTTCCCATCTTATCTTATAGACAGGTGTGGCAGGATCTAACAAACTGGTACATGGTGAAGAGGCTGCTTTTTAAGGGAAAATAGAGATAAGATACATAATTCAATGACTTACTATTGAACCACTGAAAACTGCCTAAAAATATGACAGCTGCAAGAAAAAAAAAAAAGAACTGAAAGCAATTTGGCAAACACCTACCTAGAACTAATGATGTATCAAGCACTGTTCTATGTGCTCTGTGAACAGCACTTCATTGAATACACTCGATAGCCTTAAGAGATAGATGCCCTTGTCTTCCCTATTTTACAGAAGAGGAAGCTGAGTTATAGAGAAGTTAAATAACTCACCCAAGGTCACACAACTAGTAAGCGGCAGAGCTGGGGTTCAAACCCAGGTGGCTGGCTCCACAGTGTGTCTGCTGAGCAGCTACACTATACTCCTCGCACGAGCCTAGTGGGAAGATGCCCCCGTGAACACACCTAGCGTAGGACAGTCTGTCTCAACGGACCTATTGCAAGATGCTACCTCTAAGCTCCAAGGGTCAGCTCCTCACCTTCTAACCCTGACTTGCACAAAGAAGATGGGGAACAGTCTTGAGGTCAAGAAAAGAATTCGTAACTTTTTCTAGATAGGAAACTCTGCGTGACCTGCTGTGCCATGAATGGGAATAGGATGCATGGAAAGGGAGATAACAACTGGGTAAAGTTCTTTTCAGAAATGGAAGAGGAGACTTTTCATTACAAAGAGTTTTCTGGAATGAGATGGACTCACCATGATTTTTAATTCCTGCCAATGATGGTGGTTCTGGCCTAAAGGCCTTAGAGTTGAAGCAAAGCTACCTTCGCTACTGGTTCTTTGGGATTAAGTGCCGCCAGCCTGGGAAGTCAAAGAGAGAAATCACCACCGCAGAAGTAGCCACAGAGGTTACTGCAACTGCACTGCTGAAGCTCAGCTTCAACAACAGCATTTAAGCTGGTTTTCAGGAAGTTAACTAGTCTGGGGCAAGCACCAGCTTCTGTTCCCCCAGAGACAGTGGGGGCTTGTAAAGAGAAATGTTCCCGAATGGGGTGACTACTTGCTCAGCTTGCAATAGGAATGCATTTTGTGAATGAACGAATGAATACATGAACCCACACACAAATAAGAAACCGATCTGATGTAGATCCATGAGCTTTATATAAATCACAATGCTGCTGCACTCTTTGAGTGCGTGTGTGTGTGTGTGCGTGCCCTTGCACACATGTGTATCATATAGTTTCATCTGAGCCCCAAGGCAACCGGTAAAGGACAGTTTGATGTGGGTCAGGGGATTCTTTTTAGTGGCTGAGGCAAAGAGGCCAGATTGGGTGGCTCTGATATCGTGAGATCAGAAGAGAAATGGACCCTCATAGCAGCTCAAGGATGTGTTGTTATGGTATGACCAACATCCAGCACAGTGCAAATCCCAGACCAAGAGACAAACTAGGAAGAGTTCTGGCTACTGTCAGAGCAAAGTGTCTCATAACCGAATGCAAGGCGTCCAACCTGCATTCCACTAAGTGAGGCCTGGCTATTGATTAAACAAAGCAGAGGTGTCTTTAGTGTTTCATTTGAGAGAAAACACTTTTGAATGCACTTATCTCACAGATGATGTTTCTATGCCAACATGCTTTTGGAATGGGCCATCACTGACAAAACTGAAGTGCTTTTTTCACCTTCACTGATTGCCTCCATCCTTCGGTCCTCCACAGTCAAAGCTGTGACAGCTGCTTTCTGTCTCTGGGATTTCTGAGTCCTCTCCTCTGAAGGAGTTCTAACTGCATCTCTTGAGCATGTGATAAGTTCAAGAGAACAAAGATGAAGCTGTAACTTTATGGATGCCTTATCATCTTTTTCTTTCTGCGTGCAATGTTTACGTTTAAATGGCATCAAGTCAATTTTTTGGCCATATACCTTTGTGGACTTGACTTCAAAGCAAACTTGAGACAGACAGAGAGAGACAAAGAGAGAGAAAGAGCGAGAGAGAGAAACTATTCCCAACCTCAAAAGCATTTATTTCAGTAAGACCATTCACATTCCCTTCATGCCCCAAATGAAATGTATTTGTAATGTGTACAACACAAAGAGAGATTCAATTTCGACCATCTTTGATGTTCAAATCTGAGAGTAATGCTTTACTACTCCCCAAAGAGAGGAGCTATTTAACTTGTTCCTGAATTGGCTCTATGAGAGGCATTAATAGCTTGCCTTCCTCTCTCCAGGCATTTAAACTGCTGTCATCTTATTAAAAACAAGGCCAGTTGATTGCATTTTATTCTTCTCCAGTGAAGATTTTCACTCCTGTTGCCTGTTCACGCACCAGCTGAGGCAGCACGCAAACATCTTTCTTGCTAATTTAAACTGATCTACGATTTGGGACAGAAAGAAAGGTTACAATACCGCCTTTCAGGGATAACTTCTCCCCATTTTGAATCAAATAGGCATGAAAATGAGTTTCTTTTGGTTTCAAATGACAATTTTTGAATGCTCGTATTGAAGCTGCTTTTAAAAATAGAAGCTGGGGAAATAGGTTCTGCTGTTTGGTGCGGAAAAAAAAGAAAACCCAGCAAGCCAGTGGAAGTTTCATCTTAGTGTCAGCCCCAAATTAACACTCAATGTCTACGTTAAAGAACTGAAGCAATCTTACAAAATAGGGAGCTGCATGGCTGTGTGTATGGGAGACGGACACTTGTGGCTACAGACGAAAGTCCTGTGTGAGTGCAAAGCGTTCAGGCTCCGAAGGCAAACTTAGGAGCTGGGTGACCAAGAACAAGGAGCGTCACCTCGCTGAACCTTACTTTCCTCAGAGGTAAAACACACAATAATTCCCAGAGTCGCTGCTGGGAGAATTCCAGGAGGTGACTGGTAGGTGTGTTGCACAGAGCAAGCACTTAGAAAGTTCCACTTTCTTGTTTTTTCTCTTCAGCATCTCTTAGGCCTTTAGCTTCCTACACTTAAATCACACACGCACAGGTATGGTAGAAACAGACACAGACACACGCAGACACATATGTATGTGTGTGTATGTAAACGTACATGTACAGAAACACATACAGACACACACAGACACAAAAACATACACACACAGACACACCCCAAGGGCCCCTGGACAGGAGAAACCGCTGGAGCCTTAGTTCAGCGGGCAAACAGCCACGTGCCCGCTCATCTTTCAAAGGAGCCCCATCTCGGCTGGGCCAACTATATGTAGTTTTGAGTCTCTCCAGCCAGTTCCATTGCCCTGAACTTTTCACCACCTTTCCTGCCCTCCCACACTCCTCACCTCCTTTGAGAACCACTCTCGAAGCTCACTTTCTCTGAAGGCACCGCTTCCTGATGGCCCTGCCCTCAGGTTCACATGGAGATGAAGTGTCTGAAGATCTGGCCAGCGCAGTTCACCTGCACTTAGAGTTTCCTCTGAGGCCGCTCAGCGCTGTCTGCACACCAGCCAGAATTCTCCATTGGGTTTATTAATCTGCACTTGTCATGATGTGATATCGATTCCGAGAAGGTGTGCTTTCACCGCCTCGGGAATGAGGGCCTTTCTCTTTCACATGGCTGATTCTAGGGCTCGAGAAAGCCCCTCTCCCATCCCCACAGTGCTTCACCCAGAGCCGGTAACAGACCCAACAGTGGTGCTCACAGCTTCTTCCTGTTCTTCGAGGGCCGCCTCTGTGGACACCCTGGCTGCTTCTGGTCCAGCCTTCTCCCCTTCCTCCCAAATCCTTCAACAAGAGCACCTAAAAGCTGCTGCTTTGTGATGCACCTTGATCTCTGCTGGGCATATTTTCCCTTTTTGTTCTTTTGTGTGAAAAGTGCCTTTGCTCTTCCTGCTTATTCTATATAAATTTAGAAGTCCAGTTATGAAGTCCCATAGATATCTTTTTGGGATTTCACTTAGGACTGAGTTGCACTTAGAGTTTAACTTGGGGAGAACTGATATCTTTATAATATACCAACATTTGTTTAGATCTTCTTCCATTTCTTCAGAAATGACTGTTTACTGTTTTTGCTATAAAGTTCTTAAACGTTTTCTTTGGGTTAATCCTTGGTACTTTTTGGTTTTGTTGCCCTTGTGAGTGGCCCTTCATTTCTTTTATGTTTGATATTGCTGGTCTAGAGGAAGGCAACTGAATTGGGCATAGTGATACAGGATTTGACATGAGTGAACTCTTAATAGTTTTAACTATTAAAAAAAGTGTTTATTCTTCCCTGTGGGAATTCCTTTGAACAAAAGGTTCTGCTGCTATTAGAAACCATGTTTGAAAACACATAATCTAGGGTACAGGGAAGATGGTGAAAAAATAGAGAGTTGCTATTCATTTGTGAGGCTTTTACAATCAAGATGTCCTGGAATTCATGTCACCTCACATTGCCTGAGCCAGACTGATAAAGCAATAGGAGAGATGGCATCAGGATGTCACAGGAGCTAGTGGGAGGAAAATGAGGGAGCCAAACTGTCCCTTTCAGAAAGGCAGGCGAAATGCTCCCAGGACACTCCTCCAGTCAACCTGAATGAAAGTAACATAAACATGTTGGATGGAAAGTGACGACAGCAGAGACTGGCTGTGATAACGTGAAGTGAATTTACCATGGGGGAAATTTGCCCGTCATTCTAACAGCAAAGAAGGCAGGTATACTATGAATACGGTATCATTTTCAGACATCTTATTACAGGATTCTGAAGATTTTGTCATGAAAACAGCCTCAAGAGAAACACATATCAGGCCTGGAGACCTGCTGTTCTAAACAGTCTCATGCCCTGTAGTTAAATAATCCTTCACTTCAATTACAGGCCCCCTAGGCAAGTACTATCCCTACTTTTGTGTTTCTAAGGTATCAAGTGTGCTTATTTGTTAAGTTTTGCTATTGATAATAGAATTGTTGTTATGATGAAAAAATGTAAATCAAAGTTTGAAATTCCACAAGGAAGGAGAAATTACTAGAATTGCGGAAGGGAATCCAAGAATCCATAAAAATTGAATAAGGAGCTTCTTCTTTTGTAGTTTTCTTCTCAAACACAACTTAATACCCAATTTCGTGGTAGATGCTATTTTAGAGGTGTTTGAATTTGTAAAATGAATGGTTAAAACAATAAACTCCTTATAATCTTGCAGTGATGGTAATTTTTTAAAAAGTTTTTTAAAAATTTATTTTATTTTACTTATTTTTGGCTGCCTTGGGTCTTTGTTGCTGTGTGTGGGCTTTTCTCTAGTTGCAGTGAGTGGGGGCTACTCTTCATTGCAGTGAGTGGGCTTCTCATTGCAGTGGCTTCTCTTGTTGCAGAGCACTGGCTCTAGGCACACGGGCTTCAGTGGTCGTGGCACATAGGCTCAGTAGTTGTGGCTTGTGGGCTCTAGAGAGCAGGCTCAGTAGTTGCGGCACATGGGCTTAGTTGCTCCGCAGCATGTGGGATCTTCCCGGACCAGGGTTCGAACCTGTGTCCCCTGCATTGGCAGGCAGATTCTTAGCTACTGTGCCACCAGGGAAGCCCGATGGTTATTCTTTGAACATATAAAGTTAGGCCCATGAAATGCAAGAAGTGAAAGGATCAACAGTTTATCAAAGGGAAGAAAAGAAAAGGAAATAAGAGAAGAACAAAGGGTTTGGAAAGAAAAGACAAAGAAGTGGACAGGAGAACTCACCAAGAAGGTTAGTGGCAGAGAGCAAACCTTCCCCACTGCAGCAATAACTCTAGAACTACAAGGAGATTCACTCATTCAATCATTCAGCAAACATTGACCAAGTCAGTGCCATCCTAGAGGCTGGAGATACAGTGGTGGCCACAGCAGACATGATTGCTTTTCACTACTGCAGAGACAACCATCAGCTGAACAGGACTTTGCTGGTCACAACCAAAGAGCCTTTTGACAGGGCATGGATTAAGACAATCTATGTGGCTAGAGACATATATTCTCCAGCAGAAACATTTTAAAAGCAGGCGCTCATTCAATCTACTCAACAAATATGGATTGGGATCCATGTAAGCTGGGCTCTGGAGATAGAGGAGTGCCTTCCCTATGTGCTGCCCTGTCAGAGGTGTAAGGGTAGAGACAGGCAGCAAACAACAAATAAATATATTCATGGCAGTTATGGAGAAATATGTTGCAGGGCAAGAATGGTCCAGAACTCTGCTTTATTATCATTGTTTTGATTTTTCTATTTTTCAAAGGCCGACTGAGTAAGATCTTTCTCATCAGGTGACATGCGAAGGCTGACTTGAAGGAAGGAACAGCAGGGGCCGTGTGGATGTCTGGGAGAAGAGGGAACATGTGCAAAGGCTCTGAGGTAGGAGGATGCTGGGAGTTTGTGAGGAGGAGCTGCTAGGTAGCCAGAGGAGTGGGGCACAGGGAAGGACACATGAGAGGAAGGAAAGGACGGCGGAGAAAGAGGAGGAGAGAAGAACAGGGCGGAGAAGAAGGGAGGGAGGAAGGTCACAGTGGGCCTTAGGGTCACCACAAAATCTCGGGCTTTTACTGCTGGTGAGATGGTTTTGAACAGAGGTAGGCCATGATTTCACCTGTGTCTTAGGGGAACCAGGGTTCTTAGATGGCAAGTTTTGGGGCATGGTTTTTCTAGGGAAGGATTCAGGGCCACTGTATAAAAGTTGGACTCATGGGCCACCAGAGAACACTTTAAAAGGGAGGAAGAAGGGGAACGTCACATCCCTTCTCTGTAAGTCAGGAACTTGAAAAGACATCGTTACTAAGGACAGGGAGAAGAAGGGACGTTTGACCTTCACTGGCATCTACCATGGAGTTCCCTGTTAGGGGAGGCAGAGTGCCCACTCCCGGTTCCTTTGTAGGATGGGGTGGTCACATAGCCCTGTTCTGACCCATGTGATGTAAGTGGAAGTCTGCTTCTGGGAACACTAAGGGTTTTTCTTTGTTTGTTTGTTGTTTTTTTGTTTTTGTTTTTGCTGCGTCATGCGGCATGCAGGATCTTAGTTCCCTGACCAAGGAAGATTTTTCTGATTACAAAAAAAAGACAGCCGGTGTCTTCTCCTTCCCAGAATATAGATATGATGATGGGGGCGGGGGGAGTAGCTTCCATCCTCTGGGGATGAGGATGAGAGAAACAGGCTCCGGATGAAAGAATGAGAAAACAGGAGACCAGGTCTCTCATGGCAAAGAGGAGCTGTATTACTAGCCTTGAACTGCTTTTAATGGGCTTCTAGTTAAATAAGAGAAACAAAATCCTACAAAACTATTAAGGCCAACCTAAAGAGGCTATATACTATGATTCCAACTATATGATGCTCTGGAAAAAGCAAAACTATGGAGACAATAAAAGGATCAGTGGTTTGCAGGGGTGTGTGTGAGAGAGAGGGAGAGAAGGATGAATAGGCAGAGGACAGAGGTGTTTTAGGGCAGTGAAAATACTCTGATATTACAATGATGGATAAATGTCATCATACATTTGCCTAAGCCCACAGAATGTACAACACCAAGAGTGAACGCTAAGGTAATCTATGGACTTCGGGTGATTATGATGTGTCAGTGTGGGTTCATGCTCAGCAAAAATGTACCATGCTGGTGAGTGACGTTGATAATGGAGGAGGATATGCATGTGTGGGGCAGGAGGTATATGGGAAATCTCTGTATCTTCCTCTCAGTTTTATTGTAAACCTTAAACTGCTTTAGAAAAATAAAGTCTTAAAGAAAAAAAACTATTAAATTAAGCCACTGTAGTTGGATTCTATTACATGACACTGAACACAATTTTAACTGAAAAGTCATTGCCGGCAGTCACGGAGCGCTAATTATATGCTTTTTGGGTACTGTTGTACTGAATACTCACCATAAACTTCTGATGGTGGCACTATTATTATTCCTTTTTACAAATGAAGAAACCAAGGCCCTTTCCTGTTGGAATTACTACTCATAAACTTATGCTCATGCTGCTAACATTATTCCATTTTAAAAGTGGAAAAACTGAGGCCCGATGAGGTTGAGAAGCTTGTTCGAGGTCACAGAGCTAGAGGCTGAGCCAGGATCTGAACGCTGAGAGTCTGACTCTTGGACCACATATGTACCACGGCCAAACCCTAAGCCTTGTCCTCACAGCAACCTCTCCATTTCATCACCCAGTCACTGGGCTCTTCTGGAATTACAGAGTTGGCTATGGGGTTCCTTTTGCTGTGTAGGACAGTACCCATGTCATGCTGGATGGTGAGATCAGTGGTAATTCCATAAGCTTAAGCAAAAGCGAATGAGAGCAAGGTGCGCTTGTGGACTCACGAGTGTGGCTGCAACTCAAGGCGTGAGGGAATGGAGGGAGGAAACTAAGGCCAGGCCAGGCCTTCTGTAGGGGAAATTCACATCTTACAACATGAATGTATAATTGGTCCAGGGATAGGTCAGAGCTCCTGGTATTTAGGCTGGCATCTACATTAGAAGAAAAAGGGACACTGAGCTGGACACGAGGTTCCACAAGGAGGCAGAGCAACACAAGAACTATAAGAATGGACTGAGTCAGGCAGCCATCGGTTCAAATTCTGGCTCTGCCATTGACTTCCTGTGTCACCTGGTGAGGCAAGACACAGCCTCTAAATTACATTTCAGCGTCCTTCTTTGACTGACGGAGTAGGGCTAGTGTAAGGGTTAGATGGGATGTAGAGCACTCAGCATAGCGCCCGTCTTATAGTAAGCACTCTGCAAATACTATCATTATTATTATTATTAGGCAAATTAATAACAGCGACTTCTCACACCAAAAGCGCTATACCCAGCATCCTTGTTTTAGGTTCATAAAGATGTACACTTGGGTAAATATGATAGAGAAATGTTGAAACCAACATGGGACACTGGATTTTTTAGAAAGATCAATTCAGACAGTCATACTGTGATCTCAAAGACCAATAGTGCTAGTTTTCCAGGGCTTTCTTATAAAAGAAACAAAATCTTTATTCCAACCATTTATATGAGCCTTAAGCAGATTCCTTCTTTTCATCAACAATGTCCTGTTCAGAATTCTGTGGCCATGGAAAGGCACAGCTCGGTCTTGTTTAGACTAAATCTTCACCCAAGGCAAGCTGACGATGGCTTTGTCCCTTCCACACAGTGTAGTGTGCCCAGAGCACACCAGTGAGCCACGGACAGACGAAGCTCTCAGTGATGTGTGTCCCTGAAACAGTTTAGGTTAGATGAAAGGTGGTTTCACGTTCTCTGCTATCTTCCCATGGAGAGGCAGAGTCTCCTCCTCCCCATCTTGAGTCTGGGCTGGCCTTTGTGATGGCTCGATTAGTAGAATACAGTAGAAGTGACTTCCTGGGACTTCCCAGACTAGGTCATGGGAAGCTTGGCTGCCACGGCCTGGGCCTCTTGGAAGGCTTGCTCTTGGAGTCCTCAGCCACTGTGTAAGAATGTCAAGCATGTGGAAAGGCCCTGAGACAACCTGGAGAGTCAGGGGGCCCAGCCGAGCCTGGCTGGCACCTTCAAAGGTGCCAGACGTGTGAGTGAGGCCCTTTTGGACCTTCTAACCTGCAGGTCTCCTAGCTGAATAACATCAAATGACCTCTGTTGATACCACATAGAACAGAAGAATCACCCCACTGATCCCTGAATCACTCAAATTCCTGATCCATGAAATCACGAGCAGGAATAATATGGGAGTGGTTTGTTTTTTTTTTTTTTACATCTTTATTGGAGTATAATTGCTTTACAATGGTGTGTTAGTTTCTGCTTTATAACAAAGTGAATCAGTTATACATATACATATGTTCCCATCTCTCTTCCCTCTTGCGTCTCCCTCCCTCCCACCCTCCCTATCCCACCCCTCCAGGTGGTCACAAAGCACCGAGCTGATCTCCCTGTGCTATCTGGCTGCAGGACCTTCTAACCTGCAGGTCTCCTAGCTGAATAACATCAAATGACCTCTGTTGATACCACATAGAACAGAAGAATCACCCCACTGATCCCTGAATCACTCAAATTCCTGACCCATGAAATCACGAGCAGGAATAATATGGGGGTGGTTTTTTTTTTTTTTTTACATCTTTATTGGAGTATAATTGCTTTACAATGGTGTGTTAGTTTCTGCTTTATAACAAAGTGAATCAGTTATACATATACATATGTTCCCATCTCTCTTCCCTCTTGCGTCTCCCTCCCTCCCACCCTCCCTATCCCACCCCTCCAGGTGGTCACAAAGCACCGAGCTGATCTCCCTGTGCTATCTGGCTGCTTCTCACTAGCTATCTATTTTACGTTTGGTAGTGTATATATGTCCATGCCTCTCTCTCACTTTGTCACAGCTTACCCTTCCCGCTCCCCATATCCTCAAGTCCATTCTCTAGTAGGTCTGTGTCTTTATTCCTGTCTTACCCCCGGATTCTTCATGACATTTTTTTTTCTTAAATTCCACATATATGTGTTAGCATATGGTATTTGTCTTTCTCTTTCTGACTTACTTCACTCTGTATGACAGACTCTAGGTCTATCCACCTCATTACAAATAGCTCAATTTCATTTCTTTTTATGGCTGAGTAATATTCCATTGTATATATGTGCCACATCTTCTTTATCCGTTGATGGACACTTAGGTTGTTTCCATCTCCGGGCTATTGTAAATAGAGCTGCAATGAACATTTTGGTAAATGACTCTTTTTGAATTATGGTTTTCTCAGGGTATATGCCCAGTAGTGGGATTGCTGGGTCATATGGTAGTTCTATTTGTAGTTTTTTAAGCCACTAAGTCTTGGGTGCTCTGTTACATATCATTAGATAACAAACACAAACACTGCTGGATCTCGTGGCTCGGGCTCAGAGGCCCAACTGACTACCAATTAAAGCTTTTAGTAAGGGCTGCATCACTGGATTGACACCGGAATGGCACAGATGAGAAAAAGGGCATTTTTTTTTTTTTTAGTAGTTCAGTTTAATTTTCTGCTGTAACAAATATTTCAGCACCCTCCTCCTCCAGCAACAGGGAAACAAGGGGGCCAAGAGAGCCCAAGGCCAATAAGCAAACAAGCAAACAATTAGGCCCCCATAATAAGGTGGCAACTAGTGTAGGAATCAGTGCCCTGGGGAAGGGCATTGACTGTCTTTCCATAGGTCATCTGTCCTAGGTGATGTTGAAAACTTCCCTTTATGAACACTGTCTGCCATGTGGTGCCAGTGCACGACTCAGCAAGGCAGACGCCAGGAACAACCATTAGTATAACAGAGAAGCCACTGCAGTGTTCATGGGGTCAGCTTGGTGATGTAACCAGCATGCTCTATATTGTTAAAAGGTGACAGTTTGGCATGCGGATGTGTGAACTCAAGTGATTAGATGCAAACTAAAAGAGAGATGACTATTTCTGAGAGCTTGGAATGTTCTTGGAATGGAAAATGATTGTGAATTTTTTTGGGGGAAAAATACCAGAGCAATCTGCTTTCTTGGCCGCGTGCTATGGAGCAATTTTAAAGCATTGAAGTACTTTCTATATTTTCTAATCACTCAAGTCCAGAACTGATTATGGCTCTCAGCATTCTCCCAGATTCACACCACTAGAGCACTCCACGTCTTTCGGGGAGAGGTTTCACCTTGAAAGCAGACATCCAGATTTGGAAGGCACATCTTGGTACAGCAGGAACAAACATTTTAATAGCAGCACAGCCCTACAAGGGCCAAGTGTTTCGGAAAATCACTGATGGCCCAACTCTGAGACAACTCAGATTCACTCTCTCTTATCTCACAAAGTATAACCTCCCCACCAAACAGAAAAACAAAAACAAGCCCTACCAGAAACTGAACTCCCTCAAACAAAAACCACAGAAATTTAGATTGTTGAGACCTATGGTCAATGACACACACACACACACACAGAGTTGTATATGCATAGATCATCTCTGGAATGAGCCCCAAGAAATTGGTAGATGTGGTTTCCTCTGGGAGAATTGGGGGACTGGAGAAAATTGGGAGGTTGTTGGAGGAGGAAGACTTTTTTTTCTGCATAACCTTTTGAATGTTTTAAATTAAAACATTCATATGCTGCATTATTTTTCAAAATAATGGAACAGAGTAATTCAAACCTGTATATGGTGCTTACGATCTGCTAGGCAATGTGTTCAATGCTTAATGTATATTCACTCCTCTAGTCCTTATAACAACCTTATGATGTAGACATCATAATATATCATCCTGATTTTTACAGATGAGGAAACTGAGGTACAGAGAGGTTAAGTAACTTATCCAAGGTCACACAGCTAATAAATGCAGAGCTGGAATTTGAATCCAGAGAGTCTGGCTCTGGAGTCTGTCCTCAATTACTACATAACGTGCCTTGCCAGAAATAAATATACCCAGTTGCCTGCCTGCTCAAAATCAAGTTGGGGCAGATAAGATAGTTCATTTCTTCTCTCACCTGACTGTTTTGGATGATGGGTGGAGAAGATGGTGGCTCAAAATAACCAAGATACAATCTTAAACCCATGGGGCTTTAGAGGGCTTTGAAATTGTGTGACTAACAGAGCAAAAGCATGACTTTGGCCAAGTTGCTTAATTCTTCTAAGGCTTAGCAGCTACCATGTGCCAGGTAGACTGCTAGATCTTGGGGACAACTAGTAAATAAACAGAATCCCTGCTCTCTAAAAATTTACCATGTCCTGGGGGAGACAGGCAGTGAACAAATAACCACACAAATTGTAATGTGGGCAAAAAGGAAAAATTAAAGGGTGCATTGAGAGAGAATGATTGGGGCCCTGATTTACACTGGATGGTCAGGAGGTGTCATTTACACAGAGCACTGAAGAAGGGGCAGGAATAAAGCTGGCAAAAGTGGAAGAAAACAGGAGAAAGAAAAGTATTCTGGGTGGGGGGAACAGCCTACGCAAAGACCCTGAGGCAGGAAAGAAGTATCTGTTTTACGACAGAAGGCCTCTGTCTGGCTAAAGCAAAGTGAGTCAACGTGAGTTTGGAGAAAGAGAAAGATCATGCAGACCATGGCAAGTATTTCACAATTTTCCTAAGAGCCACGAGAAGCCACTGTAGGTTAATAGGAGTGACATAATTTGATTTACTTTTTAAGATTACTTGGGCTGTTGTGTGGAAAATATGCAAAGAGGCAATGGAGGAAGTGGAAGACCAGCTAGGAAGCGATGAAGATGGCTTGGAATAAAGAGCTGGCAGAGGGAGAAGGAGACACATTTGAGATCTATTTTGGTGGTACCCTATTTTATGAAATTAGAATAATAATGTTAGCTATGAAGTGTTATTATAAAGCAAAGATTCACAGGTGTGAAAATACTTTGTCAATTATAAAGTACCAGACAAAGGTAACTATTACTGTAGGTGAAAGAACCAAGTACCAGAGAGGCTCTAAGTTGCCCAAAGTCACACAAATGCTTCGTGGCTGGGCGGAGGTTGGCCTGCGATCCCTTCACTCCCTGAGATCATTTTTGTGGGGGTGACCCTGCTGGGGAGGAAAAGAAGGCTAGTGGCCAGGGCTAATTTCCTTGTCATGTGGACCTCTGGTAAAGAGAGTAATGCTTTTTAGGATGTTCCCGGCAAACGATTACCTGAGTAAACAGAAACCAGGATCTATGAAAGAAGGCTCTTTGGAAAATATCACATCAGCTACGTAACTCTCTGGGGTATAAGGCGGAAATGTTTTATAACTGAAATGCTCCACAGTGAGAGGTGAGCCCGTGATCCTCACTTATTATTCTGGGTGAAGGTGCGTGTCCAACGAGGGGAGACAGGACCTGGGGAGCCGCTCTTGAGGTCCCAGAGTTTTCTTGACTGCACCTGAATCTCCTGATGGCCTGAACCCTTGAAATTATTTAGCCAAGCTTTATATTGCTTAAGAGCTCTGATTTATGTGGGGATAATTTGTCACTGGCAGAGACCTGTTTCCCAGGCCATTTGCCTCCGTGTAACATCAGGCCTCACTGTAAGGTCCAGGGATGAAGGGAGAACAGAAGACTTCGTTATATTTGAACCCTTTGCTAGTAGCCTAACTCTGATATTTATTTGATGCATCAGATATCTGCTTCCTTGAAAAATTAACTTTTTAGGATACTTATGCAATTCAAGAAACAAGATGTACCTGGCTTCCTTGTGAATGAGTAAAACTGGAAGAACACAATACTGAATTCTTGGTGATGGTTTGTATAATGTCCCTAGGAGGTGAACCAGGCCTCATCAGTCTGATCCCAAGCAGTTATTTAGAGAGCGCTCTTTGGGTGCTTAGAAGCTCACCTCCCATCTTCCAATTGCCAAAGAATAGATACAACATCAGTGCTGTGCAGTGAACATCGTTCCCCAAACTAATCACAGCCCTCCTAAGTCATGGAGTTCTTGTCTCCTCTTTTTCTTTTTTTTTTTTTTGCGGTACGCGGGCCTCTCACTGCTGTGGCCTCTCCCGTTGCGGAGCACAGGCTCCGGACGCGCAGGCTCAGAGGCCATGGCTCACGGGCCCAGCCGCTCCGCGGCACGTGGGATCTTCCCGGACCGGGGCACGAACCCGTGTCCCCTGCATCGGCAGGCGGACCCTCAACCACTGCGCCACCAGGGAAGCCCTTTTCTTTTTTTAAGATGTACAATTTATCAATTTTTCTTCACCTATAAACTTCATTTTGAAACTTAGGAGGATGACGAAAGAGAACTGTTACTCTAGCTGGAAGGGAGGGAAACCGCTCTTGTCTTCTCCGCCTCGTAGCAGACTGTATTTATGCTGGAGGCATCAAAAGACAGAATCAGCGAACGGACCGCCACTCCTGCTCCTGGTGAAAAATCTCTGATCGTGAGCTGGGCGGTTGCAGATAAGCACGTAGAAGGGCCAGGGCTGCCTCTGGCAGAGGTTAACACGCGGACATCAGCCGGTTTGTGACGGAAGAGTGAACGTATTTTATGAAAAGAGGACTTTGCACATCGTCTCCCCCCGCCCCACCAAGCGAAAGCCTGATGTTTACCTTCAGCGAGCGGGTCGAGGGTGTGTATCATGAGCTGGAAGATGCTGTTCCTCATGAGACTGTTGTGGAGGGAGGCGGAGCTTCCACCCCGCTGCAGACGCGGCTTCGCCTGCGCAGAGGGACCAGACAAAGAAGCCGTTAGTGCTCAGAAATGCAAGGCAAGTCCTCACCTAGTCTGTCAGAGGCTCACACACAACGGAACCAAAGATTTCCCACGCACGTTCCTTCAAAGTCTCCTGAAGGAACGGCATTCTCACATCCTTTCCTACTAAAGGGATTAATTGCTATCATCTGTTGAGAACTTAATATATGCTAGTCAACGTGCCATAGCCTTCACCTCAATTCTCTGACTGAACCCTATGAACTAGATACCATTATTGTTCCCTTTAGACAGATGAGGAAATTTAGTCTCAGAGAAGCGAAATGAGGTGTTCAGGTCACACAGATAAAAAATGGAGGATAGAGGAATGGGTTGCAGGTCTGCTTCACTCAAAATTTGTTCTCTGAACCAGTGGGTGCTCTCTAAGATGTCTGTATTGTGCCTCCTATCAGTCAAATTTTTGAGTGTGTATATATGCATCTATCTATATCTGTATCTATATCCATATGTATCTCTATATCCAGACACATACTAAAATATGGGCATATATATCATAAAACATTTGCAAAAGTAGAAATAATGAAGAGTAACAAAGAAAGTAAACAATAGAGGTGCTAATATTTCCCCCTTGCTCCGCAAAGGGACATCCTGCACACATTCCGGGGTACCTCATCTCCACGATGGGAACCACAGCTCTCATCCATGAAGCCTTACAGTCTATGTTAAATGAGATTTGAAGAGAGAGAATCTCCTATTATGAATCCACAGAGAACCTTCCTGGCTCCAAAGAGTCCTTTACATTACAGGGTTTTGCAAAATATTCCATCACACTCCAGATCCACAAGGGGGTTTCCCAAGAAAAGTCCCACAAGAGACTCCATGACCAAATATATTTGGACATTGCTACATCCTAGACCAACTCACCTTTAGAGTTTTAAGATACACATTAGACCACTAAGTCTAACACTAAAGAAATATGGTTAACTTGATTAACTTGGACAGTGTTTCCAAACTATTGCCCATTCGTCCCTTGTTTTACAGAATACTTATTAAAACTGAGCCACATGTTTGGAGACAAACATGAAACCCAGAGTAAGCTTGAAGTATGGGTAAAATGTCAGTGTGAGATACATGGAGAAATCTGAATTTTTTAGTGTGATTTTATTATAATTGATATTCTATTAGAAATAATATTTCCAACTCTACAGGGTTTGGAGAAGAATCAGAGGGGATTACTGGTGTCTCACTGGTGAACCAGATCATGATTCACAAAGGAAGAGACTGGGTCTGCACCCCTAGCCCAGTACTGGATCAGGCATATCCTATGGGTTCTCAATGCATGTCAGAAGTCTCTGCTCTGAGCATCACAGGAGGAAGAATGGGGTCGTATGTATCTTCATTACTAGTCCTTTCAGCCTCAAAAATCTGGAACATTTTTTAATGCATTGTGTTATTTGATTCAGAAGATTAAGGCTCAAAAAATTTTAGGGGCAAGGTTAAAAGATTTGAATAGAGTTGAAATGTAATCACTGTTTGATGGCTGAACACAAAAACTGATGGTCATTTCCTTGCCAAGCTGCACAATACAAAATGTGACATGTTAATTGGACAGGAACTGGAAAATGTGTTTGTGGTTAATAATTTGTCATAATCACTGTTACTATGGTCCTTATTCTGGGAAACCGAAAGAACTCTCTTGCGGAAATCTTCATTAGCCTAGGATTATGTCTACAGAACTTAAAGCAGTCTTCGGGGCATTATGTATATATTGAATATATAGATCTCATGCAGCATTTCTTTTGATGGAACCAAAAGAAACTTCCAACCAAAAAAATAGGTGCATGCAGGTACACAAACAGATACCAAGCATTAGATCCCTCGCTGTCCCCAAATATCTGCTCAACATCCCTTGGAATGTAATTTGGAAATATCTCACTCTTTCAACTTTTCCATTACAAGTGAAAGAGAGAATGCAAACTTTTTGAAACCCAGTCCCAGAAATAATTTGTCATTGAATGTAAGAATTCAGTTGACACTAATTATAGGACAGAGCATACACACACCGGCAGATTAAACCCTTTAAGTATTCCAAGGGAGAGGATGTTGAGCACAAGAGCCCCTTCCGCCCACCCCTGCCCTCACACTCTCCACAGGCACATGAACAGGTACAGGCAAGGCCACTGCTTCCTACCGGTAGAGCCTGTTCATCCTTGTCCCTGGCTGCAGATGACTGCATAAGAGGAAAAGGCAGAAACAGAAGACACAGAAATAACTAAACACATACAGGTTTTACATTTAATCACAAGCATCAGTATAGGGAAAGATTTGGTTCTTTCTGCTCCTGGGAAGGACTATGCCAACGCAGGGGGTCACGAGTGTCTATTTCTAGCTAATATATCATGGTTTATTTAGGCATATGGTACTTTCACTTGAAAGATCAAAGCCGAATGGCCAACTTAAATGTCCAGTAACAGAGGGCAGTTAAATCACTTGTGGTCCAGCCATCCAGTGGAATGTCATGTGGCCACTACAATGAATGAGCTAAGTACACATGTGTTGACAAGGAAAAATATCTAAGATACATCGTTAAGCGAAAAAAATTTAAAAGCCTTATTTATTACCTCATTTTATAAAAGAAAATAAAGTAATAATACTGCAGTATATGTAAAGAAAAAAGTTCTGCAAGAATCATTAGTGGTTATTCTTATTAGTGGTCGTCATTTGGGGCTGGGACTACAAGGACCTGTCATATTCCTTATCTTTCGGAGGGAACTGACATTCACCGTCCCAAGTGTGATGAATAAAATAAAAGCCTGAAGACGTTAAGCCTTTGGAGGAAAGACTAAGGTCATCACACATGGAATCCAGATAATCCACCTTCTTTCCTGCCCCACCACTTCACATTTTCCATTCTAAAAAAGGAAATATCTGTCACACTGAGAAAAGTTGACTAAAACACAAGGGCACGTGAGAGCCGGTCATCTGTTGGGAGAGAACACAACTCAGACATGGGACACTGGTGCTCTTCTAACATGTCCCAAACTGGACAGCTTTGCTTCCCCCGCTTAATACGAACACTCCCTCTTCAACAGAACCAGGCACTGTCCTGTGATCTTTCCAAGGGTATGCAGTTGCCTTGGGAACTTCCTCGTGATCAGACCACCGCCTCTGTCACTTCACCTCAACTACGGGTTCATACAGCAAGAAGACACTGGTTCTCCAATTAGCGTCTTTGCTAACCTGTGTCTTCAGGACTAATCACACACTCGGAGAAGAGAAGACGAGGGCAGAGCTGTTTTAAAATCTTCATGGGCCCTGGGCTCCCTTTTTTTAGTCCTACCACACATATCACAGAAAGAACGTGAAGATGCCCTCACATCCCACCTACGATATACATTTTTGTGTAAAAAAAAAAAAATGGAAGGGATTCTTATAATTTTGCATTTCAAATTATTGGCTATATGCAATTCACTTAATTCATGATTGGCATGCTAGAAATCTTGGAAAGTGAGAAAACTGAATCTGTGATTTGGTTTCATGTAATTTTTAAGAAGGCTAAATTTAATACTTAATGAAGTTGATAGTACATATTTTGTCGACATTCAATTAAACATTTCATAATCTTGTAGATAATTTTTGGATCTTAGAGTCAATGTTAACATATATTTTTTCTTCTGGTCCCAAACACTTTTGCAGACCCTTGAAGAACTTGTAAGGCTCAGGCACAAACGGAAGAGTTTAGGCTGGAGATAATTTCTGAGTACAGCCCGCAGGCATGACTAAATTTGCCAGAACCTACTAATTTGGGACTCTCTCTCGGTGACTTCTCTAAAAACACTAACAAGAAAATATCCCTGCTTCCCTAGTTCCAGAAACATGCTTGGGGAACTAGACTGGACCTGAAATTGTCCTTTGATTTCCTTTTTGCTCTGAAAGCCACCGTATGATCCCGTTTCTCTCTGGCAGTCCTTTCATTTTCTTGTCTCCCACATTAGACAGCTCAACAAATGGCGCCCCATTCTACAGAACAATCCCCCAGGGAAATTATCCAGTGCGGCCAGATCAGCCTTTGGACGCACATGGAGATTAACTGTCAGAGCATGCCTTTTCAGGTAGCAAATTTACACCTTGTGGCTAAACGGGAGGCAAATAATTATGAGCTGGGATTGATACCACAGCAATATCACAGAACATGAAGGAACGGGATGAAACTGAGGAAAGAAAAGTGTGGTCTTTATAAGAACACAAATATCACCAGCAGAGAGTCTGGATTTAAAAGATAGATTTAAAAAATATTTGAGGAAGAAAAAAAAATCCCAACCTGTCCTTTGGTCTGAAAGGAAGAAAAAAATTTCTATTCCATTGACTTGCTTTTTCTCTCATAAGCAACGAGGCTCATAAGACACAATAAACGTAGAGAAAGTGTGTTGTACATAGATTCTACAAAGCTAAAACTCAGTGCAGAGAAAGGTCTAAATCCTTTACAGAATTTCCCACTGCTTAATGGCAGCAGAGGTTGGCATCATTAGTTTACTTTCAAGTGTGATTTGCAGACATGAATATACATCAGGTCACGACATGTAAATTTAGGTACACACACACAAATGGCAGCTGAGGCCATTAAAACACCCCTGCACTTTCCTTTTATGTAGCCCTGCTGCAAAAGAGATGAGAAATGTGACATATGATGATAATTGCTCATTTTCAGGGCTTTGCCCACCTCTACTGATGATTCCTGATGCTCTCCTGACTTAGCCCCCCTCTAATCTCATCTTGAAGCAGCCTCACAGTCCTGGAAATGTGCCTCTGATTATGTTAGGAATTCAATTTTAAAGGGGCTTTAATTACACTGGAAGTAACTAGTGAAGGACCAGAGAAATGATCCAGATATGCACAGCTCGTAGTGTTTCTAAGAACTGGATTATTTAACTAAGTATCTGGGTTTTGGCCTCTGTGTTGTGATTTTCTTTTCAGGGCCATTGAACATCTGGCAGGTTTATGCTAACCCACTGGATGTCACAGAAAAGACAACTGCAAAAGAGGACTGATGTGACTTTGAGGATTAATCTTGGCATATTTATTACGCATTCTGCTTTTTTAATTTCCTTAATTTTAAACACACCAAAATACCATACATTTGGGCTGTGCCAATTTCAAAGCCCAATTCCTGGTGGTCCGTTCACAAAGGCTGTGCCAGTTATAGGAAAGATCTGTTAAGCCAAATCCATAGTATTCCACAGCAATTCTTGAAGAATACCTCTTTTACTTAACATGAAGTATTCTGTAATTCAATAATTTAAACTGACCCTCTCCCTAATTACTGCAAGTAATTGAGCAACTGAGATGATGCCATTAATATCTGTTGTCCTTCCTGGTGGAAACCCAATTCTATGTGGGAATTTTGCTACCCGTTTGATAGGTGTTTTGAAAGTGCCGCATTCCTCCATCCCGGATAATAAAACACACATCTCATTTACAAAGTATTTTTAATGCTATCAATCATTCACAAATCCTTAAACCACCTCTCTTCCTTTGGCCCTTAAAAGCCGCTGGTTAGAAATGATTCCCCTGACTACTAAGTATAGTTTTGATGTGACTTTGTACAGAGCTTACCCTGCATACAGGTCCCCAGGGCTACCTCACACACATAAACATGAGGCAAATACTGCACAGTTTATGGCTACATCATGAACACACAGCCCCCGGTTTACTCTGGTTGGTAATCACCTACCTGCAAATTACATTATCAAGTGGGCTACTGGGAAGATTTCATGCGCCAAAAGACAAGTGTGTAAAATAAAGGGTGGATTTTCTGGCCAGTGGCTTTGGCAACAGATATAGAAAGACAAGCAATTTTTCACAACAGTCAAGTAACAACCATAAACTTCCACCACCATAACCCTTCACTAAGTCCTGTGAAATGCACCTAAATTCAGTATGCAAAGGACTCAGAAGCACTATAAAGTCTACAAGAACAGACTTAAAAGTATAATTGTTTTGTCATAAATGTGATACAAAACATATATGCTGGCAATTAGAAATATTAATCCATTATTTAATTGATATTAACTTTAATGTCTTAGAATTTAGAAAGGTTGGGTGAGGGATGATTTGAATGATTGATTTTCATTTAAAAAATTAACAAGGAAGTATTACATGATGCCTCCTTGTGCTTTCAATACATTTACATTCAATAAGCAAAAACATTTAAAATCTCCCTTCTGGTTAAAGATGAATAAACCTCAAAGCCTGTGGGAAGCCTGGATAAAAGGTGCAAAAACTTCAAATCTGAAATCTAAAAGGAAAGAAACCCAACCACTTCTTAATCAGACGCAAAATCATGTCCCTTTGCCTCCTTTTATTGTGCCCCTAACATACTCCCTAAAATATTAAGGGGAACAGGATTAAATAAATTCCTAAAGAAAGAAATACTAAGAGATTTAAATTCAAATTACTTTTACTACTGGTTGCCAGGTAATTACGCCACTGTCACTGTCCTTTAGGAAAGTAAGAATCTCAAAGATCAAGGAAGCGCTGAAGGTGGCAGCCCAGGCTGCAAGAATACCCACTTGCAACTCTGGTTTAAAGAAACACAGTGGGATGGAGAGAAAGGACAGAAATTAAGTAAAAAGCACGGTAATAGAAACTTTGGAAGCAAAGCATTTTGATGATTTATCTGAATAATTCCCATGATCTTAAAATATTTGGGATAGTAGAAAGAAACTTCAGAAGAATAGATACCCTTCAAAAAAATGAAATGGAAGTGAAATTGCTTAGAGACAGCTAGGAACAACATTTTACCTTCTAAATAGTTGTATGAGGGAAGAAATAATGTGGGATGAGAAGTGGTGTCATACAGTTATTAAGAATATGGAATTCAGGCCCAGACTGTGCAAGTTCATGTCCTTATTTTTGTCACTTATTAGCCATGTGACTTTGGACAAGTTACTTAATCTCTTTATGCTTTAGTTTCCTCATCTGTCAAACGGGGATAATAATAGTAATGACTCCAGAGGGTTGTTGAGAGGATTAAATGAGTTTATACATGTAAAGTGCTTAGACAATGTTTGGTACATGGTGAATGCTATGTATTAGCTCTGCTATCAGTACTATTAATAATAAGAGCCACAGGGGAGAATAAAGACAAACTATATGCCAAAAGTAGGTTCAGCGTTGTGAACCGGCTTAGAGAACAGGGTGGTTTCTAAGGGAAGCAGGAAAATTCCATTGATTAGGATGGTGAGAGGTGATTTGTGTAGGACACTAGAGTACGGTTAATTGAGCATGCCCAAGGTTGGCAGCCCAGGGAAGAGGAGATGTCACAACAGATTATATTTCCTTGGCTTGGCTTCTGACTCCGTCCCTGTCCCATGAATCAGCATTGTCTGAAGGATACAGGATTGGCAAGGCGAGGCTAGCGTTTTGCATCTCATATACTTTAATGGGCCTGGTTTTGATCAGGAAGCTCTGGAGGCTGGAAGATTCAGAGAAGGTAGGACCCCTACACTTACGGACGTTATATATATTATATGTCGATTACATCTCAATAAAGCTGCAAAGAGTAAAATAAAAACAAAAAAGGAGTTTAAATGCTTCTCACTAAATTGGTAAGCTGTACTGGGTGTGTACCACAACTGCCCTAGCCAGCCTCCCAAATAGTGGAAGCCGTAAGACCCCTGAGAGCAGGATTCACCTTGTGCCTCCTATGGTCCCTGACGTGGCTACTAAAACTGCAACCAGGTGGCAGGAGAGAGTGAGGCCACTCAGGCAGAATGGGGACTGTGCGGTCCTGCGTCAGGAACCAAAGCTCCTCTGATGCTTGCTCCAGAGGCTGAATTAATAGTAATGATGGTTATTTAAATCTACCCCTAAGAGCCCCTATTGAATCCTTCTTATTAAGTAGGTACATAAAAGACATTAATCCCCATTCTGTAAATGGAAAGAGAGAAGCAGGAAGTGCCTCAGGCTGTTTCTGTACTGGGGATACTGAGCACCTTTGTTAATTCACTTAATTTAGGAATTAACAACCCGATCACCACTGCCATCTCTCGCCTGCCCCTTAGGAATCCAGATGTTGCCAATATACTTTGTTGTATCGTTTGAGCAATTCTCACAATTGCTAATGAGCCATTTTGATATGCCAATCAAACACAATCTGTTAGTGGTGCTCTGGCATTAGTCACACAAATTTCCTTTGATTGGTAAAGTACCCCAGTGCTCTCACATGTTAAGTCTGGATTACCTGACTTCCAAGGAAGAGTGTCTAAGATGATGTGAACTTAAAAGTCCGACAAATGCTGGTGCTGGTCATACCACAGAATAATTTGCCACAAATAAAGCAGATTCCAGTAATAATGGATAATATTTATTGAAAGCTCAGTGCGTGGCAAGAGCTTCATGTATAATATCTCATTGTATCCTCACAATAACAGGTATTATAACCAGTCCTGTCCCCTCTAATACATGAGGACCCCGAGGCTAGTGGATGTTGGACAATTTGTCCATGTCCATGTAGCCAGTAAGAGGCAGAGCTGGGATATGAGCTCAGACAGCTGGGCTCCAGAGCCTCTCTAAGTATTGGGGAAAAAAGAAACTGGAATTTTCCTTGCAGTGGCCCGTGGGAAGGAGTCACTAGAACTGCAAATACAGTAAAAATAGTTCACTATTTTATATTAAGAACTATTTATGAGCTCTGACTTCCAATGGAAGCCAGAAAATCGTTGCCAGGTGATTGCTGTTAATACAGAACGACAGATTTTGTGTTCGTTTGGTGCAAAGTTGGTGCCTGGGAATAGAGAAAGTATAGAGGTTATTTTCTGATCTTTTGCCTCTTCCAGCATTATTATTTAGACTTGTCTACAATTGTCATAAATTTTCTTCTGAATATCTTGAAGGTCACAGAGGCACTTTTACAACCTTCACAATGGTGTAGGTTCAAGTAACACTTCAAACTAGTTTATCCATACATCAAATTGACCTGTATTAAGGAGTTTATAGCTCAGCAGTAGGTGAGAAAAGAATATGAAAAAGAATGTTGTATACATGTGTATAACTGAATAATTTTGCTGTACAGCAGAAATTAATACAATATTGCAAATCAACTATACTTCAGTAGAAAAAAATAAAAGTGTAATTAAACTTTGGGAAAACATCAGAGGGCACAAATAACAAATATATAACATTTTCCACTGAAAATGCAGTAATATTGAGAATTGGTCCCCTTCCTTGATCTGCTCTCCTGTTCCTAAGAGAGGCCAGGAGGAAACTAAGATCACCCATGTCGTGGGTTCATTTCGAACACAGCTTGGCTACTTTCATATTCTACTCAGGCTCTGTGTGTCCCTCCATTTTCTCCCTAGTTCATTCTTTTGTATTATGTGTTTCATCTCTCTCTTTCCCACTACTGAGCACCCTTCTGAGGGCAGAGACAGTGCTTTTTTCATTTTATATTACTCCACAGCACAGTAGTGCTAGATGCTCAACAAATACACATTTAATAATAAATAAGTGAAATCAAGCCCACATGCTCATATATAATGAGGTTGGAGGCACATGGCTTCTTTCTAGTCCAACACCGAACCGTGTCACTTTCCTCTAAGCATCTGACACTGCTGATGACCCACTGCTTCTTGAATCATTCTCCTCCCATGTATCTGAGATGTGTGCGCTGACCAGGCTACTCTTTCCTCATACTTGTAGAAATGTCATAATATAAAACCTCCCTTCTTTGAACTTTGATTGTAGCTAGAATCATCATTTCACGGTTATTCCCCATTGCTTGCGTTTGCCATTTTGCTTGCTTGGTTGGAACTGTAACCTTCTTGAACATGGGTGTCTTACACACTACACATCTTTGTATTTTATATTTTGCCTACCCGTGTGCCAGCATCCTGCGGATGCTCAGCAAACACGGATCTCTTGATTGACAGCTAGAAAGTCGTGGGATTCGTGCTTTGCAAGGAAGGAGGATGCTGGAATAGGCAGGAAACTCACTCTGAGACAGAAAAGAGTTGAGGGACCTAGACCCAGTGCTGGGCTTAGGTCACGGTCAGCAGAAACTCTTTGGACTAATACAGAGTGGTACTGATTCTCTGGCTTAATCCCTAGACCCTGTGCCCAAACACTATTGCATGGGTCCTTTAAACTCAGAGAGCCAGTCTTCTTTTTGGTGGTTGAATGGGACCTGCAATAGTAGTGGCAGAGGCGAGTGTGGTGGAAGCACTGAATGGAACAGGACCACCATGTAGTGAAGTGGAGAGCATGGGAGTAAGGAACAGTTCCATTGGACACTGACCATTACATACCTGGGCACCCTAGAAAAGTACGGTACACAATAAAGACTACGAATCCCACCACTGGGGCCTGACACGAAGACAGTTACCATTCCACTTTCCCCCTAAGGCTGATGCAATCTACAGTAACGAGAATCACACGAAGCTTCAAATTTATCTACACAGATCACTTATCTTTCCTACCCTTTGCTCTCATGGGCAGTCCAGGCAAATTGCCATTTTAGCTATTTTATCTATGTCCTACCTTGGATATTACCAAGTTATTCCCTTGTGCTCTACTTGCCAAATATCTTCCTTCATGGTATCTTCAAAACCACTCTTTCGTTCATTCTTCAACACATATTTAATGAGTACCTTATATGCATCACACTGTTCTAGGTATGGGAATAGTCTAGTGAACAAAACAGCCCAAATCCTTGCTCTCGTGGAATTTATATTCTAGTTTAAATCTCTTTTCTAAGATGTAGTCTTCCAATTAAGTAGCAAAGGTGGCCATTAATATATAAAATCCCTGCTGACTTTTACTGAGTACTAACTACACTAGAGACAGTGCTAAATGCTCATTTAATCCTCGTCATAATTCTAGGTGGAAGGTTCTATTAGGAAGCATTGAAAGAAAACCTTTTTATTTTGAAATAATTATGGAGTCACAGGTAGTGGTAAAACAATGTACAGGGAGGTGCTGTGTACACTTTACCCAGCCTCCCCTAAAGACAGCATTTTGCACAACTATGGTACAATATCAAAACCAGGAAGTCGGCATGTACAATCTATTGAGTTCACTCGAACTGTGCCACTTTTATGCGCACTTACTTGTGATTGTGTATGGTGTGTATGGCATTTGTGTTGCTCTATGCAATTTAATCACATGTATAGCTTCAGGTAACCATCACTGCAATCAAGATACTTAACTGTACCGTTACCATAAGATTCCTTTCTGCTACCCCTTTATATCTACATCCACCCCTCTCCTCATCCGTATCACCTGGTACTCACTAATCTGTTATCTATCTCTATAATAATTTCATGATTGTTATGTAAGTGGAATCATGCAGTCTGTATCCTTTTGAGACTGGCTTTTTCTACTCAGTATAATTTCCTAGAGGGTCATCCAAGTTGTAGCAGATATCAACAGTTTGTTCCTTTTATTGTTGAGTAGTATTCTACGATATGGATCAACCACATACATCCATTGAGGGACATCTGGATAGTTTCCAGTTGGGGGCTATGGTGAATAAAGATGCTTCGAGCATTCATGTACAAGTTTCTGCATAAGGATAAGTTTCATTTCTGTAGGATATATGCATAAGAATACAATTTCTGGGTTATAAAACCATTTATAGTTTTAAAAGGAACAACGAAATTATTTTCCAGAGTGGCTGTGCTATTTTATATTCCCACCAGCAATGTATGAGTGATCCAAGTTTTTCTGCATTCTTGCCAGCATTTCGTATTGCCGCTATTTTTTATTTTAGCCATCCTAATAGGTACAGTTTATAGCTCATTGTGGTTTTAATGTGCATTTCTCTAATGCCTATGATGTTGAACATTTTTTCATGCACTTATTTGCTGTTTGTATATCCCCATCAGTGAAATGTTTGTGCCTATCGTTTGCCCATTTTATAATTGGATTTTTTTTTTTTTTTTTTTTTGAGTTTGTGCCTATCGTTTCGCCATTTTATAATTGGATTTTTTTTTTTTTTTTTTTGCGGTATGCGGGCCTCTCACAGTTCTGGCCTCTCCCGTTGCGGAGCACTGGCTCCGGACACGCAGGCTCAGCGGCCATGGCTCACGGGCCCAGCCGCTCCACGGCATGTGGGATCTTCCCAGACTGGGGCATGAACCTGTGTCCCCTGCATCAGCAGGCGGACTCTCAACCACAGCGCCACCAGGGAAGCCCTATAATTGGATTTTTAAAATAAATTTATTTATATTTTATTTTTGGCTGCGTTGGGTCTTCTTTGCTGCACGCAGGCTTTCTCTAGTTGCGGCAAGCGGGGGTTACTCTTCATTGCGGTGTGCAGGCTTCTCATTGCAGTGGCTTCTTTTGTTGTGAAGCATGGGCTCTATGGACGTGGACTTCAGTAGTTGTGGCCACGGGCTCAGTAGTTGTGGCTCATGGGCTCTAGAGTGCAGGCTCAGTAGTTGTGGTGCATGGGCGTAGCTGCTCTGAAGCATGTGGGATCTTCCCAGACCAGGGCTCGAACCTGTGTCTCTTGTACTGACAGGCAGATTCCTAACCACTGTGCCATCAGGGAAGTCCCTCTAACTGGATTTTTAAAAAACATTATGTTTCAAGAGTTCTTTATACATTCTAGATACAAGTCCTTTGCCAGATATGTGGTTTGCAAATATTATCTCCCCACCTGTAATTAGTCCTTTCATCTTCTTAACATTGTCTTTCACAGAGCAAAATTTTTAATTTTGATGAGGTCCAATTTATAAATTTTTCATTTGACACACTGGGTTTGGTAGCACATCTAAAAATTCTTTGCCTAGTCCTTGGTCCAGAAGATTTTATTTCTATTTTTTTCTAGAAGTTTTTAGTTTTATGTTTCACATTTAAGCCCCGATATATTTTTTTTATTGGAGTATACTTGGTTTACAATGTTATGTTAATTTTAGGTGAATGGCAAAGTGAATCAGTTATACATATACATATATCCACTATTTTTTAGCTGCTTTTCCCATATAGGCCATTACAGAGTATTGAGTAGTGGTCTTTGAGTTAATTTTTGAATAAAATTTGAGTTTTGGTTGTGATCCATTTTTTGCCTATGGATGTCCAATTGCTATTATACCCATTTTAAAGATCAGGAGTGGAAGGTCTAGTGAAGTTAACTGATTTGCTCACAGTCACACAGGTAGTAAGTGAAGGCACTGGGGTTGAAATGCAGGAAGTCTAACTTGAAACTATGTGCTCTTAGTGGCTATACTTCCCTGGGTCCAAGGCATCACTCTCTCTGCATTCCTCAAGTAAACATGAAACACACTCTGAATTCACCTTCCTGCAGAAGGAAATTTATTCAGAAAATGGAAGCCATCTAACCTCCCTTGAGCTATTTAAGAAAATCTAGAGTTTTATTTATTAGCCTTGCTTTGAACAAAAAATACATGATTTAAAAAATAAACTATTATTTCCAATGTCATGCATCCTTTCAATAGCATAAAGACAAAGTTCAAACCAGAAAAACAGAGATGAAATTGAGATCTGCCATTAAGTAAGGACAGTGCTCTATTTTTGCTGATGAAGTATTAAAGGACTGACAATGTTGGAAGTTCAGGCCTTAAAATAAAATTTCTGGTCCCACATAGTGGCTGTGGTCTCTGAGGGCATATCTTATCTGCTACCTGTCAATAGCACAACGGAAATTGTGTACCATTGAGAACAGATGTAGCCTCGCAATAACAGAAATGGAAAAAGATATGCTCTGGGAATCCTAACTGCATTACTGTCAAATGGAGCCAGGAAGTGCCGATATTACAGTCAGTACCATCTTCTTGGCCAAATACTCAGCACTATTTTCAGTGTTGGAATTAAAAATCTGTTGCAGAATTAGGGGAAAACGACATGAGGAATATCCTATAGAAAAAGCTTTCTTTCTAATTGCTGTTGACTCTGAAGCCTTGGCTTTAGACATTGAGAACTTCTAGATAATTCTAGAGACTTCATTTGGCAGCAGGTCCCAGGGCACAAGCTTACTGCCCAGAGAGCATCTTAAATGACGATAATAATCATATAATGTTGTATAATATCATCACTGAAAGTATATTATTTACTCAGCTATAGGAATGCTGGACATCTTACGACAGGATTCTAATATAGTGAAATTATGTTCCTGTGGGAAAATGATGCTCACTGATGGAAGAAAATCCTGTCCAAAAGTGCAAGATTGTGCTTGTGTTGACATTTCTCTTAAAATAATGTGTGTTTATCCTCTAAGGTTCTATAAGGAAAAATTTCGAACACAGGAAAAGCCTGAAGAGTAGTACAATGAATTACCATACTCCTATCACTTAGATTCAGTAATTGTTAGCATTTTCTATATTTGCTTTTTCAATATATGTATATATTGATAATTTTTTTCTGAATCATTTTAAAGTAGGTGGCAGATGTCATGCTAAACATTTCACATGTTATCTTCTAAGGACATGGTCATTCTCCTGCATAATCATTATACTGAATGCGTGTGCATTTTGTCTGTATGTAATAAGTGGCATGTTGCCTTAACTGGCTAACACCTCCTAATGGTGTTTTTCTTTAAACATGGTCAATTATTTTTATATTTATAATTTTGTCCTCAAGGCTAGTTATTAAGTGTATGTAAAACAAAGTATCTGTTTTACTTGTGAAGACGTCCTCCTTTCCTTACTTATCCCAACAACCCATGAGAGCAGATCAAGAAAAATCATTTGGTTCATTAAAAAAATTGCTCTAGACACAAATATTCATTTCCTGACTATGTTTGGTATTAGCTTATTGGTGGACAATACTGTCCATACAAATATTTATAAATACAGATACTACTTAGTGGTGGAATTTGGGGTCCATAGTCTGGATTTAAGAGGGGAGTTGTGAAATCTCTGAAATGATGTGTAACATTTGGTGTGCATATGAATTTTCAGGGGCAGGAGGAAGAGTATCCATAGCTTCTGTCAGATTTTCGTAAGTGTCTATGACTCTAAAAAGGTTAAGAATTGCTGATCTAATGCTTTCAAAACACCCTTTGGAAGCTGGATGACATTATTACAAAGGGCACAAATGATCAATTGCTACATGACAGAAAGAAGGAATTTCAAAAGGACCCATCTAGTCTATCCAATGACAGCTCAACGCCACTGAAGCGTGTTCTGGCAGAGGGGAGCTAGAGCAGAAGGCAGCACAAAGCATGTTACACACATTGACAAGTTTTCAATTAGTTCAGACTCTTCAGGAAAAAGATCTGAATGTCACTGCAGATGATCCAGTTCTATTCAGTGGGCAGAGACTGGGCGGAGTGCCAAAGGGCAGCTCCATGGACCAGGCACGCATCTCATGCAACTGTGTTTGTTGCAGATGTCCCCCGTCTGCAGGCTCTGGCAGCCTTTAGGGTGGCTTACTACTGTGATTATGCTCACCTCGAAGAAACACAGAAGGATGCCGAAAAACTCAAAGTAAACAAGTGAGAGAAAGGAAAAGAGTCTCCTCTTTTACCTGCCAGGCCATTTTGGAAATGAGAATAAATGCCAAGGGGAATAAAACAGGGGCATAAAGAAGCACTGGTACTGTGCTAGGTGTTCTCACATGGCTATCTCATGGCATTAGCAGAACTATGAGTATCTCCTTTAAACCGTTTGGTAGCTGGAAGGAAGTGCAGCTCAAACGAATGAGGCAACTGGATGGGGTAAGGACAACTAGTTACCCAGTGAGCAGAGGCCGGCGTCAGAACCCGTGTCTTTGAATGCCATTTCCCACCACAAATATTTAGTGTGGGAGGATAGATGTGGAACACACAAATTATAAAGAAAAATAAACAAGTGAAATCCCCTGGTTCTGTGGGGTCGTTCGCTTACTGTGCTTTGTCTTGTGTTAGCGTCTATTGAAAAATGCAGGTGAGAGACAAATCAATAGCACTTAGCTTTTGAATGAATTGATTTAGATGCATTATCCCATTTAATATTAAAAAAATTTTTTTATTGGAGTATAGTTGATTTACAACGTTGTGTTAGTTTCTGCTGTACAGCAAAGTGAATCAGTTCTACATATACATATATCCACTCTTTTTTAGATTCTTTTCCCATATAGGTCACTACAGAGTATTGAGTAGAGTTCCCTGTGCTATACAGTAGGTCCTTATTAGTTATCTATTTTATTTAATTTTTAAAAATTTATTTACTTTTTAAAAATTTCTTGGCTTTCTTTTTTTTAAAACATCTTTATTGGAGTAGAATTGCTTTATGATGGTGTGTTAGTTTCTGCTGTATAGCAAAGTGAATCAGCTACACGTATACATATATCCCCATATTCCCTTCCTCTTGTGTCTCCCTCCCACCCTCCACTTTTAATGTGCTGTTGGATTCTGTTTACTAGTATTTTGTTAAGGATTATTGCATCTATGTTCATCAGTGATATTGGCCTATAGTTTTCTTTTTTTGGGACACCGTGTCTGGTTTTGGTATCAGGGTGATGGTGGCCTCGTAGAATGAGTTTGGGAGTGTTCCTCCCTCTGCTATATTTTGGAAGTGTTTGAGAAGGATAGGTGTTAGCTCTTCTCTAAATGTTTGGTTGAATACACCTGTGAAGCCATCTGGTCCTGGGCTTTTGTTTGTTGGAAGATTTTTAATCACAGTTTCAATTTCAGTGCTTGTGATCGGTCTGTTTATATTTTCTATTTCTTCCTGGTTCAGTCTCAGAAGGTTGTGCTTTTCTAAGAATTTTTCCGTTTCTTCCAGGTTGTCCATTTTAGTGGCATATAGTTCCTTTTTGTAATCTCTCATGATCCTTTGTATTTCTGCTGTGTCAGTTGTTACTTCTCCAGTTACCTTTTTAATATATAGTAGTGTGTATATGTCAATCCCAATCTTCCAATTTTACCCTCCCCTCCTTAGCCTCTGGTACCATAAGTTTGTTTTCTACAGCTGTAACTCTCTATCCCATTTAATATTTATAGCTCTGTAAGCTTTATCAATCCCATTTTACTGCTGGAAAAAAGTGAGGCTCAGTGAGGCTGACTAAATAGCCCAAGGTTACAGATGTAGATAAAGTTGGGGTTCATGCCCAGCACCGTCTGGCCTGGAAGCAGGTCTTCTCTGCAGGCTGGAGGCTATGGGATCAGGGACTATGTTAACATCTGGAGGGCACAGACTTTCAGGCCACTAGAGAGCACTTAGTTGAATGAGGAAAGGTTATTTTCTCCAAATGAGTCCCCCTTTTATCCAATACACACATTGTTAAGAAGTTCTGTAGGAAATCAAGTTTTAGTAAATTGAATTTATCACTATTGTCAATGAATATTCATTAGGCACATGATTCTAATACTTTCCTTTTACTCGTTCCTTCTGTTGAATTGGAAATTCACATGCATTTAAACATCTTGGAATAGCTAAAGGAATCTCTGTTTTGTTTTTTTGTAAGGGAATGATTATTTCCCAATGAGTTAGATTGTCACATCTGTATTTCTAACATAGCACTTAATAAACATACATGAGAATATGAAATTACAAGAAGCTACAACTGGAAGAATTAAATATCTAAACTCAGAGATGGCAGATAGCCAGGTTTAAATTCCTACCCCTGAACAAATCTTGAATCTCTCAGAAGCTTTGGCCAAGAATTTCAACTTCATGGAGCTGCAGAGAAGTGGGCAAGTCAGTCATGCTCACCCTAGACAGATGAGAATGGAATCTGCTTCAATTTTTTCCATTTTCTCATCAAATAATGGTCATTTTGCATTTGCAAGTGGTTTTCCCAGCGCAAAGATCCTTTCTCACAGCTCTTCATCCCTCTCTCATAAACTTGTTAAAAAGTCACTGGGTGAAGCCACTATATTATAGGTAATTGTGTGGGTTTTCCACTTTCGTGTGGTGGTTTGTTTGCAAAATGGCTGCAATTATTCTCCTCCCTGTATCCATGTACCTTTGCAACAGTGACTATAGTTCCCCCACATCAGGGGATGGAGTTTATTTCCCTTCCCTTTGATATGGGCTGGTCTTATGACATGCTTTGGTTAAGAGAATGTGGTGGAAGGGACAGCATGCCAGACTAGGTCTCAAGGGCCCTTGCACACATACAGACGTTCCCTTAGAATTCTGCCACCACGTGAGCCAGCCCAGATTAGCCTGCTAGCTGTCCCCCGTCAGGCCAGCCATCATCCAGCCAGATGACAGAATTACCACTGAGCAGTGAGGCAAATACTTTGGGGATGTGTATGTGCGCGGTACATACATACGTGTCTTTCTTACCAAGGATCTTATTTGGACATGGGGTCATATTAGCAATATCTGGATAATGAATTTTTAGTGTAATGATGACGATATTTTGCATTAGCAGATTCTCAAATCTCCAATATGGAAACTGAGATAGACACACCTCCTTAATATAAGAGCTTGACTAAGATGAGAGTCAATAGCTTTTAGGCCTTTCTGAATCCATTTATCCACAGTTATTCAGAGGAAGCAAACCAACTTTTAAAACATAAGGCACAGTGATGAGGGAAGGGGGCGGGGAGAGGTCAAGAGAAAGAAAATATTTCTTGTTAACTTGGAAAACCTACAAATATTTACCCTATTAATCAAACCTCAAACCATATGCACTCTTAAAAATATGTTCGCTAATAGATTTCTGAGATCATTCATGCTTCAGTATAGTAACTTGAATTTATTAAAGGAATGAAGAAATTAAAGCTTCCTGGTTATTTTCATTGATAACCTGGTAAATAAGAAAAACCTCTTCTCTCTGCTGAAGAGGTCACAAAATAAAATTATGATCATAACATATTTAAGCAGTCGAAAAGCATTATGTCTTATACAACTTTAATCTGCCTGGAACCTTTCCATGAAAGCGCCGTCAGTTTTACCTAAAAATGGCTCCCCTGCTGTTATTAATCCATATGCTTCGCTGAGCACTTACTGCATAAGTGAGATCAGATCCATTTGGAAAATAAGAAGTTGAATCATCACCTTTTTAGATGTTAGTGTTCGGTGCCTTTCTCTCTGGACTGCTGGGCGAAACATCTTCACATGTCTTGGGTTTATTTTAGGTTGCTTCAACATTTAAAAAAACTAATATTTATGGTTTTGACCATAAAGACAATACATGTTCACCGGGAAGTATAGGTCTTGATATGGGGTTTGCAGGGCCAGGACAAAGGTGAGGCAAATGTCTCATTGGCATCATGCACAAAATTTAAGGGGGCATCAAAAAACTTGGTAATATAAACGATACAAATGCAATCTTTCAAAAATCAAAATTAATGCACAAATTCCATGTTGAACAAAAGGTCAAAATTTTAAATAAAGATAGGCTCCAACCCTGTACTTGCATGACCCTTTGTCATGTACTTTATACTAATCCTGGCCCTGGTTCCAATAAAATTTTATTTATAAAAACAATCGGCTGGACTTCCCTGGTGGCACAGTGGTTAAGAATCTGCCTGCCAATGCAGGGGACGTGGGTTCGAGCCCTGGTCCGGGAAGATCCCACATGCCGCGGAGCAACTAAGCCTGTGCGTCACAACTACTGGGCCTGTGCTTTAGAGCCCGCGAGCCACAACTACTGAAGCCCACGCGCCTGGAGCCCGTGCTCTGCAACAAGAGAAGCCACTGCAATGAGAAGCCTGCGCACCACAGCATAGAGTAGCCCCCGCTCACCACAACTAAAGAAAGCCCTTGGGCAGTAACGAAGACCCAATGCAGCCAAAAACAAACAAACAAATAAATAAATAAACAAAACAAACAAAAAAACAATTGGGTGGCCCATGGGCTATTGTTTGTCAATGTGATTTTTAAAAAATACTGCATTAAAATATGATTTATCTTGAACTGAGATTTTGGATGCCTGCTTAAATTTTGTGCCTCACTCACCTCACCCCAGTTCCAACCCTGGGAGTTCAGATTTTATTTTAAGTTGAAATGATAGGCAAATGAAGTTTTTCAAGCAAGGGCTTGATGGGATTGAAGTTTTAAAAAGATGGCTTTGGCTGCTGTATAGATTGGAAGGAGGTCAAATGTGGAAACTAGGAGACTAGTTAGGAGGCTGATGCTCTAGTCTAGTGATTCTGCTCTTATCTAAGTCATCAAAGACCACTTTGGTGTAAAGGCAGTGGCCACGTCCCTGTGCTCACATCTCACTGGACATCTCAGCATCTGTCTTCTTCCTGTCATTCTCTCCTGGCTCTCCTTCTACCTCACTGACCCCTCCTCCCCAGTCTTGAGGACTCTGCTCTCTTCTGTTCTCAAACAATCCCTTGCCCTTAAATACCATCAACAGACATCTCTAGTCCTGACTCTGTCCTCTCCAAACATGCACATCCAACTGCCCATGCGCCATTTCCATTCCATTTCTAGTGGGCAGACCTCACAGGCCAAAGTTCACGGTCATAGATATTAAGGAAGGTGCCTTTCTATCTGTACTGTTGGGATCTGTCCAATTACAAACTTAGATGTTACAAAATATCTTCAGATTTCTTTAGTTTATTTTAGGTTGTTTAAACATTTTTTTAACACTTAAAATAACATGTATGTGTTTGGACTATAAAAGCAACACATGTTCACTGGAAGTTTTTTTCTGCTCCCCAAACCTGTTACTCTTCCCCCTCCCTTTGAGTAGAGGATGGCATTGTCATCTACCCAACTGTTCAAGCCAAAAAATTAGGAGTCTTGCTGAATTTTTCTTTTTCTCTTTTCTCCTACATCAATCTACCAGCAAATTCCATCAATTCTATTGCCAAAATGTGTCTCCATTTTTCTTTTAATAACATCAGCACCAACCTCAGTAGGCTGAGGACCTAGCTCCCACATACCTAGGGTAGGGTCTGCCTGGATGGAAGAAGCTGGGGTGCAAGCGGTTGGGGGTGGGAAAGAATGTGTGAACAGGAGTGTTAAATTTCCAGCATGGGTTGTAGGGAGGGAGACTGGCTTGGCTTTTGGGAGGGGGAATATGCAGGCTGGAGAGGACTGGTTCCTCATGTGCCTGGGCCTCCCCAGGTGGCACAGAGGCTACAAGGCGTCCTAGCTTTAGGCCCACTGCACACACTCCCTCACGTCCTGTGCTGGGTCCACACATCTGGATATGGGACTAGAGGAAGAAATAAATACTCCAGCAGGCCCTGGGAGGTGCATCTGGTCGATCTTGGAGGGAGCAGGGTGATCTCTGTGAAGATGTGTCTAGTTATCATCTGGGAGGCTGCCCAAGCAGAGAGGTTGGTGACAACGCGCAGCCAGAACTCAGCTTGTATGGCTCAGAATCATGGCCTGGCACAGGGTTGACACCAGGTGGCAGTGTACCAAAACCACAGGGTCAGTGTGCTAAGCTAACTCCTCTGGGAGATGAGTTCACTAATGGAGAGGCCATTTAACCAGCAGCATGCCCATGGGTCCTGCTCACATAGACCAAATGAAGTTTGTTCGCCTGATTTGTTGTTTGATTTGGCTTTGAAGGTGCCTTATATGGGGCTGTGACGCTATAACTTTTCATGCTTCCTGATTGCAAGAGCCAGCTTCCAGAGATGGTATTAATTTTTAAAAATACAGATCTGAATGAATTCATTAATCTTCTTCCCACTTACAAAAAGCAGTGGATTTTATTTAGTTACTACTGATTTTGAATGCTCTTTGCATATCAAATGTAAGCTGTCGTGACCCTATTGAGATGAAGAGTTTTTATCTTAATGTTAAATACTGAAAAATGGTAAATATGTGCTTTACTTATACCTGCATTTTACTAAGTTCAGTGGATACTATACTATAAAAATGTTAGATTTAATAGCTCTTTTCTACTAAATTGTCTGTTGCAGAGATCAAAGGGTCCATTATTCAGGTCAGTTATGTTTTTCATTGATCTTATTTGTTTGAAGTATCTCTAACTTATTTTTTGACATGTTCCTGCTACTCCACACTTGCCACCACCATTAAATTTGAACAACTGGTGCAAATGTCCCTAAAATGGTAGCAAATTGAGCACAGAACCATTGGGGTATATTTCTCTGTATGTGGAGTGTTTGCTATTGATGGGCCAGCAAGCGAGTCTAATCCAGATATGCTCTAGAGGGTGGGTAAGAGGGGCTTGTTGCCATAGACACCATGTCCCAGGACAACTGCCCCAAACACTCTTGCATCCTTTGGAAGGAGCAGACATGTCATGTCTGAGCCTTCTTTCTATAACATATATTTACTGAAAATAACAATGAACATCTGTGTATGCCTTTCCAGTTTGCAAAGCACTTGCAGTATGTCACTATTAACATGCTGCTTAGGACAGCAGTTCTCAACATTAACTTTTCCTGTAACACTTGAGGATGATACTGATGTGTGTGACACTCGCACAGCAAAGGGCCAATGATATGCTTAATCCACAGAGTGTAGGATTTCCTAGGACTTTACGTCTTTGCCTCCTTCCTCCTTGTAAAAGCTTGTTGGAACTCAACTGAGTGAGGCTAAGGTTATTGAGATAACCTTGAAACTACTTTAATTGGTGCAAGTAAATTTATGAACCTGGGTACTTAAGTCATTGTGAATATAAACTACCTATGACACCCCTCACACCTTGGAAACACACTAGTCCCTCTCCACACTGCGAACCTGGAGCTTAGTGAGAAATACCATGTCTCATCTAAAGGTCAAAAATTTATGTAAAGTGAGAGTAAGGTGCAGTTTTGGAGATATGGATGATGGAAGTACCGGTATTATTGATGGTAGGGAGAGATGGTGCTTAGAATTGTTGATTTCTGTTCTCTTCTGGAAATAGATAAGAGTATTAAGACAGTCAGATTCAAATGAATGTAGGTGGAAGACTGGCTTCTGAGGAATAAGGACATTCAACCTAAACTGACATGTTTGTAATTTTTTAAGGTGACACTGTTTGCTTACTATGCCAGGAAGGGTCTATGTATTTCACATAGATTCACTCATTGAATCCTCATAACAGCCTGTGAGATAAATTCTATTTTCATCCCCATGTTACAGAATGGCAAAACTGAGGAAGGGGAAGATGAAATTACTTGCCTAAAGTTTACTGTAGTAAATGATAGAGCTGAGTCTGAAGCCAGGCAGTCCGCCCAAGGTCTGTGTCCTTAATCATCATGCTACTCTCTATCTCCAGTTTCAACTGGTTTAATGTTAAGTTACCGTCCTGTTTTTCTCATTTGACCTCAGCTTATGTACATTTTCTCTCTATTTTTACACAAGTAATATGCTTGATATAAAAAGTTCATGTTTATTAAAAAAATCATGGCACTTTCATGTTTTGCTTAATGGATACTTGGACATATCTGAAAATAGGACTCTTCATTAGGAATATTTGTCATCATTAATGCTGCTTATTCACATTGAAAATTTTGTAGGTAAATGATTATATTAGTAATTCTCATTCTGTGATCTCTAAGTCTAAGAGTACATTTATTTAAATAGGGCCTTTTTCCTGAACTAACTTTGGATTGGAACTTCCAGAACAAACTTTGACCAGGCATGAAACTACACAAGGAGAATATGAAATATACAGTACTTAAAAGTGAGAAAAGACGTCCTATTTTATTACATTCTATGGTACAGTTTCTTTTTTTTTTGCTGTACGCGGGCCTCTCATTGTCATGGCCTCTCGCGTTGCACAGCCCAGGCTCTGGACGCGCAGGCTCAGCGGCCATGGCTCACGGGCCCAGCCGCTCCGCGGCAGGTGGGATCTTCCCAGACCGGGGCACGAACCCGTGTCCCCTGCATCGGCAGGCGGACTCTCAACCACTGCGCCATCAGGGAAGCCCGGTACAGTTTCTTTAGATGCTCCTTATCCCCACTGATGAAAAGAATAATTTTAGTATTCAAGCTATACACTGTAAAGATACAGAGAGAAGGGGCACATAACCAAGGACATAAAAAAATGCCTGGATGTTATAATATATCCAACTCCCAGAGATTACATTAGCTATTGTATTAATGTAATTTCTATTCATCTTCATTTGTAAAGACCATGATATCTGGAATTGCCACCATTTCAGGAATATCTTATATTGTGGTTGACTGTAAACTTGACACTTTTTTTTTAACTTAAATTTCTTTGCTCCTCACAGAGTGTGCTCACTGTTACAATTAATTATTCAGGACTCTGATCTAGCATACTTTAGTTTGTGAGCTTGTGACTGTAAGAGAAAAATAAGGACATATTTTGTACTTCAGAGTACAATTTCGACATAAAATAAACATGGTATGTTTTTTAAACATGGTGGCAAAAAATAAATGTGTGTTTTTAACACCTGATGGCAAAGAAGGGTGTGGAAAGAGTGGAGCTCAGGACAGAATGTGAAAGGATGAGCATTTGCTAGGCAGGTCCCAATGACAGCGGGTCTGAGGTCAAGAGCAGCACGGGGTTGGGTGATAGTGTGGGGGCATCTCCAGTAGCCCAAGTACCCAGGGGCTCCGGCCCACCCCGTACCTCAATTTTGGGTTCCCTACGTTGGTTCTGCAGGAAAGAAGACTGCACTAATTTTTCACTATGAATCACAAACATAAACTTTTCAGGTCTGTAAGGAACCTCTGAGAGAATTGTTCTTGCTGGGTCCTCTCTTTGTACAGAGGAAGAAGCCCATCCCTAGAGAAGAAGCTCTGTTTGAAATGCAAAGGGCACTGGATCTGGGGTTGTTCCTGCATCTCCCAACCTGTGTGACCTTGGGAAAGCTATCAGCCTCTCCGGATGCAGCATCCCCAACTGTAACATTATGGTAATCCTTCCTAGGAATGCTAGGAAGAATAAATGTGACAATGTATATGAAATCACTTAGAAAATTATGTAAAGCAACGCAGTCGTTGCCAACGAGTAACTTACTTTAGGTGCACAGTTGAGCAGCATCTGAGCTTTAGCCAGAATGCAAGGAATTCTAGCCCTTTTGTACAACTAAGAGTCAAACAGGTCTATTTTGGTGCATATAAATCTTATAGGTCTTTTTTCCTCACAAAGTAAAATATAAACTATTTGAGTTTCTTGCTTGTTCTCAGACTTCACCAACAGATCATTTCTCTTCTCTGAAACTGCCCTTGCCACTGATTATGACAAAAACCGGTATTCTTCTTGGCAGCAAGCAGGGGGCTGTCACTTTAGGGCTGACACACTTTCTTTCTTTCAGAAAGAAATCCCTCTAAAGCTCTGAATGCTGAATTCAAAACATCAGTGATGTCAGGCCAGGTTTGCCTTTTAAAGAAAGGTCACTGCTGTGAGGAATGGACCTGTGTCCAGGGCATCAAATTGGGTGGGATAAGAGTGACAGACACAGTTCTACCAGAAAGATTCGGATAGATAATGAAAAGCTTTCGCCTTTCAAGGGAAAAATCAGACAGGAATGAGATTTAAACACACTGTCCTCCAATTCTCTCCCTCTCTGATATTATCTCTTTGAGCATGTTTAGAGTGAAAGTAAGTTTTTGCAGCTTTTACAGCCTTAAAAATATGGCAGCAACCGATCTTGCCAAGCATGTATTTGCCACTACAATTCTTTCCTTCATTTTCAAATATGTTTTTGTATATACACACACACACACTCTGAGGGAAAGGAGTTGCCAGTTGTTTAGCTGTAGCCCTTGTCTGGAATACTATCTTTGATTCATTCTCCTGTAGAGGTCTTTTGAATTTCTGTCCTTTGACTCTCAGCTCTTCCATGAAGCCTTCCAAGATTTTCCCAGATAAAATTAATTTCCTTTTCCTTCTTATCATGAGGATTCCTCTACTGCAGTAGTACCCACAGTCTGCCTTGATTTAGCAGGTTATTTTTATTTCTGTTTCCCTCCTATGTTTGAACTCTTCCTTGACAAGGAGTAAGCTGTAGTATCTATGCCTCTCCCATAGAAACTAAGACTTTAGTGAAGGTATTTATAGGAACATTTAGCTGTCAAAACTCTGGTTCAAAGTTATCCTTTTCATCTCCGGGAACTTACAGATGGTCTGTTGGGATTTCCAAAATCTCCTTCACTGGAAATTTTGATCAAAGAGGACAAGACCACAAAGAGGTCTCTAAAATTAGAGAAATAAGGAGCAGTGGGAAGGATGGGAAAGAGGTGGCTGTTCGTGGCTGTATTTTCACGTGACAGATGTCCCTGAGGAGACGGGGGCAGCAAGCGCTGCTCAGAACAGCACTCCTGATCAAGGAGCACCATGGGAGGGACAGGAAATGGAGTACTAAAAGGTAATTTAACAGAAACATACACAAAAGAAAAACATTTCTGGATTGAGATGAAAAAGGAAAATATACAAGACACATTATCAGCAGGAAAGAATGCTTGCCAAATGAATCAACTGAGTACCAGTTATATCTCTACTGTTAACCCCAATCCTTTAGGGGAATTTAGGTTCTTACCTTTATAAGAATCATTAGCTCCTCTCAATAGATGGGAAATGCTTGATTTCACAAGCAGTACAAAGAGAAGGCCTGTGATAAACAAGGTTACACTTGAGCTGGCCAACATCCATTTTACAGTGGATATTCAAATAAGGATTGTGAACTCTGAGTTTGAAATCCCTTCCTCCTATTGGTGACAGTGATGGGGGGCTGTTGTGAAAGGCAAGAAAGGAGAACGAAAGGTGAAAAGCCAATGAGCCATGACAGCCCTATGAACTAGGTTTCATAAATAAAAATGGTGCTAACATTAACTGAAGTGCCATAAGCTCTCTGAGGCAGTGGGGAGTCATTAGTTCATAAAACCCATCCGACAATCCCATAACGTAGGCACTACTATTACCTTCGTTCTCCAGATGGACAGCAGAGTTAAACAAGTCATAAGGCATCCAATTAATAAGTAGTAGTACGATGCCTGATTCCAATAAAGAAGAAAAATCTGCCAAATAAGGATAATACATTTCAAAAACATTAGATGCAGATTAGATGGGCAAATCAGAAAACAAAAACTAAAGAACCCAAGCCCTCAAAAAAGTTGGATGCCACTTATGGAAAGAATTTCAGAACACAAGAGAAAAAGTTAAGGTAAGAAAAGGAATCAAATGGGCTAAAACTAGAGCCTGCACAACATAAGAGGATGCTACAAAACAAGGAAGTTAAACCAGATCATTTAAGGAGAAGCGAAGGAAATAAAATTCACCTGTAGAAAGAAAGCCCAAACTAGGAGACAATTTGTAAGGGTATTATTTGGAAAGCAATATTTAATCCTCTTGGGCAGAGGGGAACTGGGTAGATACTGATTCAGTGAAAAGGACTGACATTAAATACAAGAGGACACTTTGAAGATTAAGGGGTTAGGGTTAGTTATTGGGTTTTATGTTTATAAAACAATCTCTGAAAAGGGTCAGTCTGTATTCAGTTTCACAGACTCTGTACCACCCACGAGTGCTGGCAGGCTGAGAAAGCTAAAATAGGGAAGGAAATGACTCAAAGTTACTTAATAAAACTGGCTTTACTGAAACTGTCTGGGCCTAAAGATATTCATTCCAAAATAAGAGGACTTAGTGAATTTTACCAACGTTGATTAAAAACAAACTATACCCACTTCCCCCTCGCGCCCCAGCAATTCTTCGGAAGATGTGGATGATGGGAAATGTAGAAATCATTGAGAAAAGTTTGAGATCAGGGATCAGTCAGAGACATTTAAATACTAGAAAGGAATCAGTGCCAAATATTAGCCAACCTGTAAGCACCGTAAGCACCCAGAGGTTTGAAGTAATAGCTAAATAGCTTCAAGAATCAAGCTACAAAACTGTATGCAAAACTACAAGTTGTATACAACTTGTATACAAAACTACAAGTATACAAAGCTTTGTTTCTTGAGATGGGGCAGTAGGCATTTTGTATTCACTTTTATTATAAGAATTGAGAAGTATTAAGCTTTTTTTTTTTTTCAAAATAATATTTGTTGATCTACAGCTTGAGTTGTCCTGCACAAAATGTTTTGGGTATTTCAAAATCAACAGGGAGCTACGAAATACCAGCGCACTAAAAAAACCCACTGATGTTATACCATTCAGTTTCTGAAGCCACTAGAACCTACCTTCATGATAGAGGTTGTGGGCATGGGTGGTTAGACAGAACACTATGTTTGGACTTTAACGTGGAGTTTCTTGCAGCATGTGAAAATCACTTCCCAAAATAGACATTTCGAGAGAGTACATCTGGATCAAGGGATTCCTCAAATACAGGCTTCATTTGGTCACAAGTATTAGGGTGTTCAAGCATCTCTGTCCGATAAAATATTTCTGAGGTACAGATAATAGTCCACCTACCCCCAGTGGCATGTGATTCAACTAAGAAATACAGACAGTGCACAGGAATAAGATTTAACTGCTCTCACAGAAAGAGTGCGTCCAGTTAGCACAGTTTGCCAGGTGGCCGTCTTGGATCTAGCTCCAATAAGGGTGATACAATAAAGGGCACCCCCGCTCCAAATCGCAGACCGATTCAGAGCAGTGTGAATCTGCAGTAATCACTCAGTTGCTAGATCTTCTGCCTACAGTGTCATGTTTGCAGGGAAGGATCATAATGGTGTCTAAAGGGCACAGGATCTGAAAGCAGACTGCAGGAGTTTGAACCCCAACTTTCTGAACACCTGGCAATGTAACTGCTCTACACCTTGGCCCTTGTTGGAAAAAAGGAACAGTATGTTCTATCTCATAGGTTATTCTGAGGATTAAAGGTGATAATTCACGTAGAAGGCCTTGGCACAAGGTAATAAGTACTCAATAAATGTTAGCTCTTATTAGCAGATTCTTTGGCAACAGACTCAAGAGCTGAAAATGTAAGAAACCAGAGATGCAACACTTTCCAAAGACCAAAACTAATAGTATGAATTGGGTCCCAGGAGTCTACTCTGGGGTAAAGAAGATGGATGCTGAAATAATCTAGTCTACTGGTTAAGAGAATGGAGCCTAAAACAGATTTCTGCAGGGACCCAACCCAGAGAAAATTAAGAAGTGGTTCACATGAAGACAAAGAACAACCTGATGAGAGATCATAGCTAACATTTCCGGAGGCCTCTGGCTGACCATAAGCTTGACTGCAGTTGTGGACCAGCCCTGATAATCTACCTTTCCCCCGCCATCCTCCCATCCCATGGGAGACATCTTGGATGTGATGATTAGGGACCAGCCTCTGGCTACTAAAGGAAGCAGAAAGCAAAGCTAACTGGCCAAATGGGAACTGAAACCATGACCTTGGCCTCATTAAAAAGAGTCAGCAATGTCCCTGAGTAGACCAGTTTTTCACAGACAGCCAAGCCACCTGCAAAGAAAACAAAATATGGCATACACATACATATATGCAAACACACACACATACACAAATAAAAACAGAAAAGCAAACAACAAACAGGATTTACACTAAAATAGAAATTAATTTACAGATATTTTTACACATCAGCTTCTATTTTTTTCTGGTGCCAACATCAATAGCCTTCTACGAAGTCAGTCCTGTTGGCAGGGCTGAAAGACTTCTGAAGGGGAGTACTATATGCTATAACCTCCATTTGAAGAGACTTCAGAGCTAAGCGGTCAACTTGCATTGATAGGAAATCAACCTGCCTCAAAGATAAACAATGTGCTACCTTCTAAAATCTGAAAACTGAAAAAGAAGCACCTCTTCAGAAACAAGCTCAGATGTGGACCTAACAGTTGTAGGCGGCACAGATCTGAAACCCTGATGACCTCATTTGCTTTCACAGTATGGTGTGACATGACCTGCCCTTTCTGTCTCTGCACTAGCCACGCTTTCTACCTTTTATGCCCTGTGCCATTATCTGCTGGGGAAAATTCAACTAGTCGTACTATGAGCCAACTCACCTGGCTTTGCTTCACGTTCACTGTTCCAGTTGGGGACCTCGCAACTGACTAGTGATAAACTTAGCCCACCTCAGGCTGCCTCCTGTCCACCTCTCAACCATGGACACATACAGCTAAGTTGTGAACCTGCTTCCCTGAGGACAGAGGCCTTTCACTCTCAGGGCCCAGCCTCAGGTAACAATGGATCAAGAGCAAACAAGAATTGTCTTTGAAATGCCCCTCAACAGCCTGAAGAGGTGAGTGTAAGCTCTCCTGAGCACTGTAGTGCACTGATGTTCTCTCAAGTATCAAGGACACTTGATCACATGCCATCTGGATTATGATCAGAGTAGGAAGATTGTCTTCTCTCTTCTTCTAGTTTATAATCCTCTTAAGAATAGGGATTCATTCATATGCCTGTCATTTTCAGTGCCTGACACATGGTAGGTGCTCAAGAAATGTGCTGAATGGGACTTCCCTGGTGGCACAGTGGTTAAGAATCCGCCTGCCAATGCAGGGGACACGGGTTTGAGCCCTGGTCCAGGAAGATCCCACATGCTGCGAAGCAACTAAGCCCGTGCGCCACAACTGCTGAGCCTGCCCTCTAGAGCCCGTGAGCCACAACTACTGAGCCCGTGTGCCATAACTACTGAAGCCCGCGCGCCTAGAGCCCGTGCTCCACTACAAGAGAAGCCACCGCAATGAGAAGCCCGTGCACTGCAATGAAGAGCAGCCCCCGCTCACCACAACTAGAGAAAGCCCGCACGCAGCAACGAAGACCCAGTGCAGCCAAAAATAAATAAATAAATAAATTTATTAACAAAAAAAAAAGAAGAAGAAATGTGCTGAATGAAGAAAAGTACAAGCTAGCACTCATCATGGATAAATATCCCTGCCAGAGTGGAGTAGCATCTTCATAACTTATCAATGCTGATTAATATTCTTCATTATGAAAGCATCATTCCCAGTTGAAAAGTTAATCTCCTGAAGTTACCCAAGTAGCCATGCTGATAAACTTGCTACAAAGCAGTCCAAATACAGTAGAATGTTGAATCTGGAGTCGAGTTTTATCCCAAGTCCCGACTTTAACTTTGTGATTCCTCTATCATCACATACCTGGGGCCTAGCACAGTGCCTGGCACGTAGTAGACGTGCGATGTACGTTTGGTCCCAAGCAACCACTGATCTGCTTTCAGTTATTAGAGTTTTGCCTTTTCTAGACTTTCATATAAATAAGATCACACAGAATGTAGTCTTTTATATCTGGCTTTCATATGTTTCTGAGATTCATCCATCCTGCCATATGCATATGCATGAGTTTATCTTCTGTCTTGCCTGGGCCTTTGGCTTTGGCGCAGTCCTGACATCTGTCCTGGCTGCCTTGCCCTGCAGCACCTGCGTGCTCCCAGAGAGCTGAGGGTTCCTAAATCGTGTGCATTTCTCCTGGGTGACACACTACCATTTCCAACCACCTGGAGAACCTGCCCTTCTCTTCACTTGGTTAATGGTCCCCCTTCCTCTGACTACTCACTGTCCTGGTGAGGAACCTGAAGGTTACCGTCCACCTTCCCTCTCCCTTAGGTACATTACCTGTGAATTTCATTCCAGGTAAAGAAAGGGGGCATTGCAAAATATGGTGTTTAATATTATCCTAAAAATAATCTGTCTGGTAGGTCTGAGGACTTCGTACCCGCTGTAATTATTTAAGAACAACTCGAAGGCAGAGATCCTTTCTCCTTCAGCTATAAATATCCTTCTGTACCTGCCCCCGCCGTCCTCCACCCAGCTTATCACCCCAGTTTCATGATTTCACTGCTGTCCAGCTGCTTTGCTCAGCCCAGACATGCCCCCTTTGGCCATCTTAATGACTGCTGTAGACTCACGGTCATCATTGCACTCATTATTGGAGAGCCTTTCTTGTGCTTTCTTAGAAGATGTTTATGTGACTGGAATTCGGATAACTGGAGAGGTTTGTAAATCTGTAGTGAAGAAAGTCCTTCACTAATTAATGCAGCGATACCTTATTTATCTAGCCACATCATCGAACAGGAATTATGAAAAATGCATCTTCCAGATAACTGAACCCTGCTCACTTCAAGCGTCATTTCTGATGGAAACCTTTCTAAGGAACACTCGTTACATCCTTCCTTGCTTGGCAAACAGAGTATATTAGACAATTTAACTTTTTCTTAATTTAGCCTTTCATTATTTGAACATATTTATAAATACTTTGTGTACTTCTAGAGATGGCTCAGAAGACACCTTCCTCTCTTCCTATCAGCTTCTACATCTTTAGAATGCCACTGGTCAGCTTCTCACTGTCTTCCAGTTTTCTGCCTGAGTCTACATAGACAGTATGCAAGGTTATCAAAGACCCTGGGTAATTAAGAATGTTAAATCATTAACCCATTTTCCACACATCACCACAGTGAGGTAGATGGACTTTGTGAGGAATTTTACCTCTCTGCGGTGATGGATATCTTTTTTATATACTTCTGAATTTGAGGCTGTGTTACAGATGTGTGAGGCTCTGGGATTTTGATTCCAAGATGAATGGACTACTTTGGCATTACCTGAAAATTATTTTCTTCTGTTGCGCCTACATTACTTGTTTTATCTAAAACAAGCTAGTATGAATCACAGGTTAGAACTAAGTTACAGACCACAAGCAATGATATCCATAAGAAGAGTGGCTGGTGGCAGATGAGTCTCAAGTCCCCTGGCAATTACAGTTGGTGGGTGGACGGCTGCCTGGAGAGCTGAGCTGAGGACAATTTTGAGTTCCTATCCAGCTGGGATCCCTGGGAGAGTCTGCTGAGATTGACTAGTGATGTCTTCTGTGGGCATGGGAGGAGGGCACAGAGGCTTGAAAACCGCATGTTTAACTTTCCAATCCAAAGGTGCCATCGTTGATTGTGAAAAAGGATCACGGGAGGCCACAAGTTCTAATTGTCCCTACAGAGCCTGAGTCACTTTCTCCCGGCTGGATTTCTGAAACTTGGTCTGCAATTATGACAAGTGGGCCCTTCTGGAATTGTTTGTGCGAACCCCAGACTGTCAGCTTCAATGCTGTTAACCAGACTGTGTTTCCCTCCGAAACCAGAGAATGGATCATTTCCATAGACAGAACTTCCATTTATGTCAAATTGCTATGTAAGATAGCACAATGCACAGAATACAAAGTTTCTGTGGTTGCCAAGATTACAACCAATATTTTTTTTTAAATGGAAGTAGAAATACTACAAACTTATAGCTGGGAAATCGGGATTGTTCTGTGTGGTTAGTTCTGTTGAAGTTATATCGATTTGATTTTATCCCCTGTTTGTGGCTATCACGACCTACGTTATTTTGGCCTTCAGAACTCTAGAATGATCTTCTCTTGTTTTTGGCCAATCTAAAAATCTTTAGTGTTTCACTTTCCATCTCAAGTCTCTCCTTTTTCATTCGCCTCTCTCATTACTACTGGATTCCAAACACACTCTCTAAAATCCTCATGGATTGATCTGCCTTTAGTCTCTTTCACAGATTCTCACTTGTCCTGTTTGGAAGATTGCCTTTTTTTTTTTTTTTTTTTCCGGTACGCGGGCCTCTAACTGTTGTGGCCTCTCCCGTTGTGGAGCACAGACTCCGGACGCACAGGCTCAGCGGCCATGGCTCACGGGCCCAGCCGCTCCGCGGCATGTGGGATCTTCCCGGACCAGGGCACGAACCTGCGTCCCCTGCATCGGCAGGCGGACTCTCAACCATTGCGCCACCAGGGAAGCCCTGAAGATTCCCATTTTTTATTCCCACCTTCAGAGCCCACAGACCAGACTCCCCCTGCTCCTATGTTCCTTGTTCTTATCTCTCTGCATCTACTTTCCAGTTCCTTTGCCTCTTTTGAAATATGATGTGCACCTGGGGTCTCTCCACACCTCCCACCCGTTTCTCCTCCCACTTCTTTGCAACTGTGGTAGTTGAAGTGCCTCAATTTCTCTTTTGTCACCTGTTCCCTCCCCCGAACTCCTTTTGGGTCTAGTCCAGTGGGACCTCTCACCCACCAGGCAAAGCTGAATTACCTTCCCTGATTCTACCACACACCATTCCTACCTCCTCTCACCTCCACCAATCTGAGGGGGCCTCTTTGTTTCCCAGGCTTCCTTTCACCAGGGTGACTCTCCCTCTGGCCCTCCTGAAAATCCCAGGGAGCTGCCTTCTGTGTGGTGACACTTTAATGACTGGTGGCTCTGCGTTTCCTACCTTTGTAGTGGCAGAATAACTACCCACCTCTGGCTTCCAGAAGTTGCCTCTTTCAACTCCAGACTAGAGTCTCAACTTAATCTCAGAAGGACCTTGAAACAACTACATATATTTAGGAGGGAGGGCCCCTTGTCATAGTTGCAGGCCAAGTTTCAGAAATCCAGCCGGGAGAAAGTGACTTAGGCTCTGCAGAGGCAGTTAGAACTTGTGGCCTCCTGTGATACTTTTTCACAATCAACGATGGCAGCTTCGGATTGGAAAGTTAAACGTTCGGTTTTCAAGCCACTGTGCCCTCCTCCCATGCCCACAGAAGACATCACTAGTCAATCTCAGCAGACTCTCCCAGGGATCCCAGCTGGATAGGAACTCAAAATTGTTCTCAGCTCAGCTCTGCAGACAATCTCCAATCTTCTTCTAAGGAGGGAAGAAGAGCCAGTTTACATTCGGAACATGAAAGACAAACTGCTATGACCTAGACAGTCCAAGGATACATCACGTACTGAGTGCCATGCTTTTGGTGCAGACAACCAGGTACTCTAGATCCTTCCCCATTACTACTGTTTTTAGGCCCATTTCCCCCATAATCCTATTTGTTGTCTTGTATCTTACCTTTCACTCTCATTGATGCCACCACATCTGTTCCTGACCCATGTGGTCTTTGTGTGGTCCACTTTGACTTTGCTTAGGCTGTTGTTTCCCCCGCCTCCCAGTCTCCACGTGCCCAAGTCCTACTTTTTCCAGGTTCAGCCCTAATACTATCCTTTCCACAACATCCTCTCAGATGAAAAAGAAAATCCTCCTCGATGTCCCCTGCATAACAATTGGTCTTCTTCTCAGTCTGAACCTCAGGATTTCTACTTGTTGTGAGAGTTATCTGTGTCCTGCTCTTGAGGGCATCAGCCATAGCATCTCCCAAACAATGTGCTTTGGGCATTGGATTGGTCCTACCTCCACTGTGGAAATTACCCCAGCCTTTGCCCAAGCTGCCGTCTGGCCAGTATGGGTCCCGGGTGTTGAAGAACATTCACTTGGGTTTATGACTTTGAAAATCAGAGAACATTGCTGGGAAAAAGGTCTGTGTGCACATTTGTGTTCATTCACAAACATGACACCTATTCCTCTCACATTAACCAGATGCATAAGGTAGTGGCCTGGAAGCTGGGTCATTGGAAGACGACCAGAACTCATCATAAAGCAATCGCTAATATTTATGATTATTATCTGCTGAGCACCAAGCTAACAAGCCTATGAGGTGGCACTATTATTATCCCTAACTTACAGACAGGCAAACTGAGGCTTGGAGAAGTTAACAGGCTATGCTAAATATTCTCTGTTTGCCCCTCCATATCCAGTCTTCAACCTTTCACCCTGCTCCATGCACAGGGAGGCCAACCTTTAGGGACTGCATGAACGGGTTCCTGCCCTTGGGCTTCCTGTTGGACACAATCACTGGGAGGTGCCAGCAGGAGATCCGGGAGATCAGAGGTTGGGAAGAGAGAGAGGTCAGAATGTTTATTTCTCTACCTCCCTCCCTGCCTGACTGTTCATTGCATGGCTGCAATCTCTCCCCAAGGCACAGCTCTGCCAGGCATCCTTTCCTATAGCACAGGTATCAGAGGGCTCCAGTAACCCAGGGCTCCAGATGGACCCAGGTGCTAGAGGGACCTTTGCTGGCTTTCCTGAACCCCACTGCTATGAGTTGATTTGTATCCCCTGTTGACTTTCTAACTCCCAGTACCTCAGAATGTGACCTTATTTGCAGATGCAATGAGTTAAGGAGTAAGGGAATTCTGATAGGACTGGTGTCCTTGTAAGAAGACCACCATATGAAGACAGACACAGGGAGAATGAGGCAGAGATTAGAGGTAGGCAGCTGCAAGCCAAAGAATGCCAAAGATTGCTGGCCAGCACCGGAAGCTAGGGAGAGGGAAGGGCAGATTCCCTAGGTTTCTGAGGGAGCACAGCTCTGCCAACACCTTCATTTCAGATTTCTAGCCTCCAGAACTGTGGGATGATAGATTTCTGTTATTTATTTATTTATTTTTTTGCGGTACACGGGCCTCTCACTGCTGTGGCCTCTCCTGTGGCGGAGCACAGGCTCCGGACGCGCAGGCTCAGCGGCCATGGCTTACGGGCCCAGCCGCTCCGCGGCATGTGGGATCTTCCCAGACTGGGGCACGAACCTGCGTCCCCTGCATCGGCAGGCGGACTCTCAACCCCTGTGCCACCAGGGAAGCCCCTAGATTTCTGTTATTTGAAGCCATTCAGTTTGTGGTACTTTGTTATGGCAGCCCTAAGAAACTAATAATCCAACTCCCTACACTTTGGAAACAGTCCTTTCATTACACTCTCTTCACTTGCTTATTTTGAGTGTGCTACATGTTTTCTGCTGCATCCCTGACTTTCCTAAGGTGAAAAAGCTAGGAACTGGATCCAGGGTGGCAAAGCACAAGTGCTCATCCTCTGTCATAGTACTGATAACATCATAGGTTGAACTTATACGTTGCTTTTATTAACTCCCTTATTGCCGCTTGGCCTGAGGGCAGAGCTGCAGATCGTACTTTCAGTGTTGATGACATGCCTGATTTTTTGCTATGTAAGACCGGCTGGGTCTGTGTTAAATGGCAGAGCTGTGATGAAGAGTAAGCTCTTGAGAAAGCTGATTTTCTGAAGAGGCACAAACACACTCAGAATGGGACAAGTGGAAGCCAGTGTCCGTGGGGGTCAGGATTTTCAAATATGCTCACGCACTTCTCGTGAATACCATCAGGAGGACAGCCAAGCAGGAGCTCAAGTCCCGGCCTCCATTACCATCAAAGCCTAAAACTACAGGACCTTAGCTTCATTTTTAAGGTGAACAGGCAGGGAATTGTGAGGCGATCAAGTCCCTTTTAAATGCAAATAGGCTGGCTACTTGGCGAGCTGCAATTCTTCCAGATGAAAAAGAACTAAAAAGCAAACAGATGAAAGGTATAGACCTGAAAGTCTTCCTTTGTCACAGAGGATCCCCTGATTGTTCTACCCTCTGGACCATCTCAGAGCCTCTGTCTTTACATCCTGCCCAGGGAAGCAGGTGGAGGAAGCTGCTGTCTAAGTAATTATTGTTTTACCATTTCTTCTTAAGGATGTCACTATTTTTAGCAGAAGTGACTCATTCATATAAGTAGGTGCACTGGCGGGGTGGGGCGTCGGGGGGGCGTAGTTCTTAGGGATGACTTAACCCTTAATGTCTCAGTGTATTTATATTTATCCTCACACCTTATCCTTTCTCTTGATGATCACCACAGGCCAGTTTTGATTCAGGGCACCAAGAAAAACACCTATCCCCCCTCAAGTGAATAATTTCAAGTGTTCTCCATTCAGATATCTAAGAAATGGGAAAGTTCTTAAAAATCTCTAAACCTTAGGAGTGAGGAGAAGAAAGGGGAGATGGCTGCAAGTCTTCCTGAGAAGAGGGATAGGTGAGGGAGTAGCCAGGAAGTGAAAAGAAAGATCGAAACAATGCTACTTCAGAGTGCCTCACTCTTTATTATGGGAGCAGCTGGGAAAGTGCTGTGTTAGGAACTGGAAGATTTAGAAGCCTTGGGGCAAAAGCAATTCATTCTGGAATGGCAGTTTCCTGATTCCTCTTGCAAAAGGAAAGCTTATATTAGAACCCCCAGCACAACCACCACCAAGCTTGCAAACCTTTGGCATCGGGCACTTTACACACCTAATCTCATGTAGTCCTCAGGACGCTTATAAGACAGGTAGTGTTACTATCCCATTTTACAGATAAGGAAGCTGAGGCTTAGAAAGGCTTAGAAAGGTTTTGTAATTTTCTCAAGGTAACGTACTAGTAAATAGCAAAGCCAGACTTGGAACTCAGGTCTGGCTGAGCTCAGACATGTGGTAATTCTGGCTCACTGGGGTGTTGCTGGTACACCAGAGTCTACCAGCTAGTGATCCTGGTCAAAAGATAAGTTTTTGAACATTTTGGCAGAACTTCCCACTTGGGAATGAACTGACCTCCTCCGTCATGAGACAGTCTACCTGTGTGATCCTGTGGGTTTGCTAGCTAAGAGAAACAGGGTAAAAATCTTGCCATTATGAGCACTTTGGTTTAAATAACCTTTCTTGTAATTCCTCCTCATCCAATACAACAACGTAATTTACCGTTATTTATTTTCATATCCCAGTCTTCTGTGTATTTATTAGTTAATTATGACATTAATTATGTAACTGACAAGTCCTTATCACATCGCCCGTGGTAGAGTATGAACCCCCAAATATCACAGATATTTCTGTATAAACGACTAGATAAAGTACCCCGTACAATATCAAGGCAGGATCTTGCTTTTTATCATCCTTTTGATGGTTAAGGAAGAGCGAGCAATTACTATAAAATCATTATGTGCAGGGATCTTTCTTCTAAGTACTTTAAACACAAGAATAAAAAGATACCATGTTGGATCAGGTCAGCTCAATATCTCTTGTTGCTCCATGTGGGGCATTTCTAGTATCGTCTCATAGGATGTCATCATGAGAGAATAGAGACATTTCTTAATTCTCCTATTAAGAGTCTCATGTAGGGGTCTGTCTCCTGTGCTTTCATCCATATATTCCTTGAGCACATTTATATTTATAACTCCAAGAAGTCACTGGGTTGAGGAAGTTCAAATAAGGGGCACGACAAAAGTCATCAACCCTCTCATTTTTTCCAAAACTTTAATCATGAAATAGCATTTTAATGTTCTCTAGGACAACCCTTGACTACAAAACCATCCAAAGAGAAAAATCAGGGAATCTCCTTGTAAATTTCCATTGTTACTGCCAGTGACGGACACTTCTTCCTATTTATCATTCATATGAAGCCTAACAACATATCTGAGTGTGCGTGACCAACATATGTCATTTATCAAAACACCATGGAGAGCTTTTCACCTGCTGCATGCAGACAGCCTACTCATGATTCTCTAGATACACCTTGCACATTCCTCCTGGTGCTTACACACATATCATTCTCCTTATTCTGGAAAATCCTTTTTCTTTCTTTTTGTGCACCTGAGCCCTACTCATTTTCCACAGTAGTGTTCAAGCTCCATGTCCTTCTCTGCTACCCCAGGCAAAGACCTTTCAATCTCAAGACCAGCGCTGTCCAATAGAAATATAATGTGAGCCACACTTGTAACTGTGAATCTTCTAGTAGCCACACTTAAAAAATAACAAGAGGGCTTCCCTGGTGGTGCAGTGGTTGAGAGTCCGCCTGCCGATGTAGGGGACGCGGGTTCGTGCCCCAGTTTGGGAGGATCCCACATGCCGTGGAGCAGCTGGGCCCATGAGCCATGGCCGCTGAGCCTGTGCATCTGGAGCCTGTGCTCCGCAACGGGAGAGGCCACAGCAGTGAGAGGCCCGCGTACCGCAAATAAATAAATAATAATAATAACAAGAACAGGCACGATGACTATACCTAATAATACTGTATCAAACCCTGGAAATATCCTGAGAATAGATTTCACGTACACTGATCACATAAAAAATGGGAACCATGTGAGGAGATGATGTATTAATTAGCTTGACTGTAGTGATCATTTCACTATGTATGTATATATATAGAGAGAGAGCGAGCGAGAGAGAGACATATAGATATATATTATATCAAATACATCATCTTGTACATATTGAATATATATGACTTTAATCAAAACATATGTAAATTTAAAAAGATAATTCAAAAAAGAAAGTGGGCTTCCCTGGTGGCGCAGTGGTTGAGAGTCCGCCTGCCGATGCAGGGGATACAGGTTCATGCCCCGGTCCAGGAAGATCCCACATGCCGCGGGGCGGCTGGGCCCGTGAGCCATGGCCACTGAGCCTGCGCGTCCGGAGCCTGTGCTTCGCAACGGGAGAGGCCACAACAGTGAGAGGCCCGCGTACCGCAAAAAAAAAAAAAAAAAATGAAAGTAATAATAGGTAAAAGTAGTTACTATCATTTATTTTACTTAACCCAGTGTATCCACATTAGTATAGTCTCAACATGTAATCAATATAAAAATTAGTAATGAGATATGAGATATTGACATTTTTTGTCCCAAGTCTTTTGAGAGCTAGAGTATATTTTATACTTATAGCACATCTCAGTTGGACTCACCACATTTCAAGGGCTCAGTAGAGACATGTACTGGACAGCACAGCACGAGACTGTATGATTCTTGAGGGCACAAGCATGGTGCCTGGTACACAGAAGGAGTCATGCTGCTTGTTTAAAGTTCTCCCTCCTTGAGTTACACTTCTGTCTGTTCTGCTCAGTTTGCAGCGATCATGGTGCCCTCCAAGGCATGTGCACTTCCCTCAACTAATCTACCAGCCCTTGGGCAGAGACCAAGGCTGACACTGATTCTCCCACGAAGCATGCCGAGCCACCTGTGGTCCCTGGACCTGGAGACCCAATCCTCATTGTCTCGTCTTGGTACATACAGGCTGTCACTCCTGCCCAGAATGTTTCTTCCACTTCTCCTTTAAAAAGTAACACCTATTCTCAAAAAAGCACTCTGTCCCCAGCCATTTCTCAGTTTGATTTAATGCTTATTTTCTGAACATCTTTTATCAGCATTTATGTTGTACTCTCACAGTTAACTTGCTCACTGGTCTCATCTACTGCCCTATGAGGTGTGTGTGTGTGTGTGTGTGTGTGTGTGTGTGTGTATTCCAGGTCCTACTGGTTTTAGATCACTAATATCAAACACCATACCTATAAAATTAATGTGGGAATAGTACATAGTATATGCTACACAAAATATTAATTTATCTTCATAAATTTGAGAGGAAACAGGTTTCTAACTTAAGATATAGTCTGCATTTATCACCTGCAAAGCAGGTAAATGGTTAAGTATTCAATACATTGACCCATTCCCTGGAAAGGGAAAGGGAAAGGTGGAATCCAACATTCACCGAGCACTTTTTACTTATTTATGCCATCTCATTTAACCCTCATGACAACCCTGCAAGGGAAGTATCATTACCCTAATTTCACAGGTGAGGAAACAGAGGCTCAGAGAGGTCAAGAGACTTGTCCAAGGCCACATAGCTACTGAGTGCCCGAAGAGGGAAGTGAGTCGCTGAAGCTGGTCTTTGTGCTGCTGTCCCAGTTACAACAAAGTTCTAGAGCAGTAGCCTTCTGATGCCTTCAAACAAACCCGAGTTCAGGTGGCCTCTTTTCACAGATAATGGAGGCGAGCACAACGCACAGGCAGGCATCTCTTCCATCTCTATTCCCCCCACCAGGATAAGCTGCTCGCCTCCCTGCCCTGTCAACCATAAAGGTTAGTGATAGAAAATGCTTCCTGACTTGGCAGCAGAATAGACTCTTGGGGACACAGGGGTGGATCAGAACAGTAGGAAAAGCCCTGGGTCTACATTCCACAAGCTGTCGGAGGGCAGGGGTCAACTCCAGCTTCTGAGTGTGAGAAATAGCTTTACTGTGCCCACCCCGCTTTCCAGCGAGGCTCTCATTTTCTCTCTCATTAAGCATTTCTGCCACCCTCTGTACTGGAGTCTGCCGAAACCTCACCCAATTGCACTGATTAAACTGTGTGCACAAATGCCTGGCACTGTGGTTGGTGCTGTCACAGGCAATCCCAGGGCCTCTGAGATCTCCTGCAAGGCACTGAAGCTTCTACTAACAAACCTGGCAGTGAGCAGCGCATCGGGGTGTGGATCTGAATTTGCAAGCAGGGATGATTTCCCCTCCAATTTCCCATCTCTTTCTAATAAGCAGCTGGACAGCTGGAAACAAAAGAGATTGGCAGGGCTGCTCTTAGAAGCTTCTGCTGTCCTGAGCACTGAAGGGTTGTGACCCCATAGGGGGATGGATGGATTTCCTCAACCAGCTTCTCTGCAGACTTAGTCTGAATTCACATCACACATAGATTAGCACCCTTGCATAAACGTTTGAGTTTAAATTTTGGTTTGTTTTATGACAGTCCATGTATCTATCCTACCATCAGGAGACTCAAAATACAGAAATCAGAATAAAAACACAAAGTAGAGACAATTATTTGCTTTGTTTCACAGGGTATTTGATGCAGGATTTCTTTAAATATCAAGTATCCTTGGTGCACTTAGAACAGGGGTTAGTTTGCAGATAATTTTTTTTTTTTTTTTTTACCACCAGGGAAGCCCGATAATTTTTTAAAGGAAAAAGTCTGGCAATAAATCATAGCGGCCATTTACTGAGTAGTCTCTATGAGACGGACTGTGATAAACATTTTATGTGCATTATCTCAATTACTGTTCACAGTTACCCTGGAAATTAGATACTGGCATTCCTGTCGTATAAATGAGAAATCCAAAGTTTAAAGATGCTCAAAGCCGGGGGCAAACCTGGTGTAATGGGTTGAATTGTGTCCCCCAGACAAAGACATGCTGAAGTCCTAATCCCTGGTACCTCTGAATGTGACCTTATTTGGGGTGGGATCTTTGCAGATGTACTCAGGTTAAGGTGAGGTCATACTGGATTAAGGTGGGCCCTAAATTCAAAGGCTCATGTTCTCATAAGGAGAGAGATTTGGACTCACAGGACACAGACACAGACACAGACACAGACACAGACACACACACACAGACACACACACACACACACACACACATCGGGTCTTAACGTGGCCATATGATGACAAGGCAGAGACTGAAGTAAGGCAGCTGCCAGGTAAGGGACACTAAGAATTGCCAACAACCACCAGAGGTTAGGAAGAGGCAAGGACACTTCCCTAGAGTCTTCAGGGGGAGTGTGGTCCTGCCAACACCTTGATTTCAGACTTCTGGCCTCTAGAACTGTGAGAGAATACATTTCTGTTGTTTCAAGCCACCTGGTTTGTGGTACTTTGTTATGACAGCCCTAAGAAACTAGCACACCTGGGATTGAAACCCCAGGTTCTCTGATCGTGCAGATACGCCATCCCCTCCCTGAACATCAAGGCTGCCTGGCTGTGGTTAGTGACATCATAGGTCCTCACTCTTATCTACATCTGACCGTTTGCTCTCAAGGAAAGCCAGTGAGAGGGGTTAGGCAGGGGAATGATACAATCTATCAGAGGTGAGTTTCCCAAACATGGCCCCGGGGAATGGGGGTTGAAGTGGTGCAAGGACAGATGGAGAGTATGCTGAAGAGCTGCTATTGTCTAGGAGGAAATGTAGGCGGCTTGACAGTGGGAATGAGAAGAGATTGATGACTTTGAGAAGTGCTGGGCAGGCAGACTTGTAGAACTGCCAACACACTGGATTTGGGTTATGACAGGGTGTCAGCTGGGAAGCCCAGGTTTCTGACCTGGGTAACTGGGTGGGTGGTGGTTCCATAGTGAGAAGAAGGGAACCGTTCACTGTGAGTGATCTAGACTTGATAGACACAAATTGAAATAGATTGGTTGTAGAATTCTCTAAGGGCATCAAGCAAAAGTAAGTACGAACCCCGGAATGGCAACACATGAGCTACGATACATTGGGCAAATCATTTAACCTCCCTAGGTTACTGTTTCCTCATCTGTAAAAAGTAAGGATAATGATATGAGTTAATACATGTAAAAAGTAATGGAAAGCACATGATGAATGGTTAGCTTTGATAAAATATTTTATAATTAATAGAATGCTTTCTTCTTTGAATGCTTCAGTGGCACATCTTATTCATTCTCATTATTTCCAAATGAGGTGCAGGGACCTTGTTTTCATTCCCTCAATTAAACATGAGAAAAATGTGAGTTAATTTGGGTGGTATAGAGTGGTTAAGGACCAGTGCAAGCTCCCTCTAATGTCATAAGAAAATAAAAATTATTTCTAGCTCTGTCCATGCAACTATAAAGTATCCATCATTTTTAGTGCAGAGATTGAAACATTTTTGATTAAAAAGGGAATGTAAGTGAATTAAAGCCAAGTAGTATAGAGAGAATATATTTATTTCTAACGATTCATGGGAACAGCATGTACCAGTAATAAAATAGCACTTTCTCTTCCTTAACAGATTTTTTTCCACTCTAAAGGGCTACTAAAACCACTAAGTTTTGTTCACTGCAGGACATCTAGTCCTTTTCCCTGAGGCTATATTACTTGGTGCCTTTCATGGTTTCAGACAGTAAACTGCTCCCTAAGTGGGGCTCTGTTCTTTGTTCGGAACATTTTATCTATTATAAAGCACAGTGTGGCCACGACAGGTGCTATTTATGTGCACACTCACAGAGCTACACAAACAATTCACTCTTTTCTTAAAACATCTGAAATAAAACACTCGGTACAAATTAATAAAGACCAGGCACTTTTATGTTTGTATAACTGAGCTCTGTTCTTTCAGCTGAGATATTGATAAATCTAGATGCCTCTACTAGTGAGACCTAACTCAATTTCCCTGCGACTTAAACACATAACCTAAATGAGTTATCATATAAAAAGACAAAATAAAATCTCAAGAATCATAATGAAAGGATGAAGTTGCTAAAATAATGACAGAAGTCTTGCCAAAGCCATTTGTTCTCCAACCTGGTTATTTCCCTCAGGTGTCTCAAAATAAAAATGTTCAAAAGTGAACGGGCTGTGAGTTACCATTTCTACTCCCCCACCCAGGTCCATTCTTTCTCCCACATTCCCTTTCTTCGTTAATGATTCCAGCATCTAGTCACAGGCCTGGAGCTGTCCTAGGCCTTTGTGCTCACTGCCCAGGTCTGACTGGTCACCACATCCTGGAGACGCCACCTCCTGATCACTGGTTCACCTCCTTCCTTCTCTCCATGCCCAAGTTTGCCCCCTGGACCAGGTGTTCTTGAGCTTCTCTAATAGCCTCTTCAAGGGTATTCTTTTTTTAAAAAATATTTATTTATTTATTTGGCTGCATCGGGTCTTAGTTGCGGTGTGTGGGCTTTTTGTTGTGGTGCATGGGCTTCTCTCTAGTTGTGTCACTCGGGCTCAGTAGTTGTGTCATGTGGGCTCTCTAGTGGTGGTGTGCGGGCTTAGTTGTCCCATGGCATGTGGGATCTTAGTTCCCCGACCAGGGATCAAACCGACATCCCCTGCATTGGAAGGTGGATTCTTAACCAATGGAACACCGGGGAAGTCCCTTCAAGGGTGTTCTTGCTTCTCATCTCGGAGCTCTTCATCCATCCTCCACTATGGTCCAAGGAGCTTTCTAAATTGCCTTCTCTCTCTTCCTTGGTGAAGCCTTTCACTGGTCCTGAGACCTACAGACTGGAGTGTCAGCTCCTTGGAATGGCCTGGAAAGCCTGCCAGAAGGACCTTTTCCTCCTGTGGAGCCTCCTACTGGGCTTCTCCCGGCCCAGCCAGCACTTGACATCCCAGCTGTTCCGTGCTGCCTGTGGTCTACCAGCCGCATCACGCTGCTCCCTCTGCCTGGAAATGCTTTTCTCCACCTTGTGACCCTAGATAACCATCCTTAAACCCACCACTAGTTCTGACAGTGCCTCCCCCAGGAAGCCTTCTGGGATGTTTCCTTCTCACCCACTGCCACCTCAGTAGCCTGGAGGTGCTTTGACACTAATTCTATTCTTCTCCATTTCCCAGTCCATTTACAATGTTTTAATTTACACATCTGTCTTCCTGGCCACAATGGCAGCTCCTTGGACGTGGAGACAGCCACTGATTCATCTTTGCCTCCCCAGCCTGCCACGTAGTGCCTGGACATGACAGATAGCCATCAACTATTGAAGTGATTTATGATCCCAGTTTTTCACTGCCAACATCCTAACGTGATTGCTTTTCAATATCATCTCCTACCACTCCATATCCTCCCAGCCTATTTTATTTTTCAATCTCACCAGACTCTTACCTTCATTTTATAGATGAGGAAGGTGAGGCTCAGAGCGTGTAAGTCATTCCTAATATCATACTGCTAGTAAGTAAGAGTCGGGACTTGATCCCAGAGCTGTGTGAGATCATATAGCCCAGATGCTCTAGTACTGCGCTCTGCTGCTTTCCTAGGATATAAGCGGTAGATTGGGAGCAATTTCTTTAAAACATAAAACATTTCATATCTCCATGTCTGTGCTTCTCTTCTCCACCTGTCAAAGTCCTACTCCCCCTTTAAGGTCTAGTTCAAATGCCGTTGAGTTTATGAAATATTTTCTATTCTTGCCAATTAGAAATAATGGTCCCCTTCCTGTGCAACCCACAGTATCTTCACACACACAGACACACACACACACACACACACACGTACTCATTCACATGCCCAGATCTACAACTTCTCTTCCATGGCCTCAGTTATTTGCTAATTCCTATAATGGTTATTACTGCAAAACTTTTTCCTTCATTAAGCTGGAGTGCCTTTAGTACAGGGACCAGGCCTTTTCCATCTTTGTATGGCCCCAGCCCCAATACAATGCTGTGCACATAGGAATGTCATATTTCATTGGTCTATCTCGAAGAATGCTGGGCTTTCTAAATATCCTTACCCTGGTAACCTGAAAATAAATATCTTACCTTATTTGGCTCAATTGTACTATTACATCTTATACAGTATAATTGTTCCTCATAGTTTGAGAAAATGAAAGAGAAAAGGAAGGGGGAAGGCATATGTAATTTGGGACTTCAGGACTCAGTCCCTGAGCTCCAAAACCAGAAGAAGAAAGAAAGAGAGAGAGAGCGACAATGAATTCTTGCTCAGGAGACAGTTCTCAACCAGGGGTGGTATACTCTCCTATGGTGCCTGTGGAAGTGCGTGTGTGTGCGTGTGTGTGCGTGTGTGTGTGTGTGTGTGTGTGTGTGTGTGTGTGACTGGATGATGCAATGACTGGCAGCATTAATGGTCAGAGCCTGAGATGCTATAGGCACTAGAATGCTTTGGGCAGTCTGACATAACAGAGAATTATGCTGCTCAAAATGTTTATATGCCTGTATTAGTTTTTTATTGCTGCTGTAACAAACTACCAAAAGCTTAGAGGCTTAACATAAATTTATCACATTACAATCCTGTAGGTCAGGGGACTCACATGGGTCTCACTTGGCTAAAATCAAAGTATTAGAGGGCTAATACCTGTCCAGAGGCTCTAGGGAAGAATCTATTTCCTCGCCTTTCCCACTTTCTATAGGTCACCCACATCCCTTGGCTTCTGGCCTCCTTCCTCTTTCTATAAAACCAGCAATAGCGGGTTGAGTCCTTCTCCCACTGCATTATTCCAATCTCTTTTTCTGTCTCTCCCATTTCCACTTGTAAGGATGCTTGTGATTATATCAGTCCCATCTGGAGAATCCAGGGTAATTTCCCCAACTCAAGGTCAGCTGATTAGCAATCTTAATTTCATCTGCAACTGCAACTCCCTTTGCCATGCAACATAACATATTCACAGGTTCTAGGGGTTAGGAAGTGGACATCTTTGGTGGCCATTATTCTGCCATCACAGAGACCCCCCCCCACTGAGAAACACTGGAGGAAACCCCACACTTATTGATCACTGGTCATTATCTTCTGTGTTAGATGGGTCACCCTCAAGACAGGCACTCAGGAAATGGTCTGAACCCAGAGAGATCCAAAATTCAAAATCCCCAGTGAAATTCTCAGCACCCGGTGTAAGTATCACTCCATGCTCAGAAGCCCGCCACCTCAATATTCCTTCCCATTCCTCGTGGTACCTGTGGGAAGCCTCAGGAATATCATATCCCAGTCCTGAGATTCCCTCCTCATTTATAGGTACAGGTGTTAGGCACAGGTGAGAATTAAGGTCATAGAGAGGCATATTATCTCATCCAGCCCTGGTTAGCCCTGAACTTTATTAGGTTTTCTGGCATCCTAGTTCCTAATGCTGATACTGATAGAAGGTTCCAAGTTTGACCACACAACAACATATTTACAGCTATTTATGACTAAGGTAATCTTTAAAAAACTGGGCTTCCCTGGTGGCGCAGTGGTTGAGAGTCCGCCTGCCGATGCAGTGGACGCGGGTTCGTGCCCCGGTCCGGGAGGATCCCACATGCCGCGGAGCGGCTGGGCCCGTGAGCCATGGCCGCTGAGCCTGCGCGTCTGGAGCCTGTGCTCCGCAACGGGAGAGGCCACAACAGTGAGAGGCCCGCGTACCGCAAAAAAAAAAAAAAAAAAACCAACTCCCTACAACAGTCATATATTCTATGAATCTGGAAAGTGAAAAGAACTCATGATATCCCATGCATGATTTTGTTCCTAAAATAATAATCATAGTTATTACAGCTACCATGACAAAGTGCCAGATGCTTTATGCACCATATTTTATTTGTTCCTTATGCAGTGCAGTTTTTTCCCATTTTATAGATGAGAAAATTGAGGCATAGAGAGATTATATTATCTGTTCAAGAGCACATAGCTAATAAGCACAGCCAGAATGTGCTGTGATCTGCCAGCCTCTGGAGCATGTCTAGGCCCATAAAAATGGGTTGGGGGGGGAGAAGAGGCAGACATTGCCCAGACTCTTGCATGCCTCGGGATGAGGATAATTGTTCTGTGTGCTCCATAAGTCGTCCTTCACTGCCCAGGTCACCAGGTGGTAGAGCAAAGCCTGCTTTATCTGCACTGGACCAACCTTATGGCTTTCTAAGGAACGTTTCTGATATCCCTGATAAAAACTGTCAATCCACCCATCAGCGTCGAGACCTCAAGCTAATTAGCCTAGAGCAGTCAGAGTAGACTGGGGTTAAGTCTGTAATCATTACAAGTTGTTTACAGTTTCCCAGGAGTTTTGATAATAAAAAGAAACTCAGATCTTTGTTTCAAGGAGTTTTCCTAAACAATGGCATTTACTAATTATTGTGCTCAATAATTATTTGTTGAATGTATGAATAAGTGAAAACAGCATTTAAAAATTAGATGCTTTAAATAACCTGGACTTTATACATCTCTTACATTAGCAATGATCATCTCTGGGTGGTAAAATTACAGGTAATTTTTGTTTGTTTATCTGTATTTTCTGTTTTTTCCCACAATGAAGGTACTTTTTCCACACGTGTATCTAACACAGCAGGAAAAGTTTTTGAAAAGAATTTTTCATTAGAAATTAGGTGAGTAAGATAAAGACTAAAGAAAGCAAATAAAGCAACATAAATGAACTCTTGATTACTGGAAACTTTTACTATCAGCAACCCCATTCCAATTAAAATGTCACATAAAACAGATAAAACTTTGTCCTCTATTGAGGGACGTATTAGGAAGGACAGATTTGGCTTTGGAGAGAAATGATTTTATTATTTAATATTAATTTCTTAACCCAAGGGATTTCTTTATAAACATTACAACAATAAAAAAGTGTTTTTTTAAGAAAAATCCAAATTAAAGGGAATAAAACCTTCAAGTTTCATGTATTTTGGCAATTACCTGTGTAAACATATTTATGTGTATATAAATACTGTATTCAGTTATATGTGGTATATATTAATATAATACACATTCTAGACTATATGGAATCTATTATACATTGTATTATACATTTATATATATAGATACAATAAATATATATAAACATACACATATTGTATGTTTATATATAACATATAAACAAATGCATATATAAACATACAAATGTGTGTAAATAAATATGTAAAAATGTAAAAATAAAATATAAACACATACACAAGCACATAGAAAAAACCAATGAACAGTGATGACAGAGCCAGGCCCCAGACAGCAGAGTGCCACTGAAAGAAATAAATGGGGCTTCAACCCGACAGCCCTGGTCTCAAGCTCTCTCTCTGTCATGCTAGCTTTGTAACTTTAGGCAAATGACTCAACTTCTTTGAGTCTCATTCTTCATGATTAATAATGGGCTCATAATACCGACTCCCAGGATTGTTATGAAGATGAAAAGAGGTGATGGAAGTAGCGGACCCAGCACAGAGTCAGTGCTCAGTAATGGAAAATTATTCTGGTTTCTGCTTCCGTTTGCTATTCTGACTCTAAATTCTGTGCTCTTTGCACCACAACACCATAAGGCGCTAGTCTATATAGTTCTCAGTACCCTCTCCCACATCTATTTCTGGTAAGGAGCTTTGCACCCCGCTCTTCGGCTGCCTACTCAGCAGGAGGATTTCCAAATTGCAATGCGCATCCAGCTTGCATGCATCTGTAGACTTCAATACCTCCTAAGCAGCCTGAGCAGGTAAACCGATGAAGTGATTAAGGAAACCGAGTAAAACCCTTGCCTTTTGATTTCTAACTTGGCTGTCTGGTGTGATACTTTATTTCTATTTAATAAACACTGAAGGGTCTTTTTCTGGTCCTCCTTACTTGAATTTTACTTTTTACCCAAAAGAAATCAAAGGTATTACCATAGCACGCCAAGAGGAAATCTGAAGATCTCCTCATAATGAACGAATACAGATACTTTGTCCTTTCAAGTAATTCCTGCTAAATAGCTCATACTGCCTGCACTAAAATAAAATTTACAAAAATGTCTAGAATTAGGAGACTGCCTATGTTAGAGAAACTATAATGGTTTTTTTTTTAATAATGGTTTTCTTCTAAATACCTTCTCACTCTTTATAGAATTGATATGAATCGACTATTAAGTGATACTGCAAATTCACAGTTCTTCCAAGTAACTGAATACAGAAACACCCAGCATAATATAAGTGGGATAAGAAAATCAATTGTGTAAAATATGGAGTCGTGAATTAGAAGGTTAATGAAAAATAATATATTTAGTTAGTCTGTGCTGTCACAAACTCCACAGAAGGTACTAAAACTTGTACAAATGGCAGTACACTGAGTTGAAGGAGTTTCCAGGCAATCATGCTCTAATTCCACCCTGATGCCCTCAAGACAAGAATGTAGCTCCCAAACTGAGAACAGGGACCAGCAGAGGGTGGGAAGCAATCACCCACCCTGTCACCTGACTTTGTGTTATAGGCCAGATTATGGTGGGTTTTTACCCAACAAGCTGTAGATGGACAGCACACTTATCTACACATATTAAAGGTAAATAGTGTCCTGAGGTTCTTTAAATTGTCTATTTTGTCATTTCTAAGACTGCATAAAGATATATCTTTTATTGCCTTGCCCTTATGGACCTTTGTTGCCGTATCCAGAAAATAGGGATAAAAATACCTTCCTCGTAGGGTCACTGCAGGCCTAAATGAGATCATGTTTGTAACATGCCTAGCTCAGTACCGGGGACATTGCATACTCATAATAAATGGTTGTCATTACCACAGGAAGGAACCTTAATTGGTTCGTGCAAATGCAGCTATCTAACATAAAACGATAGGGCTCTTTCAACCAAACATCAATTCAACACACACTAAGTACTATGCACTGGGCAATGTTATTTTAGCAATGGGACTACAAACAAGGGATCCGCCCCAGTTCCTGCCCTCAGGGAGTTCACAGTCTAGAGGGAAAGACAGATACAGAAATCCATTAACACTGAGAAGTACTCAATGCAGGAGGTGGCGGGGGGCAGCAATGGAAGCAACAGGAGAAGCACCGAACCCTGCCAGAAGGAGGGGTCACTGGGCTGAGTTTCAAAGGCTGACCGTCATAGAGAACTGGACGCTCCAGATGAAGCCACAGATAAGCAAAGGCACGGGTGCAGAAAGTGTCAGGGCACACTGAGAGCAGAGTGTGGCTCAGATGGCCCAAACCAGGCAAATCCACTGTCCAAAGGCTGAAGCCAGAAGGAAGCAGACCACATAGAAGGTATGACGCTCCAGCAGCGACTTACCCATGGTTGATGAGTTTCTGCTGAAAATCCTAGTTTCTCTGCACAACTTTGGTTCATTAAAATGACCGAGTTGGCAGTAACTCTTTAACTGCACTTTCTTGAACATTATGGGAAATGAAGACAGTTCTCCATATATAATTTTCACAGCGAAAATTATGAGAATATAAATTTCACTTTGGGGATCCCTTATCCCTACAATCTTTCACATGACTCAAACTTACTCATTTTAAGACAAAGAGTTATGGCTTCACAGCATTTGAAAACTCCTCAATTTCAAAATGTTGTGAAGCTCATAAATACTACTGACAAATTTCTTTTCCATCAAGAGCAGGCATAATAAATGCTCTGACAGCTTTGCTGACTTGAAACACTACAAATATACAGCAGCGGTTGTGTGTGTGCGTGTGTGTTTCACCGTGCATCCAGAATCCGACTTCTTCTTGAGGCGCTACCGCTACTAACTGGCCCATCACTTTTCTGCCTAAGTACAATAATCTCTGAATTCTTTGTTGGTCTCCTTCTGCCCCATTTAGCCAGTTCTCAGCAGAGCAGGCAGAGCGGGTCTGTACAAAATGTTGTCAGAACATGCCTCTCCTCTGCTGAAAACCTTCCAGATGGCTTCCTATCTCAGAGCAGAAGCTGAAGCCCTTACAGAGACCCTCCAGGTATAGAAGGGCCCCCAACCCCACGCCTCTGACCCCACCTGTCCTTGTTCATCTTCTCCAGCTACACTTCAGAATCTTGACTTTGCTCTTCCTCCTGGAATGCCTTTCACCCCAGATATCCAAAAGCTTTCAGATCTCTCCCTCCCTTCCTTCAAATCTTTGCTCAAATACCACTTTTTCCAAGGAGGCCTTCCCACCTCATTTCAGATTGAGGCTCCCTGCCCCTCTTCTCTGCTTCTTGTGTCTCCATTACCCTTCTCACCTGCTAATTTATTATTTTTAAAATTTATTTTATTGAAGTATAGTTGATTTATTACAATGTTGTGTTAATTTCTGCTGTACATCAAAATGATTCAGTTATACATATATACATTCCTTTTCATATTCTTTTCCATTATGGTTTATTACAGGATATTGACTATAGTTCCCTGTGCTATACTGTAGGACCTTGTTGTTTATCCATTCTATATGTAATAGTTTGCATCTGCTAATCCTAAACTCCCAATCCATCCCTCCCCCACACCCCTTCCCCCTTGGCAACAACAAGACTGTTCTCCGTCTGTGAGTCTGTTTCTGTTTCGTAGAGAAGTTCATTTGTGTCATATGTTAGATTCCACATAAAGTGATATCATATGGTATTTGTCTTTCTCTTTCTGACTTACTTCACTTAGTATGATAATCTCTAGGTCCATCCATGTTGCTGCAAATTCACCTACTAAATTCTTCATTTTCTTTATTTTCTGGCTTCCTCCTCTAGAACTTAATCTCCAAGAGGGCAGGAACTATTGGCTCTCTTGTTCACTGCTATAACCCTCAGGTTGACCGAGGTGACGTCTGGGGCACAGTGCAGAAAGCGAACCATCTATGATCCAGTGGAGAAATGGGGTCTCACTGGGATTTCGGTGTCTCCATTCCCTTTGTCCCTAGTTCATATTGCTCAGCTAAAAAGAGTTTTTGAGTCAAGACACCCTCTACATAGCACAACCATAGACTATAAAGTGATGGGCAACAATAGAGCCTGCTAATATAACAACAGCAAGTTTGGCTATTATCTTTGTTCTCAGTTAGCGTGAGCATTACAAACACATATTTAGGATCTGTAGATTAATGAGTGTGGAGATCACTTACTTTTACTCACTAGTGACTCATTCAGTCAACCTTTGGGAAACAGTATATTATGTTTGCAGAATATTTGAGTGGGCTGACAAACACTCGTTTGCAAAAACAATTCCTTCACACAACAGAAATAGGCACTGATGAATGGGTTCCGCCAGGGTGATTTATCATCATTTCTTCTGCCCAAATCCACCAGCTTCATTTTCCTGTTGACGTTTCTTATGCAGATCTCTCTACCACAGGTTAATTGGAACTGGGACCTAGACAGGAGCCTCTGAAACTCATTATCCTGCATCATGGATGTGATTTACGTGAACATTTACTGAAGTGAGATTCTAATTTTTTTTTTTTTTTTGCAGTACATGGGCCTCTCACTGCTGCGGCCTCCCCGGCCGCGGAGCACAGACTCCGGACACGCGGGCCCAGCGGCCACGGCTCACGGGCCCAGCCGCTCCGCGGCATGCGGTATCCTCCCGGACCGGGGCACAAACCCGCGTCCCCTGCATCGGCAGGCGGACTCTCAACCACTGCGCCACCAGGGAAGCCCCTGAGATTCTAATTTTAACAGTGCTGACTTGCAGTGATGAACATCCGGAAATGTTCACTGGGCCAGGAGTAAGATTCTCAATGGCTAAGGCAGCACACACGAAATTATGTTTAGTAACTTCCTTTCGGTACTGGTAGTAGGTCCATACAGAACTGAGGTAGCTGAGTGCAAAACTTGGGCCATTCTGTCAGCCCAAATGGGAGAAACCTTACCTTAAATTAAATTGCTAATGAATACCAGAAGGCATAAAGATGTCAGTTTCCTGAACTAGTAATCCTCTCCTTTAGAGCTGTTTCCTTTCCTATGAATTTTAACAAAAATGTCAAAAGGGGAAAAAACTTCAATACCTAACCCCAGGTGTGAAACAGCCTCAATCCCTGTGGCCATGGTATGCAGACAACCCCAAAGGAAAGACCTGTTTCCACGGTAAAGTCTGACCAGCAAATTACTTTGTATGACACAGCAGCAGTCCAGGGAACAGGAGAAACAGAGTAAACACATGAAGGCACGGTATGAAATAGCATGGCATCTTTAACTTGGGATCAAAGAGATACTTATAGTTGATCTTAAACTATGTAATTGCTGAAACTAATTTGTACTGATTCTAAGCAAGTGATGGAAGATGTGAAAGATTTTTGAAGGTAGGGCCCAAAGGGAAACTCCAGAAAAAGTAATGGCTTTCATCCATTTCCAACGCTTTTTACTTTATGTATTGATTGGCTGTACTGCCGTGGAGCGAGATGGATTAAAAAACAAAACAAAACTGAGAGCAGTGGTTTCAAAATAAGATTTAAGGTAAAAAATGAAGACTAACTAAGGTTGCAGTAAAGTCATGAATCCACAATGAATATTCAGCTTCACAAGCCTCTTCCTAGCATAATGTTGATGTAAAGGTCTAGTGCAGGGAGTTCATCAAGGAGAGGAGAGCAAATCACTTTAAAGAACATTAGCTGAGTGTTTACATATTATTATGGTCAGACACTGTAATAAGTGCTGGAGTGAACACACTGAAAGCAAAGCTACCACAGGCAAGGAGTTCACCGTTTAGTGAGAGATGGATGGACAGAAACAATTACAAAACTGGAAAGTGGGAAATACAGGTCTTCAGTGCACTGGAGAAAGGCAAGGAGTGATTGCCTCAGCAGAGGGAATTGAGAAGGTTCCAGGGAGACGACATGGATGTTGAATTGTATTTTCAAGGATACAGGGGAGCTCACTGTCCTTCTAGAAATGAAAGGGTCTGGAGAAGGTGATGGCCATCTGGTCTGGTCACACACAGCCATTCTGATCAAGTGACCTGCATTACACACTCAGCAGCCAGCATCCTGCTTGGAAATTGTGCTCTGAAGTATTAAAAAATCTCCTTGAAACGTCTTTATATTTTTTCATGAAGATGTGGCCAACCAAGCTTCATTAATTAAACAACGTTTAGTTCGTTTCTCCACTTCTATTAATTGGAGGCTTCCAGTTATACCTTCCGAAGTAGCAAGGATCACTACACTAGGTGATGAAAATCTAGCTAAGAGCAAACAACTGAAATATAGACAGGGCAGCTTTCCTGTGCTTAAATGGGGGAATTAAGAAAAATTTTTGGGGGAAACATTTAAGAACGCTATTGGTGACCTGACGCCCAGGACTCCAGGTGGGGAGCCACCAGCCGTGGGCACATGGGCTCCACACACCTCTTTGTTTTCTCATACTTACTGGCAGTTCCTCCCTGGGTCTATGGGTCTATGGTCCTCACCATCTCCCTCTTGGTGAGGGGGCGGGAGCGGTGGGTAGCCCTTAGGATTCTATGGTTACAAGCAAAAAGGAAACTTTCTGTTAACATGGAAAAGGGAGGAGAGACAGTGCACATGTCCTCAAGCAGTTAGTACATGTGGCTGGGGAGGGCTGCACTTTATAGACCCACACTGTAACTGAGCACGATGACACCAGTAAAAATGAAGGAAGGTGAAACCGTGAGTGTACCTGACAGGCAAACATTACAGGGTTCCATTTTGGAGGTTCCAGGATGGTGAGTTCCTTCTAGACTTATTGATATCTAGAATATGGTTCTTCCCACTGATGGGAGCCACAGGTATATAAGAAACTGGAAAAGATGACAAGATGGCAGCATTGCAGAGCTGAGTTGTAATCCAGTTCCACATTGGCTCTGTCATAGCAGGCAGCATGGGTTAGCCAAGTCATTGTGCTTTGGGTATGGAATGTGTAAAATGGGACATTACTTACTCCTGTGTGCACAGACCTAGGTTAATTAAATTTTACAAGCCTTTATGAAGCTCTGTGGGAATTCATGTGGAAGACTTGAAGGAGGCATCTACTTGGGAGCAAACAGAAAAGTGAATTTATTTCACCCATGTGGGTGGCCCCACACATCGGGCAGGAGGTAGGACAGAAAAGGGCTTCTGACTTCCTCATGCTGGCCACATTCTTCATTCTGAAACGACTGTCCCAATGTGCCCGACACCATGGTGCTCAACTTGCTTTGGAGCTTCCGAGTTTTTCATTTCATGGCTCACTTCCTGTTTGGGGTTCTCCCTTCCCCACTCACGTGACTCTTGTACTTGCTCTCTGGCTTTGACCTTTGCTTCTTGCCTTGAGTCTAACTCAGTTTCCCACCAGTCACTACTTTAGGCTGTCTTGATAAGTTCCCCAAGTTAGAGGATTGGTTTTGGACCCAGTAATTTGAAGGACAAATTCTCCAGTCAGGTGCCCTGACCCCTTGAAAGGATCAGGGCAATGGCTAAAAAATTAAATGCCCTGACCCGTGTTACTTAAATGTTACTCAGCCTTGGCAATTCAGTGGGGAGTCATCCCTCTGCCCCACATGTGTGTCTTCCAGTGTTTACGCATAAACACTCGGTAGTTTCCAATAATTTCTCTCTCCTTTTTCCATTTCATTAACCTGCAATACTTCTGTATGCTTTTGAAAAGCTCTGTGAAGGCTGCTTTCAGTGATGGGTGAAATGATTTCTATAAATAACTTGCAAATCAATTGTTCTGCTTGTAGAAATCTTGATGAAGAAAGGTACTATTATTACTCAGCCATAAAAAGAAATGAAATTGAGTTATTTGTAGTGAGGTAGATGGACCTAGAGTCTGTCATACAGAGTGAAGTAAGTCAGAAAGAGAAAAACAAATACCGTATGCTAACACATACATATGGAATCTAAAAAAACAAAATGGTCATGAAGAACCTAGGGGCAGGACTTGAATAAAGATGCAGACCTACTAGAGAATGGACTTGAGAACACAGGGAGGGGGAAGGGTAAGCTGGGACGAAGTGAGAGAGTGGCATGGACATATATACACTACCAAATGTAAAATCGATAGCTAGTGGGAAGCAGCCGCATAACACAGGGAGATCAGCTTGGTGTTCTGTGATCACCTAGAGGGATGGGATAGGGAGGGTAGGAGGGAGGGAGACGCCAAGAGGGAAGAGATATGGGGATATATGTATATGCATAGCTGATTCACTTTGTTATAAAGCAGAAACTAACACACCATTGTAAAGCAATTATACTCCAATAAAGATGTTAAAAAATAATAAAATAAAAATTAAAAAAAGTAAGACAGTAATTAAGAAAAAAGAAAGGTGCTATTAAATGTGAAAAACCAAAAAGTTCATTTTAGTGCGGAGTATGCTACTAATATTCTGTGAAGAGATCCCTGGACTTAGAATAGGGCAAACCTGGGCTTGATAACCTGGGCTTTCTGGCTTCCTGCCTGTGTGGCTTTAGGCAAATCATACAAGTTCTCCAGAACCTCAGTTTTTTTGAATGCAAAATGAGGGAATAACATCTCCCTCATTGTATGATGGCAAAGCCAAAATTAAAGAACACATGTAACTGTTGCTAATAAGATGCTGGGTACCCTTTGATAGGCTGATTACATTTTTGTTGAATCTGAATTTGAAAACTTAACCTACAAGTGACTGCAAATAGTGGTTGAGGTCTATGAGAAATTGCTGGGGATTTTTCTTGTTTTAAAAAAGAGTTGTACTTCAGTTGACTAGAAAGCAAATTTCATTACAATGAGTTTTGTTTTTACCTTTGCTTTAAAGATATAAATCAGAATGTGTTCCTGGTGAATAACTTTCACTAAGGAAATATACTAGGAGTGCATTTGTAGAAATTTTTAAAATCATTTCACTGATGCTGGGTTTCTTATCTGTCCCCAGCATACATGGCTTTCTCTAAGCCAGAGGAATGTTTCTTGTTTTGTACGTCCTGATACCATCCTCAAAGCTCCCAGAATTTAAATTCTCTTAGTCTGTTGTTTTGAATAACTATAATGTCTCATAAGGTTAAGCTGCAATCGTTAGTGCTACCTCTGAGTGGGATAGGGAGGGTGGGAGGGAGGGAGACACAAGAGGGAATGTGGGATCTTCCCGGACCAGGGCACGAACCCGTGTCCCCTGCACCGACAGGCGGACTCTCAACCACTGCGCCACCAGGGAAGCCCAGCCTGTCATTTTTAATCGTATAAATAAGTGATACAAGAAAAACTGTGAATGGATTAGTTTTAATTTCCTTACACTGGCTTTGCTAAGAGTATTCTGTTATTTTAGAAATTTTATATGCCAAGTAGTAAAACATTAAAACATATACACATTTAGCAAGTATAAAATAAACATGTTCATTATTCAGGAAAAAAAAGATCCTCAAAGACATAATTTATACTTTCCAGTTTCACTGGCTTCATAAGTACTCATTAAATTAGCTTTGGAAACTGAAATGATAACTTTACCCTTTTTTGATATGGTTCAAAAATTCATATAAAAAATAAATTTGAAATCTAATCATTGTTTCATACATGGTGTGCTTCCACTAAAAGGGAACACTCTATACGTTTCAATTAGTAAATTCATATTAAGACCATGGCCAGTAACAAAACAAAGCAAAACACAAAGAAACAAAAATGGTTTAATATGAAAAACTTTTATCAAATTAAAATTCCCTGGCTAGTTATTCAAATTTATCCTAGCAAGTGTCTATAAGGTAAGGATGCTGATGTAGCTGTGTTTGCAAAAATAAAATTGTAACCGAGAAGATGGTCAGTGAGACCTGTAAGATCTCCTCCAGCTCTAATATTTCATCCACTCATCCTTGCCTTCCTTTCTTCCTTCCTCCCTTCCAGATACTTCCTATGTGCCATGCACTGGGCTAGACTTCGAAAGTAGAAAGAGAAAGATAATGAAATGGGCTCCAGCCACAGTGCATCAGCATGAGCGGTGGGAGGGAACTATAAACACGGGGAGTCTGTAATCTGCATGGAATTCTCCACATTCTGTGCGAGAAGAGAAAGAAGCTTGCCCAGGTGACAGGCACATAAGATCCAGCATTTCTCTAACACTTAGTTCACATAGCACGTCACATTTCCATCCATTTAGAGTTGACACACGGAGACACAGAGAGGAGACCTAACTTGTTGAAAGTCACAGAGCAAGTTAGAAGGCCAAAATTAGAACACGTTCTGCTGTAATGCTCTCTACAAATGTGTTCAGAACCTGCCAGGTGTCTGGCTCAGAGCCCGTAACTGGGGACAAGAAAGATGATTAAGAACCACTTCTTGCCCAGAGGTGCTTAACACTCTTATGCTGGCACTGGCTTGACATGGGCATTTCGGGAATCATTTGAATGTTGGACTGTCTTGGTATCTACTGCTGGGTCTTTGAGGATTGAGGCAGCATGAAAACACACCTGGTACTCTGTGGATTACAACACCTGATACAGTACACGTGGGGAAGCAAGTTCAGCTTGGCTGTCATCTGTAAAATGCCAATTAGAAGAATTTTTTTCACCTACCAATCTTGCAAAAATTTTAAAATAACAGCACTCAAGATGTAGAAATTGGCCGTCTTACCCACTGATATTAGAAAAAGTAAATTTCATGTTTACATGCCCAAATCGCTGCATCATGTGTAATAGTTTACAACCAGGAATGATTTCTATGTTCAACAGTAATTTAAATAAATTACGTTTACATTCATGCAATATTATGGTACATGAGGCAGTTTCTTAAGATTATTTAATCATCTGGGGAAATACTCATCATCTAATGTTAATGAGAAAACCAGGATATTAAACTATATACAGCATAATCCTACTTTTCTAAAAAATACAGTGTGCATACATAGGTGCATACATGTACTGGATGTAATGTATCAAAATAATACTTGGGTGATTTTTTTTTTTTTTTTTTTTTTTTTTGGGGTCGCGGGCCCCTCCCTTTTATTTTTTTTTGCGGTACGCGGGCCTCTCACTGTTGTGGAGCACAGGCTCCGGACGCGCAGGCTCAGCGGCCAACGCTCACGGGCGCAGCCGCTCCGCAGCATGTGGGATCCTCCCAGACCGGGGCACGAACTCGTGTCCCCTGCATCGGCAGGTGGACTCTCAACCACTGCGCCACCAGGGAAGCCCACTTGGGTGATTTTCATTTTCTTTTTTTCTGTATTGTCCAAATTTTTGATAAGCAGACTTTTAATTTAATATTTAGGAAAAAAGAGTATTAAGTGTTAGCTAATTTTTTTCTGACCAGACTGATTCTCTGAAATGAACTGCCTGCTACCAGCTGGTTTTAGGCCACAACGACTCAGCCCCTTCTGGTCTGGACACTACAATGGACTTGAAGAGCCCTGTGACCCAGACCTGTTTCCCTGCTTACTGGCTGAATCTTTGGGGAAAAACAGTTCTGAACCTTTGTAATTTTACCTGTAAAATGTGGCCACTGATATTTGCCTCACAGATGAACTTTAAAGAGAGCATAAGAAAAATGTGTTGAAAAGCACTATATAAATGCAAGTTCTGTCTTACATGAGAAATAGGATAGAGAACAGATGCTAGAACCAGATTGAGGCTCAAATCCCAAGTGACCAACTTCTTAGTTTTATGACATCAGTCAAATTACATAAGCTTTTAGAACCTTAGCCTCATCATTTGTAAAGTGGAGCTATTAATGCCTTCTTCAGAGGGTCACTGTGAACTAAACACCTTGTGCAATGCTAGTAAAAGTTAGTTTCCTTCCTTCCTTAGGCTCTACCTTTCACCACCCCACCCTTACTCCGAAACAAGGATTAAAACAAAAACAAAAACAAACCAACTCTCCGGCATCAGCAGTATGTGTCCTAATTTTAAAGCATACTTATTTTTGATATGTTAAAAATGTATAGACTCTCTCGTTTCTCTACCCTTTAATGGTTTGGACCAATAAGGAGTACAAAGTCAGCACAGCCTGGGCAAATCAATGTGAGGACTGTGGACAAATTTTAAGAGAGTCATCTGAGCCTGACGTCTGCCATACAAACTTTAAGCACTTCCCATCAGGGCAGGCAGAGTAGGAGGGGTGAATGTCCTTGCTTTGGTGCGCTGAAGTGATTTCAGCATATTATGTCTCCTTGAATTCTGGGTTTATCTAAATATATGTGTGACACTCTCTAAATGTGCAGAACTCAGAATTTCTCAGGCTCGGTGTCTCTAGTGTCAATTGACAACCGCATGTCTTAAATGTTTCCTTTAATTAACCTTCTCCATTTTCAAATCAGTTTTCTCACTTCCTCATGGTGTTACTGCTATTCTAAGGAACGCAGACCTAAGGGATCCACATTTCAAGGTTTCAGAGGTCCATATGCCAAGCCTGGAACTCTATCCACAAACAGATATCCAAGCACATCTGCTCTCTCTTCTGCACACCCAAATTTCAAAGTTCAGGGTATCAGGGGATTCAGCCCTATTTTATTTTCTGACCCCTGGGCTTCCTTTTGTGTGGATCTTTCAGTATGAAAGCATTGCAGATGTTTGAGAAAGGGAGCAACCCACTCAAGGCCCTCCTTATTCTAGAAAGAGTAATCTAAAATGCTGGGAGACTGCCTGGAAGGACTGATCTGCAGGGGAGATGATGATGGAGGCAGATTAGACAGGAAGAGCAGGTGAAGGGCACGTTATGGCAGACACTGTTGGTACCCCGTCCATTTCCCTGGAGTCTTAGCCCATTGTTGTGCTCTGCCTGATTTGGAACTGCCTGTGTCTACCTCCCTTTACTTGAGAGTTGAGGAATTAACACCCTCACGCCCAGCAGCCCTCAGCCAATGAGTGATAGGAGTCAATACATAAACACCTTGCCTTTTGGGTGGAAGAACCCTAAGTGTGTTGTATTTGTTTCCTATTGATGCTATAAAAAATTACCAAAACTTAGAGGCTTAAAGCAACACAAATTTATTATCTAACAGTTCTGGAGGTCAGAACTCCAAAATGGGTCTTAGTCCAAAATGGGCTAAAATCAAGGTGTCAGTAGAGCTGGGTTATTTCTGGAGGCTCTAGGGGAGAATTATTTCCATGCCTTTCCAGCCTCTAGATGCTGCCCATATTCCTTGACTCTTGGCCCTTTCCTCCATCTTCAAAGTCAGCAATTTAACAACTTCACATCTCTTTCTGACTCTGACCCTGCTGTCTCCCTCACATAAGGACCATTTAGATTATTTTGGGCCCACTCGGATAATCCAGGACAATCTTCTCATCTCAAGATCCTTAATTTAGTCATATCTGCAAAGTCTCTTTTACCATATATGGTAACCTATGCACAGGTTCTGGAGATTAGGGTATGGGCATCTTTGGGGGGGGACATTGTTTGGGCTACCACATGCATGTTTTATACCATCTCCTGGAGTTTCCCCTCAAGGAATAAGCTCTAATCATCCCCAGTGGTGGTGCCTTTATAACTCACTCTTACATGCCTGCTTCCCCTTCCCTGAATACTCCTCTGATCTCCTATCAGTGTTTTCTGAAGCTCCTAAGTAAACTACATGTCCTCAAAGTCGTGTCTTGGGGTCTGCTTCTAGGGCAACCCAAACAAATATTATGAGGGGAGAAGCCTACAGTAGTGGAGGTGGAGGGAAGAGTCAAGGATAGACTGGGCCGTTAGGGGAGAATAATAACAATGGGGAGTCAGAAGGGGATCTGAGTTTGAGAGAAAGACAATGAGTTCTATTTTAGTGGAGGTGACATTAGGACAACAAAGTGGAAATGTCAGTTAAAGGGGTAGGGTGTCTCCTATGAGGTGAAGGCGCTGAGACATGATGGAAAATATTGTACTTAGAACTTTGGGGATAATAACAATTTGTTAGTGAAATAAACAAGAGATATAAAGGGCACTGCCATCATTTGATTCCAGAGGCAGTACTGTGAACCCCAGAGGAGCCTGAAATGTCTAAAACATGAGCTCATACCTTCCTTTCAGAGATCTTTTTCATCTTCTTAGTGAGTGTTTTCAACACCCCAGGCAGGCATGGTTCTAAACATGTTCTTTGTTTTACCACATTAAATCCTTGTTATAAGCATATGAGGTAATTACCATTATTCTTCCCAATTTATATTCGGACTAAAGATCAGAGACATTCAGTAACTTGTCCAAGATCCTATGGACAGTGGTAGAGGCAGAATTTGAAACTAAGTTTATTCAACTCCAGAGCCTCAGATTTTAATCACTGCATTTTCCTGCCTTTTTTTTTTTTTTTTAAAGAAGAGGAATTCAGGAAGGCTCCTTCAGGTCTCATGCAGACAAGCCACCCACAACTTGGTCTACCTGCATTAGGAGCTTGGTCATCATCCTTCAAATTGAAGGTACATTTCTCTCTGCTGTCTTCAAACCAATACACCATTAATCCCATGATTTAATTTAATCCCATCTAACTGAGTCTCACTATTGTACAATCCAAGTCTAGAACCATTGAGTCAAATCCTTTAATCCCCTAGACCAGCAGGAAGATGTAGAAAGTATCCTAGAAGCTCACCCTGGATGGAAATCAATGATGAAATGACAAGATCCACAGTCAGAATCTTTTATTTTTCATTCTGGCTATAAATAACTTTATGACCTTAGTGTAATCACTTTATCTCTGTCTGACTAATTTCATTTCTTTATGTAGAGTTAGAATTAACAGACCTGTCCTCTTTGAGAGATGTCACAGTGTTAACTGAAAAATTCTATGTGAACTTGTTTTGAGTTCTAATACAACAGCAGTAATTATGTTAATTCAGGGCATAGTAAATCTTTTGTTTTTTTCCATGAATGCAGGCTTTAGTCAAATCTTTCCAAGCAAAGTATCCTCTGTACAATTGGTGCTCCTCAAATACTTATCGTTTTTGATAAGAAGAAAAATGACTCATTGTCAAGTAACATACTCTCTACTTTCTCTGAATTGTAACTGGTATACATTGCACCATCCTAGTCAATTTGATCAACCCCCTCATCACATTTATGTCTCACTTCTTGATCAGAAACAAACTCTCTTCTCTATGTTCACTGGGTTTTTCTGCAAGCTGAAGTAATGAATAGTCATATATCAAATAACAGAACACTTGACTTTTGGGCCTATTTTTAATCACACTTGTACAATTTTTATTGAGACTCTGTTATGTCTAGAGCTCTGTTGGAGAACAACTCACAGAACTGGTCTTCCAAGAGGTTACATAATAATAGCTAAAATAACAACTGACATCCATATATTGCTTTACAGTGGGAATGTGGCTTCCTATGGTTAGAGGTTTCTCAAACTTCAGTCATTTTTATAACATCAGCATGATATTTTGCCATATTTTCTTTTCTTTTCTTTTTTTTTTTTTTGCAGTACGCCGGCCTCTTGGTATCATGGCCTCTCCCGTTGCGGAGTACAGGCTCCAGACGTGCAGGCCCAGCGGCCATGGCTCACGGGCCCAGCCGCTCCGTGGCATGTGGGGTCTTCCCGGACCGGGACACAAACCCGTGTCCCCTGCATCGGCAGGTGGACTCTCAACCACTGCGCCACCAGGGAAGCCCTGCCATATTTTCATAACTTCAGCTCTACTATTTACCAACCATTTTACTTTATATTGCCTTGCCTTTTTTTTAACTTAAAGTTTATTTAAAAAGTGAACTTTATATCACTCCTATAACTAGAAAAGCAATACTGCTTGCCATAAATAGAAAGTAAGTAAATGCAATGAAAACAAGACAACACTGTTTAATTCCTGCTGCATACTGCTGTTGGGTAAAGGTCTCTGGGCCTGAGATATGCTCTTTTTTGTGAGGGGTAGGGAAAATGAAAGAAAGAGATTTGCATGTATGAGATAAAGTTTCAAGACAGCTAAGCTCTAAGTTGAGATTTTTTTTTAGTGAATTATTTAAATTTTGGAAAACAATATAATGGATTGTAATCTTAATTTGTACAACAACCTGGTTAAGTAATTTGTTAAGTAAGCAGCACAAATATTATCCCCTATTTATAGATGACAAAACTAGGGCTCTCAGAGGTTATAGGACTTGCTCCTTGATCATATAAGCTGGCAAATGACAGAGCTGGGCCTCAAACACAGACTTCCTCATTCCAAACTGTGGCTCTTTCTACTGTACCAAAATCCCTTCTGGAGTAAATCCCTGTGAGGAGAGTCACAGAGGACTTGGGTGGAGCACGCATTCCCTCAAGCAGTTCACAATCTAGTCATGGAGATGAGAGATGCCAAGTGATATATTTAAATGGCATCAAGGGAAAGTAAATAAGTGTGCTTTGAGATAACTAGCCCAGAGAATAATGGTGAAAATATTTAGCAAGTGAGTTCACGGTAAGTTGGACTATTAGGGAAGGCTTTCTGGAGAAGGTGAGATTAAAGGGTGGATAAAATTAGATGAAGAGAAGACAGGGAAGGCATTTCAAATAATAACAACACTGTGATCACAATTACCAAAAATATCAAAGAAAGCTCTGTTATGGTTCCCTGCAGATAGGGAAGAATGCAGATGTGACAGGAAGTGCCACAGCTACATTTTAGTCTCATGTGCTATGAGGTGGAATCAATTACTGTCTTGGACTCTTTAAAAATAAATTATTTCCCCCTTAAAAATATGTATGATTCAGAAAACTGCTTACAGAATTTTTTTCCTAAGGAAATAATGTCGGATGCGGGCTAATACTTACAGAGATGTGCCTCATCCTTACAGGGAAATTGGAAATAACTCATGTTTGACAACATGGGACTTAGTTACATAAACTTTGACACTGAGGACACAGCAGACTTCAGAAAGGTTGTCAACCTTTGCTACTGAAATGTGATCCTTGGACCAACCCCATCACTTTTACCTGGAACTTGTTAAAATGCAGTTCCTGATTCAGTAGGTCTGGAGCCAGGTCTGAGATTCTGCATTTCTAACAGTTTGCCAGTGATTCACAATGCGTTAAAGTTTGAGAAGCACTGAGGTAGATAATTAGAGGCATGGAAAGATATTGCAATTAAGTGGCAATTAAACAGGCTGATTTCATAAGAATTAGTTCTATATGGTACTACACTGGTAAAATTTTAAAATATGTATAAATTTATACATATGAGTGAAAGAGACAGACATACAGGGAAAGAGACAGAGAGAGCAAGAGAGCCAGTACAAGACAGCAAGACAGATAAGAAGAGTATTTACCAAAATCCCAGCAGCAGTGGAAGTAAAGGAGATTTAAATATTCTTCTGTGTTTGCTTATCTGTATTTTCTACTATGAACATGCCTCTTTAAAATATAAAAGCAATAAAACTATATTTTTAATTCCTTTTCTGTTCTCAGAATTTCATTGAGTTCTTTCTGGAAAAATAAACATGAACCAACAGGCTGAACTGGAAGACAACTACCCACAGGGATTTCATCAGTGTAACAAGGTGCTGTCAGAAGAGAGAAAGACTTATAAGAATTTTCCACTAGGTGTGAAATGTCTGTGTAACCTTCACGTTGTAGTCCCTGGAGCTCTTGGGATACATAAAATAAATTTTTTTTTTTAAACAAGGCTATAAAGCTACAGGAGCATAGACATTTTCAGGACTGCCAACTGGGAAAGTGCTTTTAAGATGAAACATCAATTTCCCTTAACAAGTATTTTCAGTGGTTTTATTCTGAGTTCTGGATGGGAAGATTCCAACCATGCTAGTTGGAAGTTGAAAGAGGATCCAGCTGCTTTGTCAGAATGATTCTTTGCCTGAATTCTCTCTTGGAAAATTTACCTGAAACTTTACTCATTTCTGTCAGTTGTCCCCCATTTTGGTGACCCCTTTATTTCAGCATACTGTGGTAGGAAAATGATTCAAATCCCAGGTTCACTGTTTCCTAGCTACAGGGAGATTAGGCAACAGAAGTAAAGGTCCAAATTCCTTTAACACAAAATTGGGGGAAATGGTATCTCCTTTAGTTAAGAGGATTAAATAAAATAAAGCATTTATTAGGGAGTACTAGGAAGTTATTAAAAAGTTGATTGATTGGTTGATTCATTCCTCATCCAACAACTGTGTACCATGTGTCCATTATATGCTGGAAACTGCTGAGGGCAGAGAATAGAAATGATACCAGACATGTTCCCTTAACTCAGAATGCTTTTAGGCTCAAGGGATATAACCAAGGCAACACCATTACTGTAGAGCGTCAGAAGTGCTACGATAGGGAGAGGGCCCGCTATCGTGGGAACCAATAAGAGGAGGACCTTACCCAACGACAGGGGTGGTGATGGTGAAGTCTTCCTGGAGGAAGTGACACTGAACTGAGGGCTGACAGACTAGTGGGTCTTAGCTGGGGAAGGCTGGGAAGTTCCAGACAGCGGGGGTATCACAATTAAAGGCTCAAAGGCGAGACAGAGCATGCATATTCAGGTGCTCAGCAAACTAAGATGATTAAGATATGAATTTGGGGTGGAGGATGGGGGCAGTGGAAAGAAGGTAAGTAACACTGAAGGGGTCAGCAGAGTCCACCCATGAATGGGCCTTGTAAGCCATGCAAAGGAAGTTTAACTTCCTCTGAAGGGTCATGAACATTATCATGACCTGTCTGGGGTTTTAGGAAGAATGCTCTGGCCACAGTGTGGAGCAAAAGAGTAGACTTGGAGATCAGCTGCAAGGCTGATGCATTAATGCAGGTGAGAGATGATCCTAGTCTGAACTAGGCCAATGTCAGTGGAAAGGGATGACTGTAAATGGCGCGAGATTGGTGATTAACTGGAAGTGGGGATGATGGAAAAGGCAGTGAGAATGTACTTAATAAATGCTTATTTCCTTCCTGTCCTCTCCATGGAGATCTATCGGCCCCTTCAGGCCAAGGGAAGATTAAACAGCAGGGGAAAAAAAATATTTTCTGGACACACAATAGCTGGCTCTCCTTAAAAAGTAATTGTTTCAAATTTATACAGTAGGCTAGCAGTTCTCAGAGTGAAGTTTAGGGATCCTTAAGTGTCCCTGCATTTCCATTTAGGGGGTCTGTGAGGTCAAAATTATCTTCACAATAATAATAAGACATACTTGCCTTTTTTGCTCTCATTCTAGCAAAGCATACTGTGGAGTTTCCCAGAGGCTAAGTGTCTGGAATGATGCAATGGCTCTGATGTAATATTATATGTTCTTGGGCTTTAAATTTTTACCAGTTTTAATTTCGAATATGGTAAATATAGAAAGCTATAACCGACATAAACAAAAGCTCTTGGGGTCCTCAGTAATTTGTAAGAGCGTAAGGGGGACCTGAGACCACAAAATTTGAGAGCCATTGTCATAAGCATTTAAAGAACATTTTAGAGGCATCTACTACCAAGAGGTCAGCAAATTTATAAATAAGGGTAAACTCTACTTACTGAAGAGCCTAGTACTTATCTGAGTTTTGGTGTCCTTTCAAATCAGAGCTACTGCCTGTATAACGTAGGGATAATGCCTGGACTTTAAAGATGGCATTAACTAAGGAAATCAAAGTACATAACACACAGTGTACTAAGTAGAAACATGAAATCTGTATCTGCGATGCTGAAGATACTTTGTTCTTTAAACTTGTTTTTAAAGTTAGAAAACAAAGTCACTGAGTAATACTCATAGCTTAGAACAAGATCTCTGCTGTGTGGGCAGAAAAGCAAAATAGAAGCTGCAGTGTGGGCAAGTGGAGAATAACAGTGAAGAGAAATGATGCAAAGTAGACTCTGAACCAGGAGTTCCAAACTCAAGTTTCCACCCCCGAGAGGACTTCAGGATCCTCTATGGACCATGCTTTTAAAACCTGAGGGAACTGGGCCAGCTAATCAAGCGTAAACCCAGCAGTCCCCTTCTTGCCACCCAAAAGGTCTGGAGACGTGAAGGGAACTTTATTGTGCCCCTGAAGAATACCGGGGAGTCTGCGCTTCCAAGAGGTCACTGGATGTCTCAGCATGAAGAGCCTGGGGAAGGTCAGGATAAGAACAATATAGAAAAATGGTCCACGAGACTGACAGCAGTTAAAGCTCAAGACTTGAGACCAGAATTCCATACAGGTTTTCAGGAAGATTGAGAGATCTCTAAGTGCTAATATGAAATCATCTCCTATAAGTAAAGTAGGGGAAAAAAGCCAACAGGAGAACAGTGTATAATATGGTCTCATTTGTAAAAAAAAAAAAAAGGTTGGGGGACGGGAGTCTATGCAAATGCTTGTAAATCATAGACTATTGATGGAAGAATACATCAGAAGTGAAAATAACAGTGTCCTGTGGGAAGGGAAAATGCGGGCCTCAGGCTCTGGGTTGGGAGTCTTATTTTTCATTGTGCCCGTTTTTGTACTGTTTAAATATTTAATCAGGTAGAGTTTAAGTAATAAAAAAGTTACAATGAAAATAAAGAATCTGAATGTAAAAAAATGGGATTCATTAGTGGGTAAATCTAAGAAGACTAAGAAGTGCTCATGACTCAAGTATGCGAAACCCCAAAAGGGGTGGATTTCTTCTAGTCTTGGATTATAAAACTGAGGACTGTCCCTGAAGTTTCTGAAAAAGGTTCAAGATTTCTTTTGTTTTTTAAAAAATTAAATAGAACTCTATTTAGTAAATAAAACATCTTTTCAACTTACTATCCTTAAGAGGTGCTTCAGGAAGGATTTAGATAAATGCACGAATTACTTTGAATCTATTTATTCCTCGGTAAATTTTTGATCTTTTGTCTAAAAGCAATAGCATTGACTCTAACCCTGCTCAGAGGTGAACAGTTTTTAAATATTTTATATTGTATGAAATAAAAATTTAAAACTTTTTTTCTGATTCTAAAAACATGTTTCATTGTAGAAACTAAAAATAGTTATTTAAAAGTTAGAATAAAGCTATATATACAGATTTGACCATTTTACCCCACTTAACCTTGCGGTGTAACTATTTTGCTGTATAATGAAAAAAGTATGTAAAAAACTTTATTTTTAGTGGTTATCATAATTGATTTACTAATTGCTTTATTATCATTTACATGGTCAATTAGATTGTTTGACTGCAGCAACATTTTTAAGTCCCTTAATACATTCTGGAACCTACTTTCAAGAAAGGTTTTTAAATTTTCATAGCAGAACTGTGAATATAATTTTAAATCGATTACTAGCACAAGAAAACACTGATTGTAGCCATGCTGAAAGAGTCTGCCTGACACCTGATTGTATACTTGGGATTGCAATCTTCTACAATGTTTGTCTACCTACCATAGCAGCACTGACCCGAAATCCTTATTCTGTCCCCACTCTGAGACCCTCCTATGTTCAGGTGCTCCAGCTTCTTAGCCTGACTCTCCTCAATGTGTCTCCATTTCCAAAATGAGGCTTCTGCTTTAGATGACCATTTTCTTGGCTCCTATCCTGTATCAATGGTTTGAAACATCTCCTCAAAGTTCTTCCCACATATTTTATAAAATAAACTATTCTTTAGCTATTTACTTAAAATTATCTGTCATTTTCCTGGATAGGGTAAGAGAGAGAATGTGCTGAGTGCTAACTGAGTATACCATTTACTACAATTCAGGGGTTTTGTTTTACTTTTTTAAAATTTCTAAACGGCTGGGAAATCAAAGACATAGTTTTAATGCAACAGGACTCATGAGGTGTCAGAGAAACTGCACAGGAAAAACCCTGAAGAAATTTAGAGTAACACCACTAGACATACCAGACTTGGGTGTGAGTTCCAATTTTCAACTTACTAGCTATAGGATGGTAGTACATTGTTTTAAATGGCCACAATTCCTTGTAGCTCCTTCCATCATAAGTCAGTTTCTCTACCCTTTGAATCTGGACTGGTGTTATGATTTGCTTTGGCCATTACAATGAAGAAGTGACGCTGTGGGAGTTCCAAACCTGGGCTTTGGCTCTTGTTCTTGTGACCCCTGCCACCGCCACCATGTGAACAAGCCCAAAGTTGTCAGCTAGAAATGCCAGACACATAGAGCAGATGATGAGCATCACGGCTGAGGCTATACAAGAACACCCACCCCCAGCTAAGTCAGCGGTTGACCCAGCAGTCACATAAATGAAGCCAAATCAAACCAGAAGAACTGCCATGCTGAGCTCAGACCAAACTGCTGACCCAAAGAACTGTAAGCTAAACTAATGATCTATTTTAAGCTGCTACTAAGTTTTCAGGTGGTTTTTTATGGGGCAAAAATTAACTGACAGAGTTACCTTAGGCATGTCAGTTAACCTTCCTTGGTCCTAGTTTCCTTTTCTCTCACAAAAGGAATAACTGTTCAACTCAAAGGTTCCCTATATTATTAACATTTAATTATTTGAAAACAGTATTGCCCAAAAGAACAACGATGAAACTGCTCCATGTCTGAGCTGTGCAATATGGCAGCCACAGCTGCATGTGGCTATATGGCTTGTAATGTGGGCTAGTACATCTGAAGAACTGAATTTTTAATTTTATTTAATTTCTATCAATTTAAATTCAAACAGTCACATAAGACTAGTAACTACCATATCAGAGACCTCTATTTCAGAACTTCAATGAACTGATCTTCCCAATCTTTGGATAGCCAACACTAAGATCTTCCATCCCTGGGCAAGACGGCTGGGGAGAACTCATTGTTTAGGTAAACAAGTAGGTGAAACCCTTTTCTCCCACAAAACCCCAGAATTAGTTTCCTAGGACATCTGCTAGCAAAGCTGACTAGTTCTCCTGGGAGAGTCACGGAATAGGAGCTTAGTAAAGTGGGAAGCAGAGGCAGAGAACAGAGAAGCAGACGTCTTGGCTGTTACCCCATGTGACCTGGCTGTGAGCTTCTTTTCTAATTCTTTTCCTGGTAAATACCCCTTGTCACTGTGCTCCAGCCACACAAGGCTCCTAGCTTTTCCTCAAATGTGCCACGCAAGTTCCCATCTCTCAGCCTGCTGTTATTAACTTCCTTCTTAGCCTGAAATATTCTTTCCCTAGATGGGGGTTTCTTCACTTCAGTGCTATTATCATTTGGGGCTGAATAATTCTTTGTTACAGGGGGCTGTTCTGTGCATTGTAGGATGTTTAGCAGCATCTCCAGCCTCTACCTTCTAGATGCCAGTAGCACTTCCCACCTCCAGACCAGATTGTGACAACTGAAAGCATCTCCAGATGCCAAATGTCCCTTGAGAGGCAAGATCACTCCTAGTAGGAATCACTGCCCTAGATATCGGCAGGATTCACTCCCTCACTTAATTTAGGTCTGTACTCAAATGACACCTCTAGGGAAACTTTTTCAAAATCCAGGCTAAAACAGAAAGCCCATCTTCCTCTGTCCCCTTTCCCGGTTTTATTTTTCCTCACAGTACTTGTCATCAGCTAACATTATATCAGATAGTTCTGTGTTTATTGTCTGTCTTCACTGTTTTGTTCACTGCTATAATCCTAGCACCAGGAACCTGAACAGCTGGTAGATGCTTTACGAAGGACGGAAGGAAGAAATTACCCTGTGGAAAGCTGGAAGAGAGACAGGAAGTTCTCCTCCTGGGGGAAGGGAAACACAGCACCAACAGAAAGGCTTCAGCTTTATTTAACTATTAAAAGCTGTCTTGCCTGTTACATACAGCAATGATGAGGTTTTAGGGAATTTCCTAATAATGGGCATACTTTTACTCACATTCTCTATAAGGATGCTTTGAATGAAGAAATAAAACATTTAAAAATTTTCAGCCACATTTACGAATGGTATGAACTTTTGAGACCTAAAATTACAGTCATTTCATATCAGCAAGAAACTATCTCACCCATGATAAACATTGATACCTGCTTGCCATTGAGCAAAAAACATTGTCACAGTTAGAAAAGTGTCTGATTAAAGAAAGACCTGCATTTTCCTTCACATTTATTAGTTGAAAATGTGTTTCTAAGAGGTTTTGATTAGCATTACTCTGTAGGTCTATCAATTCAGTGGGTGTTATTCCCAGCACTAATAAGTTTATTCATGTAGTGAAGTCCCTACTTAATTGTAAGACTGACTTTTTTTTTTCCCTGAAAATCTGCTATATTCTTTCTGAATTCCTGAAGACATATTAGGCTGATTTCTAAGAGGCTGACTTTCTTCTGGAAAGAACTTTAAGTATTCAAGAGAAATTACAAGTGCCAAGAAAATTGCATATTTTGGAGAAGGAGGTAAAGATATCTCCTGACTGGTGGTAGGTCCTTGTGAATGGTCAGAATACTTCCATAAAACCTGAATCCAGCCAGCCATTAAGTGAAGTTCCATAACACCTCAGCTGCCAAGAATCTCCAGGGACTACCTTCTGAATACATTAAATACAACTTTTAAAAATTAATTCTACTTTCATCTTTTCCAAGTTTTCACTGATTAAAGTCTAAACTGCATAATACTTCCTCTCCTAATAGACTATCTGTAACTTTGTGTGTATGTGTATTGTAGTGACCTAAGGTCATCCTTATGAACAGAAGTCCTTTTCTGAGCTGTGCATAGCACAAGCAAGGGTGAGCACAGCACAGGTCTCACGTTTTCAGGATGAGGTTCCCAAGAGTAGCCTGGAACTTACTTCCTCTCACAGGTGGAGTGCAGCACGTGCAGAACCATGATCCATTGTCACAAGCCTGCCTTTGACAAAATTGATGGCTAAATCAAAGACTAAAAGTAGCCTTTCCATCCTGAGGTTTTCACGATTAAAAAAAAAAATCATCTTCTTCTTTACTCTTTTTCTAGAGTCTTATCAACTTCTGGTAACCTTCCAAACCTTGTTTGTGATGTCTAGTCAGCCCTCTTGGCAACTCACATCACTCATCTATTTCCGTTTTGCTAGTTGTATGGAGGAGAAGGAGTCCTCATTATTAGTCCAAGAATTGATGTGAGAACAGGTAGGGACAACCTACACCTAAGGTGCCTTGTCCTCTCCTAACTCCACCATCCCCATCCCCATCCCCATCACCACCACCACCATCATCAGAACATGACCACTTTCAGAGACTTAATACCAGACTACATTTTTCTGAAAGCATTACTCACTGTTTGACTTTGAACAAAATTCTAGACATCCACAAAATGCATTTTAATGAACAATGTTTGGATGTCTTCCATAGTATCTGTAGGATATATCAAACTCTTCTTGTATTTTCTTTCATAATAACATTTTACTTTCTGAATAACATCCCAGTTGACACATGGGCAGGCAGAAAGATTACTGAAGACAGCAATGCTGCCTCTTCAAGGTTAGAGCCATAATTTCCTAGCTGGAGAGTAGCTGAAGTGTCCTCAAGTAAGGCTCAGATTTGAAATAATATTTCCCTGACAGTCTACCAAAAAATGATGGAACCTCTTGGGAAGTATTCTGCATCTATCTGTGCATAAGTTTGTCCTCTGGAATCAACACCGAGACTCCTCTGAAAGCTCTGTGCTAAGGACTTTTTTTTTCTAAAAGTTAAAGGTTTTATTGTCCAGAGGCTCCAAGACTAGCTCCTGTGGGCACAGTCAACGCGTTCTCATTGTGTGTGAAACGAGGCACAGTCCACCGGTAACCTGGCAGTTATGACCAGGCGCGCTACTCAATACTACTCAGAGGGTGGCAGTCTATTTACAAAGGTATTCTCTGTAAAGAATAAACAATGGACAATTTTTATATAGCTGCATTATATACTGGCTGCTTATAAAAGTTAAAACCAGTCAAAGTATCCATGCCTTAGTCAACTATAACAATCTATTCTTTTTCTAATTTGCTCTTTAAAATTTGTCTTTTCACATTGTTTTGAGTTGCAGGTCATTGAGGGGACGGGGAGGAGGGAAAGGTACTCTCTCTTTTTATTGAGAAATACTGAAATAAATACCCCCATTCAGCCGAGCATAGCGGCTTGGACAATACATCAACAGAATGGAAAACACTCTTACAAAAGCAGAAGGCTTGTGAAGACCATCCCTTTTTAAACAAGTTACACAACACTTAAAATCACATATGTATCCAGCCAGGTTTCCTAGGCTTGCTCATTTCAAGTCACTTCCAGTTTCCATGCCCCCTTGCCTTTCCCGGTCCACACTGCAGGACACCACATATAACAGCACTCACTCCTAATCCAACTGCACATAGTTACAATTTTCTACAGCCAAAAACTCTACCAGATGACAGTGATGACAGCCCATTCATTACGGCATTCAGCATACATATCGTGGACCTACTATATGCCAGGCAAAGTGTGGGCCCCTGACCTCATGGTCACTGGCCACCATGGCACTGTATGTCTGAAGGCCTTCAGTAAATTTTTTATGCAGTGACAACCCTGTGTGATCCCTGGGGTGATGTGATTTATCCTTATATTAAATGTAACCCTCCACATCACAGCAGTGTTATTCCAGGGCTGATGCCTGATATCTACCTTTAGACCAACCATATCTTGAGAGATGGCTGAGATCTATAATAATTTTTTGATAAATCCCTTTGCTGGCCTCCTCTATTTGATCCTTCCTTTCTCTCAGGCTCCTAGTGTTTCTATCTTATAGCTACCATGCCCTCTCTCGTCCACACAGCCTCTTTTCTTTTCCTATCCTCTTGTCTGTCAAATATTCTCTACTTCAATTATCTTTTTTCTTTTGCCTCAGTCATGTCTTCAATGCTTCTGTGTTCATTATCTCAGTCTGGTCAGACAGTCAATGGTAATACTAAAATATCTCGGTTTCCAGGTCTTCCTAGTTACTACTCTTACTTTTATCTGCTCAAAGTCCGGATAAAGAATTCCTTAAAACACACATTTATCTGTTCCCAACACTGTTCCCCTCTCCCCCATCAAACCTGGTTTGGTGCCATTCCAGAGGCTCAAAGTTGTTCGCAATCTGACATCTGAGTTCTGGATGATGGATGAACTACAGTAGCTGATCTAGCCAGAGACAGTGAGAGCTCTTCCTGAGACACTGGGAACACTCACATCATTTGACAAAATGTAGAGGCTGAATCAGAATGTAAGAGCTAATGAATAGCACCTTAGAAAACAGGCCAAAGAGCTATAAGCATTGCAGCATATTTCTCTGCAACCTTGGACAGACCGTGCTGACTCACTGATTCTCAAGTTTTCAGAGAAGAAATGGGAATATTAGATCAGAAAGAGACCTACACTAAGGTTCCATGGAAGGGAGGTACCCTATAAGAAGCCCAGTACACTTCAGTTTATTTGGAAATGGTGGCAGATTGAAATGGTTAGATCAATTTAATTCTTTGACTAACCAAGAATTGCCATATGCACCATACATGGACTTCTGATTTTCAAAGAATAGGATGAAATGAGCTTATCAATAAAAAGATGCTGCCAGGGCTTCCCTGGTGGCGCAGTGGTTGAGAGTCCGCCTGCGGATGCAGGGGACACGGGTTCGTGCCCCAGTCCGGGAAGATCCCACATGCCACAGAGCGGCTAGGCCCGTGAGCCATGGCCGCTGAGCCTGCGCGTCCGGAGCCTGTGCTCTGCAACGGGAGAGGCCACAACAATGAGAGGCCCGCGTACCGCAAAAAAAAACCCCCAAAAATACAAACAAACAAAACGAAACAAAAAGATGCTGCCAGAAAAAGCCTATTTGATTTTTTTAAAGAACTCTAGAAAAAGTGGAATTCTATACAAAGTCATCTAAATTTGAAAGTTAAAGTGAAGAACAATAAAGTTATATAACACCAGCTCACCTAATCTGGGTTCAGTGTATTGCTTGAGATTCCGAATTTTTTACCTGGCTCTTAAATTGTTTTCTTAGATTCTCTGTACAGCTTCTCCTCTTTTTCTCTGTCTAAAATCATCTGAAGCCTCTTGCAGTAATTATACTGGAGTAGGCGATCCCATAAAATGGTCAAACAATTCACTTTTCAGTGACTCAACTACATAAAAATTCCACTGAAAATTTTAGTCACAAAAAAACAGCGCATGCATGTATTAAGATCTAATCAGATTGGGATAGATGAAGACAATGATGACAACTCGATGACTTCACAGTGGTCCAGCATAATTGTGGTACTCAGACTGGCACTGTGGCCCTTACTGCCAGCCAGGCTTACATTAATTGTATCAGAGTCACTGAATGCCTAGGACCGGATATAAATCTCATGCATGTTCAAATACTTGGATCAATAGTTCCCACTGTGGAAATGGCTTTATATTAGCTCATTAAAAGACGACCCATTTTCAAGTCCTCTTCAACTTCTGGAACTTTAAAGTGTGGTATCAACTTATTTCCCTCATGACTCTCTCTGAATTTATACCAGTGTCTTCCTTTTTGAAATTGTAGAGCTGGTCTGAGGAAAGTGGGACACACTTCCCTTGACATATTTCAAGCTGTATGAGAAAGAGAAACTTAGCTGCAATAAAATGGAATATTGGCAGAAAGCAATCAAGTCCTCTGCAAAGTCTCACCCGCTCTCTTCCACCTCCACTTCATATAATACCCCAAATGCCAAGGTTCCTGATTAATATTTCTCCTGGGCATGTACTGCTAAGACTTCATTGTTCGAAGGAGTTTTCGGAGGCATAACGTGCTATCCTGGTACAGTCACAAGATATTCTTTTCCTTGGTTACCAGCATCAAATTTTGGGTCAGGAGAGTCATACTATTCCTCAGGGGACCTACTGTAACGCTCTTGTCACCCAATCAGTGGGAGAGGAAGTGTGGCTAACATCTTAAAACCTTGTATATTATTTGCAACCCAGTACTAATTTCTTTAGCACTATTTTTCTGTTTCACATCTGACCTAGACTATTCCACATCATTTTTTTGTTTGTTTTATCTGAGTTCTTCACAAAGCTCTCAGATGATGCTCAGTGCTCTCAAGATGCCTTTGCATCTTAGTTCCTACACCTTTATTGTGCAAGGTAAGAGCTTAGGCTGAGAAATGAGAGGAATCAGAGTACTTGAGGAGTTGCATCTAAAATCTCCACTAATGGCAGAAGAGAAAGTGTCCAGAAGGTGAGAGGCAGAGCAGAGAAAGACAGGAACCACCCTGGGCTGAATTTAGGGGTTGATGGAAAGTTTCAGTTTCAACTGAGGTCAAATATTCAGTACTTAGAATACCAACAAGCTCACTAAGTAAAATGGACCTCAGACCTCAACAAACTTCATATAACCACCTCAATGACTCAGAATATTTTGCCCCATGTTATTATCCACCTTTCTGGATTATCCTCCCTTTGGGTTTCCATTATTGCATATAATAGAGTCGATTACACCTAGAAACCACGTTTAGCAATACATACATAAAATAAATACAACATTATGTGACTTAAAGCAAGTCACATCACCTTTCAGGGTCTTAGTCTTTGAGACAACTCTAAATTCCCTCCAAATTCTACTGTAGCTCTATGATATGGTTTACACAGTCAGATTTCTATAGGGGCCAAGGAGGTAACATAAATGGATGAAGCAGGCTATAGATAAACCTGTAGACTCTATGCTACTAGTGTCATGACCAATCAATACAAGCAATTCTTGCCTTGCTATACTGTATCTTAAAAACCTCTGTGTGTGCCAAACAAAACCAAATGAGGCTGATTTTGGGATTTGGGGACATCAGTTTGACTCTGAGAATCTATAATAATTTACCAGTTACTGCAAAAGAACCTGCAGAAGATGGTACACAAACTGTTCAACAATGGAGTCGGAAGGACTGTTTTGAAGATGAAAGTGCCCAACTGAGACAGCCTTGTCGGAAAGTGCAAGGGTGAAATTTCACTGTGAATACATGGATTACGAGAGAATTTGTTAACTGGTCTCTGAGTATTAAACTACAGAACTGCAAGAAGAAACCTGCAGCTGTCCATGGTGCTTAAGAATTCTCCATAAAGCTGGAGCCTCTTCTCAGAGTCTGTGGTATGGGAATACTTTACACTGAACATATTGTGTGTTAAAAAAAAAAACCATCTCGGTGTAGCCCAAGAGGATCTGATGTATTCTTCACTCAACTCATATCAAATATTTAAACAGAAACTCATGTCCTCGATTTCCTTTCTGTAGTTCTGAAACAATTTATGTGTGTAGGGTGGTTGGTGTGTGTGTGTGTGTGTGTGTGTGTGTGTGTGTGTGTGTGTTACACTTTTGAAAGCTTCTACCAGCATCATATATTCCCCTGATGTTAATAATATCCTGACTTGATTCTCTAAGTTTCCAAAGTGCAGTGCTTGATACAAATAACTGCTTAGGTACCAGTAATTCTGCTCTGGAGTGTGCAGTTCTGTGTTATAGGAATGCCAATTTCTGATCCTTCTCCCTACAAGTTTCACTCCTCGGTAACTACTGCCTTTTATAAAGTTAAGAAAAATTACTATTGTCTCAAAGCAAGGGGAATTTAAAATTCTTTATAACACACCAAAAAAGAAGAAATAAAAAGGAAAACAAAAAAGGAGGTTGAAAACAGCATCTAATCCAGAAAATTTTCCACTCTAAAAATTTAAAACCACTTTTAAAATATAATTCACCTCGTTTATTTTGAAATCAAAACATCAATTCTGTATGTTCACAAAAATAATATTGGCTGGATTTCAGTTACTGTCACCCTTTTCCATTATAAAAGTTGTGAAATGTTGATCCTACATTGATACTGGCTAGAGGAGTTTTTGTGCAAATCTGGAATTAAAAAAAAAAATTTAGACCTAGTAATTTGCCTTGATTGGAGTAAAAACAGTAAAAGAAGAAAAACATGGAGACAAAAATATGTGGTCCAATAAAATAACCAAACATTTAAGTCTTCTCCTTTCTTTCACAATGAAAGTTTCAAAAGCTTTAATGATGAGGAACAAGACAAGGTTGTCTACTCTCACCACTATTATCCAACATAGTTCTGGAAGTTTTAGCCACAGCAATCAGAGAAGAAAAAGAAATAAAAGGAATCCAAATCGGAAAAGAAGAAGTAAAACTGTCACTGTTTGCAGATGACATGATACTATACATAGAGAATCCTAAAGATGCTACCAGAAAACTACTAGAGCTAATCAATGAATTTGGTAAAGTAGCAGGATACAAAATTAATGCACAGAAATCTCTTGCATTCTTATACACTAATGATGAAAAATATGAAAGAGAAATTAAGGAAGCACTCCCATTTACCACTGCAACAAAAAGAATAAGATACCTAGACACTACACTCCAACAAAGATGTTAAAAAAAAAGCTCTAATCATGAGATGATAAATATGATGGAATCAGGGAAGTTAATAAAGAATTTAAATAATAAATGGAAAGAATCTTAAAACCATTAAAATAGGAGGCTCTTTAAAATGTCATTTAGTCCCCATCATTTCAGACACTTATGTGTCTTCCTCGTTCTTGTCTTCCTAATGAAACAACTCCACAGTCCTTCTAAATAAATCATCCTAACACAAAACAGCCTTCATTTTCATCAAATGATGAAATATTTTTTCATCCTATCTAAACTTAATGTTTGCCACCTAAAGCTTATTTCCTTTTTAAAAAGTCTCTCTGTCTGCACATCCATGGGGAAAATACTCATCATTATTCCTCATATAAATGTAAACAGTCACTAAATTAGTGAGGCTTGTTGTTCTTTTTCAGGTAAATAGACCTCATTTCTTCAGCCTTATTTTGTGTACTCTTCACTCCCCATTTTGTAATATAAGGTTATTTTCCATGATACTTTTTCAAATTCCCCACATCCCATTGGTTATACAATCCTCCCTGAGAGGAGAAAGCATTTCAGACACTATCTGTCAACTGCTATTATATTTTTTGTATGTGCTATTTATATGACCTGCTTAAATTTAAATGGAAATTACAGTAAACAGCATTCAAGTAGTTTCACGTATAGCAGGAGGTGGCTGTACATAGATTTATTTAGGCTAAAAAAAAAACTGGATTAAGAAATCTTAGAGCATATGAAATCAGATACCACTTTCCAGAATGTTCCCTAGGAAAGCTTATGAGATTAGGAATTCTATTGAAACAATAGAAAGTATGAGTCTTCATAGGAGTTAGTTAGGTTGAGCTGAAAATGCTGGGCTGGACACATTTTTGTACCACTTTGAAATAAAAAAATATTATGACTTGTTATATAATAAACGTGAATACAAGTCATGCCTTCTTTGGCACTATTACATCTTCAACAGGAAAGCCATGAATAGTTAATTAATATTTGGTTTGTAGTTCTTATGAACAGATGTTTCATCAGAAAGAACCAGTTAATATTACCAGATGCCCATTAGGGATCTGAATTAAACTCTCTGGGAAATTACACAGGAACAGCATATTCAATCCGTATCTTCAAGGTCCTGAACAGCATATTCAATCCGTATCTTCAAGGTCCTAACTCTCAACCTGAAGAGCTGAGGCAACAAAATGCAAGTGGCAGCATACAAACAAAATGATAAAGAAGACTTCCAAACAACCCTAACATGTATTACCAACTTTGCAAGCGAAGGGCAGAGGGAGGGAGAAATGTCAAAGAAAGAGTTCCTACAGTATTTGGAGGTGCTAGAAGGAGGTGAAGCCAGTATGGGAAGATAGGTTTTGAGTGACGTTGTTAAAGGTTATTTTCTTGTCCTAATAGAATCTGGAAGGTCACCTCTGAAAGTAATGAAATCCTCTCTGCACTGCAATAAGATTGCTCAATTTTTAATTCAAGGAAAATCCCAAAGCAAATGGCACATGAAATACTGGGGCTTGGGGGTGGCAGCGATAAAATTATCATCGAAATTTAAAAACCTGTCAATCTAAGCAGTATACTTGGATCCATTTTTTAATGAATTATACTGTTTTTAAATGACATATGTCACTTTTATCATGCATATTCTTGCAATCTAATTCACCATAAATCTCCAAATAACTTACGGCAATTATTTTAAGTGCTGCTTTATATAGCAGCCATGTCATGTGCTCTCTTTTTCTATTTTTGTTGCATCGATGTGAAGGAGTTTTAATTTATTTCATATTTTTGCTAACAACAAAGAGAAATATGATGCACCAAGAAAAGAATGAGCCCACAGAGCATCTGGTATCCTCCCCCATTTAAAAAATGATATTTAATATGGGTGCTTCCATTCCAGATATTCTAGCACCTTACATTTAATTTACAGTCAAAGTTCTCTCCCCTTAAACTCTATCTAAAGCCATAAACTGAATCTTTCATCTTATCATAGTGACTTAACATAGACTATGAAGTAAGCAAATTTTGTCGTAAGACTTTAGGATCGAGTGAAGCACTAGAAGGGACCCTAATAAATATTACAGCTATTACCTTGCCTTCCAGTATAGCTGAATCAGACAGAGACAGATCATTTACTTTCCTATTCATGTAATTCTCCTTGAAAAATAATTTCAAGAGAATTTCTGTTAATAATTAATAATAGAAGTCCAGGGCCAGAGTCAAAGTGAGAACAAACCATTAAAGGAAGTTCACAGTTCAAGAAGCCTTCTATACACCATACTTCAGGACTGAAATTAACGTATAGAGCTTAATTCAACAAATGTTTCTTAAGAACTTATTAAGTACTGGGTCCTGTACAAGGTATGTCTTTGATAATGTGAGCATTCTGCCATATTGAGTATTCGCAACTCATAAATTTACATGGGTTGAATGCATTGAGCTATTTAGATGTCTGATTTATGAACTAATCTAACTCATGGTATAATATGATTTGTAGTACATCCATAGTAAGGTTAATATCCAAATACAACTTCTGCCGTAGTCTTATAATTTAATTTACTATGCAGTGATATTGATACAACACAATTATAATACCTGGTAGAGAATGGTAATTCCTTTGAAGAAGAATTTAAAGAGCATGTCTTCCTAGAAGACTTCTCTTTTGGAAACTTAGAGCCACGAAGTTTGGTGAACATAGAATCATGATTAATCTCGGACACTTGGTTAAATGCATAGCTGACTGTTGCTCAGTGAGATTTAACGAGGGATGCTATGACAAAGAGAATGACATTCCAACAGGGCAGCATGTGATAACATCTGTTTTTCAAACGCAAACACAATTTGAGCAAATAATTTCCTTTGAGAAAGGTGATGTCTTCAAAGTTAAAACTACATTGAAGATTCCACAAATATTTGAAAGATATGTGTGCACAATTCTGATCTGTAAAAGATGAGTTGTGGACAGGATAAAATGTCTAAATGACCTGACATGCTTTGAGGTCCTGCCAAAAACTAACATTACTAATACAAAGTCTGTTATAGTGCTTCCCTTTCAGTAAAACAATGCCAAGTGGCTTTGTTTTGTGGCATTTGTAAAGGGAAAACAGTGAGTTTATGCCCAATCCAGTTACCTCCAGCTGCTCTAATTCCAAAAGAGCCACATTACTAAGTTCAAAAAGAATTCAGTCTTAGTTTAAAGAAAGAAAGAAAATTTACTTAAATTTCCCCGATTTTTAATTAATGCACACATTGTAATTTTGGCATATTTACCAACTTAAACATCTTTGAAACCAACAGGGCATATTTCAAATACAAACATCAAACTGCAAAAGATACCATTAAAGGTAAACCAATAAGCCAGCCACAGATTAAATCCAAAATCCTATACAAACGTCAGGTGCCTACTAAATCTCCCTAATCTTGTAGCCTACCTAATCTTCCCCATTAGAAGAGCTTGCTCCTTACCCTCTGTCACAACTCTTGCAGCCCCGGTCTGCATCATTAAAAACCTCTGCCTTATACTGCAGTTACATTTATCCACTGCAGTATGTGCCAGTGGGGTGATTTCGTCCCACGGAGGGCATTTTGCAATGTCTAGAGACATATTTGGTTGTCCCAACTAGGGGTTAGGGAGGGTCTATTGGCATCTAGTGGGCAGAGGCCAGGGATGCTGCTAAACATCCTAGAGTGCCCAGCATAGTACCCCACAACAAAGAAGTATCCAGCCCCAAATGTCAATAGTGCCGGGAATGAGAAACCGTGCACATTGCATATCTGGTAAATGGTTAATTTCACATTGCATGCTGTAATTACACACAACTCAATCAGTTGTTTCTTTAGTCGCTAAATGAGGTGATGTCAATCCAAACATACCTCCTTCAGAATAAGCAAACAGTTGAGGTAAGAGAATCTGGCTCAACGTTTTATTTTTACTCTATTTTGGCTTAGGATGAAAAGCATACAAACTGTTGAAATGTTTTTGACAAAAGCTCCCAGATTTGGAGGTAATCTGTCTACAAAATAAACTATCTTTCCAGGGCTTCATTTACACACACCACATCATTTTATATGCACATTTATTTTTGCCATTTAAAAAGAAATATACATAAGAATATGATGAGATGGTTGTATGACTAAAGATGGCAGCATTAAAAACACACACGAAGGCCACTTTACTGTGGTCTTGGAGGGGTGAGAGTTCGGGGAAATGGCTAACATGTACTCCTTCTCCATGTTCCTAAAGATGCAGAACTGAATGGATGTGGGTCCACAGATCAGCGTTCGATGTAGCATGTCTTAGGGAGGTTTTCCCCTTACTCCCAGGATACATAGCAGCTACTTATATTCCCCTCTGGGGTAGAGGTATGCCAGATTTGAAAGAAAAGTCCAATTCTTGCTATTCCCTGGCCCTTTTATATTCAGACCTGCATGGTATTGGGGGGGAAAATACCCTTATTCTCCCAGTCTTTGGGCTTCTGCTTAACAAGGATTATTTACAAACATTGTGATCTCTTGATTCTTGAAGCAAGCTCAGCCCTAGGGAGGCCACATCCTCATCAAGGAAAGGAAGCAGAGTCAAGGCCTTTGTGTCCTGATCAAGATTTCTTCAGCTTTACAGCACCTCAAAAACCAATCTCCCTGGAGTCACCTCTTGGCAAGACCTTTCATTATGTGGACAAGCATTTCACATTCAACATGGTGTAGGATTATACTTCCCCTCAAGAGGCAGACTCCTTCCTGTAATAACAATATTCTAATTGCTTGGAAGAGACTATAACCTCAAGAATATCTTATATCCAACCAAAAAGGTAAAAAGAAGAAGGTTAAACCCGGTTCCATAAACAATAGTACAGTCTTCCTTTGTGTATTAGCGTGAGTCCATATTGCTCTCGAGTGTACTGTTTTTGCTTATTCATTTTTTGTTTTAATATGAAGGCAAATAAAATTGCAGTGTTTGTTTCCAAGCAGCAATCAGAAGGCAAAGCACTCTCCCTAAAACAGGAGGAGAGGTGGAAGAGAAGGCAGTGTCGGAGCTCCGAGACTTTGGTGACCTTCTCCAAACTGAACAGAGTATGAAATGTGAGTTTGCTCTCTTTAGAATGATTACCGAATTCCTGTTGGCTAATACGACCATTTGGCATTAAATATTCTCTAGTTGTCATGCAGATGACTCACTTAAAATCATTACAGGATAGCACATATGGTTAACTCAGTTCACTTCATCTGCCGTTCACCAACTGTTCTATAGAATATTTTTGCATCTTGTAGAATTGATCTGTTTACCTCAAGGCAAATTCAACCTGATCTATAGAGTGTTTCTTTTCTTTCAAACCAAGGAAAGTTTTCCAATTAACTTTAAAATTATAATGAACGCCTGGGTACATTTTGGGTTTTTTCTTCATATCAGAAAGATCGTATTTTATTTATTGCTCGGTGGTACACAGCAGGTCATCATCCTGCTGGCTTCCTCTCTGACGTCAGTCCCAGATTTATGACTTGTACCCATTTCATTTAGGCACCGAAATAATTTATGGTAAGACTTTTTCACCATTAAAGAAGCAAAGATTTTGTCACTTTATTTTTAGAAGAAAAAGTTTTTAAAGATTCATTTATGCTAAGTATTGAAAAGAAGACTCTATTTGAAAAACTACCCTCTAATATTTACCTTATATGCCTCTAAGCAAAGATCAGATCAGTTTTACATTTATTTGGAAACATGGTCATTTACTATTGATGCCAGAAATCATAAACCAAGATCCTTCCCAATTCCTCCTCAGGGGGTAAAGGGGTTGCTTCCAGTCTTCATAGCACACCTCCAGAAGTTCATAAAAGAAAGCAGGTTAACCCTAAGGGTCTAAACAGCCCTGGGGGGCGGAGTCAAGATGGCAGACTAGGAAGAGGTGGAATTTGTGTCTCTGCACAACTAGGGCACCTACCAGGCACTGGTGGGGGACCGTGGACACCCAAGGGGATGGGAGGAACCCCCAGCAACCAGGTAGGACGTGGGGCATGGGGAGGGAGTGAGGTGGGGAGGAGAAGTGGAGGTGGGATGGGACTGGCGCCCCTGCTGAGTGGCAGCTTGGGGAGGGGAAGGGATCCCACACCCAAAGGGGGAAATTGGGGGACCATTGGGAGGGCAGAGGGTCAAAAGGGAGCATGGCAAGGTTTCTCCTGCCTACTTGGGCCTCCAGGAGCCTGCTGAGATCCAGGGCCTGATCCTCTGCCCACCAAGGGCCCCTCCAGCCCGCCCAGGTCCTGAGGGAGTGGGAGGGAGGGAAGGGGGAGCAAAAGTAAAGGCCGGACCTACAGGACCGGCACCCCTGAGGGGCAGCTGGGGGGAGGGGAGGAATTCCTACACCCAGCCGGACACACCCATGGGTAGGGGTCCAGTGGCGACAGGGGAGACCCTGGGGGAGACAGTGGGGGAGGGGAGCAGAGGAACAGAAGGGAACACTGCAGGCGCTTTTCCTGTCCACTTAGGCACTGGGGAGCCTGTTGGGCTCACAGACCTAATCCTCTGTCCTCGGAGCCTCTCTCCTGCCACTCAGAGCCCAAGCCCTGCCCCTACACCCCACCCAGGGCCCTACCTCTACACTCTGAGACCCCCTCCAACCACACTGAATGTAAACCCCACCCACACATGCTGACCCAGGACCTTACCTCCAAACTCTGGAACTCCACACTCCAGAGGTTCTCCTTTCCACGTGCTGCCTCTCCCTGTCCTCGCAGATCCTACGCAGAGGCCCGGCCCCACCCTAAACCCTGCCCCTAAGTTCCACCACGTCTAAACTCCACCCCCCACAGCCAAGGTCTTTTTTTTCTTCTTTTTTCCTCTTTGAGATTGGGGTTCTGTTTTACCTTGTTGATTCATTTATATTTTTATTTTTTCTAATAAATCTTTTATTTTTCTAATTTTATTTTATTCTTTATACTTTGTCATTGTTCTGCTCCTTTGGCTTGTTCCCCTTTTTTTCTTTTTTCTGTTGTGGTTTTATTTTACCTTGTTGCAGTTGTTTCAATTATATTTTTATTTTTCCTAATATATTTTTTTATCTTTCTAATTTTATTTTGTTTTTTATTCTTTGTTATTGTATTGCTCCTTTTTTTCTTTCTTTTATTGCCATGCCACACGGCTTGTGGGATCTTGGTTCCCAGGCCGGATGTTGGGCCTGAGCTCCTGTGGTGGGAGCTCCAAGTCCAAACCACGGGATGAACAGAGAATCTCAGACCCCAGGGAATATTAATTGGAGTGTGGCCTCTTGGAAATCCTCATCTCAGCACCAAGACCCAGCTCTGTCCAACTGCCTGCAAACTCCAGTGCTGGATGCCTCAGGCCAAACAACCAGCACGACAGGAATACAGCCCCACCCATCAAAAAAAATATTAAACAACAAAAAAATATGTTACAGGTGAAGGAGCAAGGAAAAAACCTATGAGACCAAATAAATGAAGATGAAATAGGCAACCTACCTGAAAAAGAATTCAGAGTAATGACAGTAAAGATGATCCAAAATCTCAGAAACAGAATGGAGAAAATACAAGAAACATTTAACAAAGATCTAGAAGAACTAAAGAGGAAACAAACAGTGATTAACAACACAATAACTGAAATTAAAAATACTCTAGAAGGAATCAATAGGATAACTGAGGCAGAAGAACAGATAAGTGAGCTGGAAGATAAAATACCTGCCAGGGAGCAGAATAAAGAAAAAGAATGAAAAGAATTGAAGACAGTCTCAGAGACCTCTGGGAGAGCATTAAACTCACCAACATTCGAATTATAGGGGTCCCAGAAGAAGAAGAGAAAAAAAAGGGTCTGAGAAAATATTTGAAGAGATTATAGTCAAAAACTTCCCTAACATAGGAAAAGAAATAGTCAAGTCCAGGAAGCACAGAGAGTCCCATACAGGATAAACCCAAAGAGAAACATGCCAAGACACATAATAATCAAACTATCAAAAATTAAATACAAAGAAAACATGTTAAAAGCAGCAAGGGAAAAACAACAAATAACATACAAGGGAATCCCCATAAGGTTAACAGCTGATCTTTCAGCAGAAACTCTGCAAACCAGAAGGGAGTGGCAGGACATATTTAAAGTGATGAAAGGGAAAAAACCTACAACCAAGATTACTCTACAAAGCAAGGATCTCATTCAGATTTGATGGAGAAATCAAAAGCTTTGCAGACAAGCAAAAGCTAAGAGAATTCAGCACCACCAAACCAGCTTTAAAACAAATGCTAAAGGAATTTCTCTAAGCAGGAAACACAAGAGAAGAAAACGACCCACAGAAACAAACCTAAGTCAATTAAGAAAATGGTAAAAGGAACATACATATCGATAATCACCTTGAATGTAAATGGATTAAATGCTCCAATCAAAAGACACAGACTAGCTGAATGGATTCAAAAACAAGAGCCTTATATATGCTATCTACAAGAAACCGTCAGACCTAGGGACACATACAGACTCAAAGTGACGGGATGCAAAAAGATATTCCATGCAAATGGAAATCACAAGAAAGCTGGAGTAGCAAAGACCAGATAGACTTAATTGATATTTTTAGGACATTCCACCCGAAAGCAGAAGAATACACTTTCTTCTCTAGTGTACACAGAACATGCTCCATAATAGATCACATTTTGGGTCACAAATCAAACCTTGGAAAATTGAAATCGTATCAAGCATCTTTTCCGACCACAATGCTATGAGATTAGAAATCAATTACAGGAAAAAAGAAATACAAAAGTTCATAAGAGACTACTACAAGCAACTATATGCCAATAAAACGGACAACCTAAAAGAAATGGACAAATTCTTGGAAAAGTACAACCATCCAAGACTGAACCAGAAAGAATTAGAAAATATAAACAGACCAGTCACAGGTAATGAAATTGAAACTGTGCTTAAAACTCTGCCAACAAAAGTCCAGGACCAGATGGCTTCACAGGCAAATTCTACCAAACATTTAGAGAAGAGTTAACACCTATCCTTCTCAAAGTCTTACAAAAAATTGCGGAGGGAGGAACACTCCCACACTTGTTCTACGAGGCCACCATCACCCTGATAGCAAAACCAGACAAAGATATCAGGAAAAAAATAAAATTATAGACCAATATCACTGATGAACATAGATGCAAAAATCCTCAACAAAATACTAGCAAACAGAATCCAACAACACATTAAAAGGATCATACACCATGATCAAGTGGGATTTATCCCAGGGATTCAAGGATTCTTCAATATACACAAAACAATCAATGTGATACACCGTGTTAACAAATGAAGGAATAAAAACCATATGATCTTCTCAGTAGATGCAGAAAAAGCTTTTGACAAAGTTCAACAGCCATTTATGATAAAAACTCTCCAGAAAGTGGGCATACAGGGAACCTACCTCAATATAATAAAAGCCATATACGACAAACCCACAGCAAACATCATTCTCAATGGTGAAAAACTGAAAGCATTTCCTCTAAGATCAGGAACAAGACAAGGATGTCCACTCTCACCACTATTATTCAGCATAGTATCGGAAGTCCTAGCCACAGCGATCAGAGAGGAAAAAGAAATAAAAGGAATATAAATTGGAAAAGAAGAAGTAAAACTTCACTATTTGCAGATGACATGATACTATACATAGAAAATCCTAAAGATGCCACCAGAAAACTGCTAGAACTAATCAATGAATTTGGTAAGGTTACAGGATACAAAATTAATACACAGAAATCTCTTGCATTCCTACACACTAACAACAAAAGATCAGAAAGAGAAATTAAGGAAACAATCCCATTTACCATCGCAACAAAAATAATAAAATACCTAGGAATAAACCTACCTAAGGAGGCAAAAGACCTATACTCAGAAAACTATAAAACACTGATGAAAGAAATCAAAGATAACATAAACAGATGGAGAGATATACCATGCTCCTGGACTGGAAGAATCAATATTGTGAAAATGACTATACTACCCAGAGCAATCTACAGGTTCAATGCAATCCCTATGAAATTACCAATGGCAGTTTTCACAGAACTAGAACAAGAAATTTCACAATTTGTATGGAAACACAAAAGATCCAGAATAGCCAAAGCAATCTTGAGAAAGAAAAACAGAGCTGGAGGAATCAGGATCCCAGACTCCAGACTATACTACAAAGCTACAGCAATCAAGACAGTATGGTACTGGCACAAAAACAGAAATATAGATCAATGGAACATGATCAATAGAAATATAGATAGAAAGCCCAGAGATAAACCCACGCACATATGGTCACCTTATCTTTGACAAAGGGGGCAAGAATATACAATGGAGAAAAGACAGCCTCTTCAATAAGCGCTGCTGGGAAAAATGGACAGCTACATGTAAAAGAATGAAATTAGAACACACCCTAACACCATACACAAAAATAAACTCAAAATGGATTAAAGACCTAAATGTAAGGCCAGACACTATAAAACTCTTAGAGGAAAACATAGGCAGAACACTCTAAGATATAAATCACAGCAAGATTATTTTTGACCTACCTCCTAGAGTATGGGAAATAAAAACAAAAATAAACAAATGGGACCTAATGAAACAAAGGAAACCATAAACAAGACAAAAAGACAACCCTCAGAATGGGAGAAAATATTTGCAAATGAAGCAACTGACAAAGGATTAATCTCCAAAATATACAAGCAGCTCATGCAGCTCAATATCAAAAAAACAAACAACCCAGTTCAAAAATGGGCAGAAGACTTAAGTAGACATTTCTCCAAAGAAGACATACAGATGGCCAACAAATGCCTGAAAAGATGCTCAACATCACTAATCATTAGAGAAATGCAAATCAAAACCACAATGAGGTATCATCTCACACCGGTCAGAAAGGCCACCATCAAAAAATCTACAAACAATAAATGCTGGAGAGGGTGTGGAGAAAAGGGAACCCTCCTGCACTGTTGGTGGGAATGTATATTGATACTGCCACTATGTAGAACAGTGTGGAGGTTCCTTAAAAACCTAAAAATAGAACTACCATATGACCCAGCAATCCCACTACTGGGCATATACCCAGAGAAAACCATAATTCAAAAAGACACATGTACCACAATGTTCATTGCAGCACTATTTACAATAGCCAGGACATGTAAGCCACCTGAATGTCCATCAATAGATGACTGGATCAAGAAGATGTGGCCCATATATACAATGGAATATTACTCAGCCATAAAAAGGAACAAAATTGAATTATTTGTAGTAAGGTGGATGGACCTAGAATCTGTTATACAGAGTGAAGTAAGCCAGAAAGAGAAAAATAAATACCGTATGCTAACACATATATATGGAATTTTAAAAAGCAGTACTGATGAACCTACTGGCAGGGCAGGGATAAAGACGCAGACATAGAGAACAGACTTGAGGGCACGGGGGGAGAGGAAGGGGAACCTGGGATGAAGTGAGAGAGTAGCATTGACATATATACACTACCAAATGTAAAACAGATAGCTAGTGGGGAGCAGCTGCATAGCACAGGGAGATCAGCTGGGTGCTTTGTGACCACCTAGAGGGATGGGATAGGGAGGGTGGGAGGGAGGCTCAAGAGGGAGGGGATATGGGGATATATGTATACATATAGCTGATTCACTTTGCTGTACAGCAGAAACTAACACAACACTGTAAAGCATTTATACTCCAATAAAGATGTGAAAAAACAAAATAAACAGCCCTGAGAGATCAACATCATTAACCCTTTTCCAGTCAAATAACTGAAGCCCTAAATGGTTCAAATTCTCACCAGGTAAGGAAGTAGGGAGTGGAGTGGGGTCAGGTGAGCTGGGCTTGGAAGCCGTGCCCTCCTTTCTAAGCATATCAGTCCCAGCTCAGGTCCAAAGAGTATAGTCCCTTCTTGTTCTTTGGGTATTCTGAAAGACAGATGGTCTCACTTGCGTTGCTTTGTATGACTGGCATTTTTATTGAATTAGTGACAAAAAAATTTTGACTCATTCCCAGCTGGATAATTTCAAAAATACCAAACTGAAAAGAATGATATCTCATAAATTCAGGCAAATGGGCATTAAGGAGGTTAAGCTAGCTGTCCTTTTAATATACTGAGTATTAGCATTTTCCAGGGCTTCAGGCTGTTAATGTAGTTTCAGCTCCGAAGGCTAACGCCTTTCATTAAAACTCTTTTATTCATTCTGCTTTGTTATAATAAAAAAAGTCTTAAGTTGTCACATGTAATGATTATAGAAGGTTTTCAACTCTGGGGAGAGAAAGGCTCAGGAAAGGCAGGCACAGTTTTCAAAGGCCACATACTGCTTACCTCAGTATAAAACAAAAACAGCTGTAACCAACGATTTACATCAAAAAATAAGTTTAATTGTACAGACTGTTGATTTAGGAAACTCTGAATATCGAAAGGCTCCTTAATTATTGTACAGTCAGAGGCCCAAAGAATTCTAGGCTAGCTGATTTTAGTCACTGATGGGATAAAGGTTGTCTTAGTTTATTCAGTTGCTATAACAAAATACCATAGACTGGGTGGCATATAAACAACAAAAATGTATTTCTTACAGTTCCGGAGGCTGAAAGTCTGAGATCAGGATTCCAGCATGGTCGGGGAGGGCCCCCTTCCATGTCGCAGATTTCTCCTAGTATCCTCCTGTCGTGGAAGGAGCTAGGGAGCTTGGTGGGGTCTCTTTCATAAGAGTAATAATGCCGTTTATAAGGGCTCCACCCTCATGATTTAAGTACCTCCCAAAGGCCCCACCTCCTAATACCATCACCTTGGGTATTAGGATGCCAACATATGGACTTTGAGGGGACACAAACATTCAAACCATAGCCAAGGGCATATTCAATAGCAACAATTTGTTTTTACTTGAGTTGAGGCTTGGATTAAAAAAGCAAAGCAGTACACCGAAAGGAGTGAATTTTACTGCATGTAAATTTTAAAATAAATTTAAATAACTGCCTAGCGATCAGCAGCGTAATGTGATTTGGTGCTAAGTCCTTTGGCTACGGACCTAGGGTTCCTTAGATTGCTTCAGACTAGGACAGGAGCATAGAAACCAGAGAAAAGACGTGAGGAAAAAGTAGCCCCACTGTGGAGTTTGGAAGACTGCAAAGCAGCAGAAAAATTTCCTTCCCAGTCATTAAAATCTAGTTTAAAAATACAAAGAATGATATCCAGTTTTTAAGGATAGAAGAAAATGTGCACCCTCACATACTGAGAGTGTATTAGTCAGGATTCTCCAGAAAAAAAAAAATGCCGACCAAAAAAAAGAAAAGTAAAGCACACAAGTCTGGGGTACGTCACCTGTCTTACTTATCTCTCCAACAGCCTTAGTGTCTATCATCTTGCAATCTACATAGCAGACACTGAGTTAATGTTTGTGGAATGAACTGCAAGGATGAGAAGGAGATGGGAACTACCATTTCAATGAAAGAATGTCAGTTCACCTCACTCAAGTCCACAGGTACACCTACTGGACTATTGTTTTGGGGAACACTTTCTGTAGCAGCATGGCAATCTCCCCCACTTCCTTCAAGCTTCTGATCAAATGTCACCAAAGAGGAGATATGCAACATAGTGAGAACTCTGACAATGCTTCATCACAGCAGATGTAGAACGTGTCTTTGGAAAGGTTAAATGTGAAAACTTCTCTTGAAGGTAATTTGGCAATGTCTGTCAACATCTTGAATGTGCATGCTTTTATCCTATAGACAAAACATGTAATTTATCTGCCCACGTGTATAAAGATGTGCAAAGATGTTCAATGCTACGATTTTGTGATTGTAGAAAAGAACCTAAATATCCACCAGTAGGGGAATAGTTAAACCAGTGATGTTACAACCCCGCTATGGAATGCTAGGCTGCTGTGTCACAGAGGAAGGCCAATCTACATGTAGCAATGTGAAAATGAATCCAACTTATGTATTAAATGAAAAAAGCAAGTTGCATAAGAGTCATTTTTGTTTAAAAAACACATATCTGTATACTTATATGTATATTTCCTACTGCTTGAATTGCTTAAAATATGGATATATTACCTTTGCATTAAAAGTTTTAAACACATTTAAGATATTATCTAATGCATACTTTTCTAAGCATAGATGACTGCTTTTAAATTCACAGTTAACAGTGTTTTAAATCATAACTCCTACTCCTTCCTACACATAAGCCCTACAGTTCTTAGGTTATTTTTTACCTTTGATAATAAAAGTTTCTGACAATGTAAAAAAAAAAAAAGATACTCATCTTTCAAGCACTTGGCCATACTTGAAACTCCCAGGCTTTTCAGTCTATTTTGCTTTATAATCTATTTGTTCAAATGCTGAGGGATATTGATTTATCTCGAGGTACATATTTTAAAATAAGCCAGCACAAAACAAACCAACATAGTACATAAAGCAACTGATAAATCAAGTTTAGCTACTCTTCTCATGTATATATTGTCTCAACATTGAGCCACTGAATAAAGTTTAGGAAGTAGTCTAGCTGTTGGAAAAGGTAAGGATTTTAAAATCAGGTCTTAGTTTGAATCCTGTCTCTGTCCTGAGTATGACTTACTTTCTCTGAGCCTTAGTCTCTCCATCTGTAAAACGTGTTTCTTGTGAGGATTACCCACACTGTTATAGACAGAATGTCTCTGTTCCCCGCCCCCCCCCACAATCTATTTGTTGAAGACCTAATCCCCAGTGTGACTGCATTTGGAGATAGGGCTTATAATGAAGTAATTAAGGTCATAATTAAACGAGGTCATAACAGTGGGGCCTTGATTCGATAGGGTTGGATTTCTTATGAAAGTACATAACAGAAAAAACACTTTTCTCCCTTTTGCTGCCATGTGAGGATACAGTGAGAAGGCTACAGTGTGTACGCAGGAAAAAGCTCTCACCAGAAACAGCACTGTCAAACTGAGCTGGATATGAACCCTAGCTTTGCAACCCAGTCATTGGGAGTCAGTTTCTTTAACCACTTGAGCATTATTTCCCTGGTCTGTGAAATGGGTATAAAAATATCTACCTTCCACGTTGTGAGAACATGGAGGAAAAGTACTGAGGTCATGTTGGTACATTGCAAGTGCTCAAAAAATGATTTCTATTGCTGTATTTATTATGGATGTCCAATATAAAACCTCAGAGTTGCTACCAGGTTAAAAGAAAATCTCTTCCCAGTGAACATTTGGATATATCCATAAAAGGGCAGATGCAGATACCTGTCTAGTTACACTCAGTCCAGGGCTTGACCCCCGGAGGGCACCCAGTTATGTCTGCCGCCCAAACATTCCAGTAGCTTAGCTTCACTGGCTGGCACTGAAGAGGTACAGGTTATGGGATTAATCTCCAAACAGTCCAATTAGCTTCTAGAAAGATCTCTGATTAGTGGCTTGGACTGACAGGGCACCTTGAGACCAACACTTGCAGAAATACTAGAAATACTTGTGTGAGCACATCCATCCATGCAACTCCTTCAGGGCTGGCAGCCTCATAAGGAGGCTTCAGCAATGCCGGGTATGGGTTAGGATATAATCCCAATGTCATAACCTGAGATCCGCTTCTTTCCCAAAGCCATGCTGGATCTTCCTCTGCAGCTACTCTGCCTGCAAATGCTAAGTGCACTTCACACACAAAACCATGGTTCTGATCATGAAACAGAGGGACTGACTGCCAGGGTCACTTTTTATTGCAGGCCCAGCTGCCCTCCCATCTGCCTGTCAGGCTGGAGAAAAGGCCGAGAGCTGAAAATGGGAAAATAATACAGCCCCAACTGTTAGGAAATCTTGATTTTTTTTCTCAGTTGTCATTCTGTGAGTAAAACCTAGGAATTAATCTGTGACCTCTTTGCTTTTTTTAATTTCAGAAATGGGCAAAAGCCACAGGGAAGTATCCCTTACACCACCCCAGGCCCGACTGCTACAGAGGAAGGCAACAGTGACTCTAAAGTCACATAAGGATGGAGTATTTTGGAAGTCTTAAGATGTGACTGGTGTTTAGAAAATAAAAAAGCCGAATATGGTTCCAAGCAAACACTGCACATCTGTGCTGCTCTCTGGGTGGTACTCTGGTCCAAGCATCCAGGCCTGGTGGTCTTTGGTTCTTGAGTCTGAGCAATGAAGAAAACAGAGCTCTATCAATCCAGGTCCTCTGGGTTTAGAATTCTCTTTTAGAATTCTCAGTACCTTTTATGTGAATGCCCTTTTGCATCGTATCTCAACACTGCTGACCTAAGGGTATCAGAACCAATGCTTTTGATGTCCTTCAGCCCCAAAATGCTTCAACAGCAGAATCATTTCCATTCCCTTTTGTTTCAACACTCTCTTCAGTCATCCAGCCCATCACTCCCTTGCACCTTTTGACCAGGTCTTATTTCTAGTGATGATCTACGAAAGAATTTTATAGAGAACGCTGCTTGCTGCACAGGGTACGGAGTCTAGCACAGTCCTCAGTACACAGCTTGGCGCCCAGATTTGAACAGGTGTTCAGGAAGTGTTGATGAGCAAAAAACATGCATAGAGGAAATCTATCCCCTAGCTACTTCTGAAGTGACCCTAGTATCCCTCTCCAGTTTTCTTGATATAAAAATCCTCTGGGGCTTCCCTGGTGGCGCAGTGGTTGAGAGTCTGCCTGCCGATGCAGGGGACACGGGTTCGTACCCCACTCCAGGAAGATCCCATGCCGTGGAGCGGCTGGGCCCATGAGCCATGGCCGCTGAGCCTGCATGTCTGGATCCTGTGCTCCGCAGCAGGAGAGGCCACAACAGTGAGAGGCCCGCGTACCGAAAAAAAAAAAAAAAAAAAAAATCCTCTGACTTGTGGTTTGCAGCAGTTCTCCAAAGCCATATGGGTCCCTGCCTCTATGAAGATTACACTTTAATGAGAGAGACAGAAAAAAACAAACAATTTTTTCCCATTTCAGGTGATAAATCCATGAAAAAAAACAAAAGAAAGTAAGGTAATGGAGAAGAAAGCGGTGGGGTGAGGTTATTTGAATTAGGGTGACACAGGCAAGGCTCTCTGAGGAAGTGACATTTGAGCAGAGACTGTATAGAACAGTCTGCCAGTCAGTTTGAACCATGCAAAAAATGTCTCTAGAATTAAAATACACGACAATGGAAATACAAAACATCCGAGATATTAAATTGATTAAAAAGGCTCTTGATACACAATGTCCTGAAAGTGGTAAAAGTACTCATTTATATTGGACTTTAGTAAGTAAAGTATACATAATGTATTCTTTACAGTTTTAACAAAAGAATAATAAAATAGAGGAAGGAGAAAGGATGTAATAATAATAACTCATCAAAAAGGTAGCAAAAAAGAGAAAGAAAGAACATTTAATTGGAAAGACAGAAAACAGCATGATGATTTAAACCCAAATATATCCATAATTACATCAAGTATACATTGACTAAATACTCCAATTAAGAGACAAAGATTGTAAACAAATGACTGCAAATAAAACCCAATCATACACAGTTTACAAGGGACACACTTTGCATATAAGGGAATGAAAAGATGGAAAGCAAAGGGTAGAAAACTGCAGACAAAACTTAACCAAGGGCTTCCCTGGTGGCGCAGCGGTTGAGAGTCTGCCTGCCGATGCAGGGGACACGGGTTCGTGCCCCAGTCCGGGAAGATCCCACATGCCGCGGAGCGGCTGGGCCCGTGAGCCATGGCCGCTGAGCCTGCGCGTCCGGAGCCTGTGCTCCGCAACGGGAGAGGCCACAACAGTGAGAGGCCCGCGTACCGCAAAAAAAAAAAAAAAAAAAAAAAAAAAAAACTTAACCAAAAGAAGGCTGGTATAGCTATGTTAAAATTAGATAAAGTAGACTTTAAAGTCAGAAGAATCACTAGAAATCAAGAGGACCATTTCACAAAAATGAAAGGGTTATCTCAGCATAATGATATAATAATGCTCGATTTGTGTGTTTAATAACATAACTTCAAAATATACAAAGCAAAAATTAACAGAAGTAAACAGAGAAACAGAAAAACTACAACCATAGTGGGAGATTTTGATGTACTTCTCCCTGCAAATGATAGAAAGAGAAGACAAAAAAAAAAAAAAATCAGTATTGAAATAACTGAACATTTGAAGAATGTGATAAACAAGGATGCCCGCTGGTTTTTCCTCTATACTGCATTGCACCCGAGGTCTGAGCCAGGCTCATCCAGGCTCATTTGCAGGAACAGGGGTAAGAAGACAAATGGAGCCTACATTCCCCACACATAAACATGAAAACATTACAAATCAAGTTATGAAACTGTCAAAATATGTTCCGTCCTCCTGCCTTGACAAATAAACCTTTATAATGACAAAAAAGTACAAAGCTAAGATTTATATATGACTTAAAACTGGCAAAATATTAAAGATGATTAAATGTAATTATTATAGTACATGTCAGGTGCTCTGTTGATGGGCTGGCCATGTTTGAATAAGTCAAAAAATGAAGGCAAGAAAAATCCATCAATTTTCACATATTTATTCCATAAAATTATTTTTATACTACCTTTATTTTAGCAAATTTCACACGTTGTTATAGTCAAGATTTTCATATAATTGGTACTATCGACAGTAATGATTTAGAGGATTAAAAAATAAAATGCAATTGCATTCAAGGTATGTAAATTAATATATTTTTATAAAAAATAAAGAAAATATAAAATACCAAAACATTTTTGTTTTCAAAAATACTACTTTTCTTCTAAAATATTCAAAATTATATATTAAAACTGACGGCAAGATACAAGTAAATTAGTGAATCTCAAAATTTTAAATTACTTAAGAAACCTGATATTTTATATTTAATTTTTGAAAATTTAATAAATTTTATTAAATATTTTTATGCATGTAAAATATTTTCAACTCTATCATTCAGTGTCCTTCCAAATGCCAATGAAGTGAATCAGTAAGAGGCACCACATATGTTAGGTCTAGAATTATATGTATGCAAATTTAAGAGTAATATAAGTTGTTTCCTACTGTAAAATGTTCCTTAGCTGGGATATGCAATTGATGCAAAAATGTTGCTAATTTACGCATAACTTGCTATTTCCCAGAAATACAAATAAGAGTACAAGAGAAGTAAGAAAACAGAAGCCCAAACTACTGGGAAACAATACTTTATTATACAAGGAAGCTATGCATTCATGCTATCTAGGAAGAAAGGTTTGTTAACTTAATTAATTTGCCTTTACTTAAGTGCTCTTGCCACTCCAACCTCCTCTCACTACAAAGCAGTGTTAGTTCCCATTATCAACATGAACACAACTTGCAAATTGTCATGGAATCTGGATGCTATCACCTTTGTTTCAAAGACAATGCACAAGACGTGGAGAACCATTTTCCTGGAGGGTGGATGATGTTAGGGTAAAAGCGAATATTTAGAGTAACAGATCTCAAGTAAGAGAGAAGCCCATGCATTTTAAAATAAATTTATTATGTTCAGTATATGTTTATGATATGCTGGTCTAAAAGAGGTATTGGTCTTAACCAGTGCAATAAAGCAAGAAAAACAAATGAATGGTATAAAGATTAAAAGGGAAGAAACAAAGCTGTTGTCATTTGCAGACAACATGAATGCATATGTAGAAGAAAAATTATCTTCAAAGAAACTATTTGAATTAATAACTGAATTTAGCAAATCAATTACATTTCCATATATTCAAAAAAATAAAATAAAAAATTTAAAAATTATTGCAGTCAAAATAGCATGAATCTATAAAAATCATTCATCTAGAGATAAATCCAATAAAAGATATGCAAAGCCTCTATGAGGAAAATGAAATTATTTAGAGAAACTGAAAAGTCTAAATCAATGTAAAGATACAAAATGCTATGGATAGAAGATTCTATATCGCAAAGAAGTAATTTCTACTCAAATTACAGACTGAATGCAATCCTAATCAAACTCCTACCAGGCAGTTTGGAAATTAATAAGCTAATTTCAAATTTATATGCAAGTTAAAAAGGCCAAGAATAACCAAGAAAGTTCTGAAGAACAAAGTTCAAGAATGTACACCATCAGATGTCTTAGTCCTCACTACAGTCAAAATAACATGGCATTCACACAAGGATATACAAATAGAAAAACTATAAACAAATTCATACACATAAAATCACTTGATTTATGACAAAGATGAAACTATAGTGCAGTGAAGAAATAATAATCCTTTGAATAAATGGTGCCAGGTCAATTGGATATCCATATAGGGAAATAGAATCTTGACCCTTACCTCACATCATAAACAAAGTTCAATTGCAGGTGGATTGTTGACATAAACGTGAAAAGTTAAAAAAAACCCCACAAACTTCCAGAATATAACATAGGAGAATATCTTTATCACACTGGGATAGGTAAAAGTTTCCTAAACAAGACACAATGAGCACTAACTTATAAAGTCTGATAAATTGGACTACATTAAAAACTAAGAACTTTTATGATCAAACACAATATTAAGAGAATGAAATGGCAATCTACAAGGGGAGAAGACATCAGCAATGTTTATGTCTGACTCATATCCAGAATATATGTGAAGAACTCCTACAGATCAGTAAGACAAAAGGCAGACAACCCAATAAAAGCATGTAAAAGACTTGAACAGACTCTTTACAAAATATACCCAAATAGCCAATTAAGCATCAGAAAATGTGATCATCAAGGAAACAGAACTTAAAGTGATAATGAAACTCCATGACACACTTACCAGAATGTTTAAAATGGAGAATTCAGACCATGCCAAGTGTTGACAAGAATACGGAACAACTGGAACTAGTGGGAGGAAAACTGGCCTCATCACTTTGAAAAACTGTTAGGTGGTATTTATTAAAGTTGGACCTATGCATATTATAAGACCCCAAAATTCGTTTCTTGATATATACCCAAGAGAAATGTGTACAAATGTGTACCACAAGTCATGTACAAGTATATTCATAGCAACATTATTTGTAACAGCCAAAAGCTGGAAACAACTCAGCTGTATATGAATGGCAGAATACATGAATAAATTGTGGTATATTCATACAATAAATTACTACAGAGTAATGAAAATAAATGAACTATGGCTACATGCAACATGGATAAATCTCACCAACAATGTGGAGAAAAAGAAGCCAAACTCAAAAAAGTGCATACTCTATGAGTCCATACATACAAAGTTCAAAACAGGTGATAGTGGTCACTCCTTTGGGAAAGGGTGGTGAGAGGACCTGGGAGAGTACTATAAAAGGGTGCAAATGCTTGTAGTATTCTTTTTTCTGATCTCGGTGGCGTTTACATGAGTGTGTTCGATTTTGGAAATTCATCAAGCTGTAAGTAAACATAATGAATTATTATGAATGAAATTATATAGTTCAATGGGAAGATGGAGGCATGGAGAGGGGGTACAGCAGGCTAAATAAAACATAAGTAGCCAAACAATTATGACTGCTGTAGTTGAGTGTTGGGTAGGGTGTTCACTGTGCTATTCTTTGTATTTTAGTTACATTTAAAATTTTCCATTATAAAAAGGGCCAGAAAATAAAAGAACTATCCATAGAGACCTACGACAGCCTCGTGATTGTTTACTGCCCTCTCTGAATCACAGTTTCACTGGCTCTACCTGAAAGTAAATAAACACAGATAAAGCTAAATGTCATTTGAGGACAATGAAATGATGCTACATTTTGTATGCCTTTCCTGGCACCCAGAGTGCTACCTCTCCCTTTCTAAGAGCTCACAGGTTTGGTTTCTGCTGCTGCCAGCTAACCTTTTTGCCTGAAAATTTTTGTGCCAGTGATTAAGCTATTTACCTCTCAGCTCAAACCTGCCGTTCTATATATATTCCAACTTTCTGAAGCTGGGGATGGGGCTCTGCAAACTATGGTTTTTTTTGAGGGCGGGGCATGCTGCACAGCTTGCAGGATCTTAGTTCCCCAACCAGGGATTGAACCCAGGGACAGGGAAGTGAAAGTGCAGAGTCCTAACCACTGAACTGCCAGGGAACTCCCTGCAAACTATGCTTCTGGTTTGCCAACAGGCCTTCTGATTCTGCCAAAAAGAGGCATGAGAGGGAGATGGGAAGTCTGTAAGAGGCAGAAGGAAGAAAGAACTTGCTCCTTCCTTTTCTATTTCCTGGGCACTTCCTGTCAGTTTCTTGATCCTTTGAGTTTCACCCCAGGGGTGGCAGTCCCTTCCCTTCCCAGCAGCTGAATCCAGCGTGCCCTTTCTCACAGAACCAGCCTCACTGTCCTCGGCTCAAAGATGGGAGCATCAGGGCAGCAGCCCCCTCCTCCAAGTTTCTAAGTTTTAATAATTCTAGCCTTTTCCCTTTGTTTCCCCAGTCTTAGCAGTGGCAGCTGTTTCCTGAAATTCTACCTCCCTGGTACCTTAAAGTTCTCTTACACTTTAGATAATTAACAACTTTCTGCCTGGTTAACCATTCTTTATGTCAAGCTCGCTCTGTTCAAGCATCAGGTGAGATTTCTGCCGACTACTGGATCCTGACTGATACAACCTTCCAGAGTTATATTCCGTCCTTGCTGCCTCTATGCTTGACATAAAAGTATTGATTATTTTCTCTCACTGAACATACCTTTGTCTTTAACAAAAAAAAATCAATAAACTCTTCTTCCTACGTTCACCTCAGATAAGCAGAAAAACAATTTCAATTATTCAAGTATTCGGCTATCTCAATTCTTTTTTTTTAATGACTATTGAAAATTAAATAATTGAGTTTTGCCTTAACAATTCAGTCATTCACACGGTGTATAATGGGATAATTTTTGACAGTGTATCTGAGCTTTAAGTCACATGTCTCTCACATGTTTACATTACTTCTCTCAAATCTTCCCATTGTGAATGAAACTGATATGGCAATATTGAAATTGAGGCAGAAAAGCCGAATTCCATCCCAAAGGCAAGTGTCATCAAAGTGTTGATGTCATAAGTATGTGGAAGCTATACTGTAGGTGCTTAATTTAAAAGCAGATGAGGGGCTTCCCTGGTGGCGTAGTGGTTGAGAATCTGCCTGCTAATGCAGGGGATACGGGTTTGAGCCCTGGACTGGGAAGATCCCACATGCCGCGGAGCAGCTAGGCCCGTGAGCCACAACTACTGAGCCTGCTCATCTGGAGCCCGTGCTCCACAACAAGAGAGGCCGCGATAGTGAGAGGCCCGCGCATCGCGATGAAGAGTGGTCCCCGCTTGCCACAACTAGAGAAAGCCCTCGCACAGAAACGAAGACCCAACACAGCCAAAAAAAAAAAAAAAAAAGCAGATGAGAGGAAAGTTGCGTATTATATGAATTAGTGTTGCCCAAAACAGAGAGCAAGTTATTGGGAATTTAGTCAAAATGTGCTGTGGAAAGATCGACAGGTATTATCCTAAGGAAAAAAAAAAAATCAATGTTTTTCTGTAAGTAAATCTCTAAATAAATTTGAGACATACCCTAATCACAGCCATCTCAGTTACTCTGTTTAATAATACGTGATATTTGTACATAAGAAGATCCCTCCCCAAAGCATGTTCATTAGTGTGACCGCCCCCCGAATTCTCACATCAGCCATATGGAATAGAGCTGTATTATTACTACCCTTCTCTGTGCTCCCTCCTCTATACCCGCTGTCTAGATTTTTTTAAGTCCAGGGACGTTGGAACCTTTTCTTAGTTCAAGTGTATAAAAGTGGCCAAAGGAACTTGACCCTGGTTTTCTGATTCACAGCCTGGTTCTCCTTTCATACAGGTGCCCTAGCTAGCATTACAACATGTCTCCTTTCAGAAGCAAGGCAAACTAAGAAGTAACCTATAAAAGGAATCAGTGAACTTATTCCCTACCCTGCTCAGCACACAAACCTGTCCTCAGGAATGTCTCCTCATAGGACATTGAGTCAGTTGGTTTCTATGGGCCACAAATGTACCTCTAATAGTGAGACAGCAGCACTACCTTAGGAATGGATGACAGCTTCACGGAACCATCCTGCTGCATTTGGAGGGAAACAACTGAGACCATTTATTAACAGATGGAATTTTCAACAGGACATGGAGATTTCCAAATAAAACCAGAGAACGCTTTTGTTTCAATGAAAACCTTAAAACATTTTAAATGTCTCAGATTTTTTCTCGTAAGTCAGAAAAACCTGTTATTTTGAAAAATAGAGGAATTCTGTGCTTAACACCTTTCTTTCAAAGCAACAGCATGCAAAAATTAAAAAGTCAAAATCAGTATTGGGCTAAGAGAGCAGTTAGAGCTAAGCTGGATAATTACTGCTGAGGTTATGTCATAGGGTCAATCAGTTTACCACTTCTGTTCATGGGAAGTTGATAATGCACTGATTTGTAATTCACCTTACAAATTATACAGAATTTTAATCAGCTGCTTTTTAGGGAAACAGTATTTGAAATACAGGTGACACCGATTTTCTACATTTTTTAAACGATCATTTACTGTGCTGTAAGCATAACTTGGAAGAATGAAGTGTTTTCCTTCAGTGGCATTTCTCAGACTTCGCCACTGTCCCCAAGCCAAGGACAGGATGGGTGTGGGCTAGGGCTGGGTGGAGGCACATAGCCCAAAACAGTTACTATGGAGCAAAATTTCTTTGAATTTGTGTTATATGCAACAAAGAGAGGGATTTTTGCATTCCATAATCCGTTCTTGTTTGCTTAATATAAAAATATTCTAAATTACTTGCTAGGTAAATTATTTAACTGCTGCCCCGGTCTAAAATAGCTACCAAGAAAATTATGCTCAGATTCTAGGATTCTGTTTGTCCTAAGGCATGCTACTGTCTCTCCTAATTCAAAAAGCATGGAAATTTAGGCACAGTTCTTAGTGCTCTAAAAATGCTCTACAGGGCATATGGGACAACAGCATGAATGGATTGATGCCTTGTTTTGGTGGCTTGCAGGTAAGGAGGATACTCCCTAGCTTGATTAACCCATCCCTAAACTGTACGGTTGTGTTTATTTGATTATTCAGTGGTTTAAAATGAGGATGGCTTCACCCCCTTCAGTCCTCATTTCCAGTGCTGGATCACTACCTCAACACCCGTGCAGCGCGGTGTTGCTGGAGGGGAAAGCCACAGTGTATTTCATTTCAAATGGGCTCAGAGAGCTGCTCTGCCATGCTTTCCTGCTTCATGTCAATTGCCCAGAACATTGCACAGCAGTCCAGCCAAACCTTCTCTTCTTTACCCAAGGACAAAGCCCTCTTCCCCCAAGAAGAAGGTCTTGTCTACGTTACCAAGAAGATCTACTCTACTCCTGAGAAGATCAAGACCACCATCTTCAATTCAAAATACCTCTTTCTTTACTTCCATCTTATTTTCTTTCTTCCTTACCATACTGGGGGACAGATGTTCCCATTCCTTCCCCAAATCAACCTTCCCACTTGTGTCCTTGATTCCATCTCCTCCTTCCTCTTGTTGGACCTTGCTCATGTCATGATCACAACTCGCCAGCATCTCCTGTTCTTCTCTGTCCTCAGACTAGAAGTGTGCAGGTTCCTCTTTTTGCATTTTGCGGTTGCAAACTCATCTGTTCATAGAGATCTGCTGGGTCATCTAAAGGATGGAAGGGTTAGGTGGGGCTGATTAACCCCAAAGCTTATGTCTCAGAAAAAGGGAGCAGCTGTCACTTGGTTCAGCCGACTGTTGTCATGGGGGAATACAGACCACATCTGATTTCTGAAAAGCAGACAGGAATCTAGATTTCCATATGAAATCTGATAACTTTTAAATGGTGGACACTAATTTAAAAGACTGAACAACTCAAAAGATCAGTTGAGTGGGCCAAATACCTCGTGGGCCCCAACCACAACCTCTCGTTTAAACATTCATTTGATTCTGCTTCCTATTTGAATGTTATTTCACTCTCAGAACTTCCCAAACACCTAGTCTGTAACTGTTATTCTTTTCCACATCCACGACTCTCTCGCCAGCCAACTTCCGTATGTTTTCCACTCTGCTGAAAGCGTACTCCTGAAGGTCACCAGGAAGCTTCTAGTCACCAAATACTCCAGAACGCCTGTGTGATAATACATACTTTTGTACATCCTTAAAACAGTGGTTCTCAAAGGGATCCCAGGAGAAGCAAAGCGATATCAGCATCACCCGGGAACCTTCTAGAAATGCAGAATCTCATGCCCCTCCCAAGACCTACAAAATCAGAAACTCTGGGGGTGAATCCAGCAATCTATGTGTTAATAAGCCCTCCAGGTGATTCTGATGCCTGCAGGTTTGAGAACCACTGCCCTAAAATATACCTACTTGTGAATCCATGGAGGAGGAAGAATTCTACGTGCGGGGAATTAATCTATCTCTCCGTATCTTGCCCTACAACTGCAATCCCTCTTCTACATGTCAGGGAATGTCTCTGCATTGATGGAGCACTCTTTGTTAAAGGATTTTCACATTTTATCATCTACTTTCTGGGTAAGAATCCTACATGTTAGGCAGAGCAAGCCGAACAAGCTTATTATCCCCATCTGGCCATCTTACAAATGTGAACACTAGCAATAAGAGGTTAAGTGATTTTCTTAAAATCACAGTTAGTACAATGTCAGAGTTAAGACCATTAATCTGGTTTCCTGACATAAATCGCAGCCTTTTCTTTTTGTCTGTGTTTCAGAAATAGCATTTTTTCCTTCCTGTAAGAGTCAACTACATTAGCTGCAGAAAAGCTGGTAAGCACAGAAACTACAACAGAAGAAACCAAAAAATCACCCAGAATTCCATCATCTGTTACTGTGCCTTTTCTTTACCTCTTTTTTTTCTTTAAGTGCATGAGCCCACACCCGCACAGGTGCAGCCCTCTTTTCTGTCGCACGATATTGTCAGGAGATAAGCAGCTCCCTTGTCCTCAGAGCCTATGCTAACTTTCTGGAGAGATCATAAATGAAAAACTTCAAGAATTATTTTCTCTATTTATTGTTCATCAAAGTTATAAGTAACTCCGAAAGGAGATGCAAAACCTAAATGAAAGGATAACCGTAATAGAATCCAATAATAAAAACACCCTTCATTACCATAACAGCCTAGCATGTCAATAAAATTGAGACTGCTCCTGCAATAAGCCAAAAATTAGAAAATATACCCAAGGGCATGCAATGGGAAACTTTTAATTTTTTATGGACCCAGAGAATTAGTTTTCCCTGATTCTGGCATTCCTCTAAAATCCAGTATTCCCTTCCTCACTTCCTTAATTCACATACAAAATTAAAAAGCAAAGGCCCAAAAGCCTGAAGAAGATTCACGGGGAGGCCAACCGAAGTGCTATTTCAGACAAAGAACCTTTTTTTAGTGCACTTGTGGATATTTATTTTTAGCCACACTTGGTTATCTCATTGGTTAGCAAGAACGTTTGCAAAGGTGTTCTGAGTTCCTTTGGGGGTTTCTTGTAAGAGTTCCTAACCTGCTGGACCTTCACTTCAGAATGAAGCAATGAAATCAACAGTTTTATTTCAGAGCAGTGTTTGTAGGGAAAAAAGCCTCCTAACAAGAACAATCCCATTTGTGGAGTGTCTGCTGTGTGCCGGTACTGCGCTGGCACTCTCCAGATCGCTGCTGTAACCTCTTTCTCAAATTATGAAATATTTTAAACATTCAAAGAGATATAGCAAATACAATGATCACCAGTGAATCCACTGCCTGACTTATTCAGATTTTAACATTTTGCCATGTTGACACTGATTTGAAAGAAAGAAAATATTAAAGTTGAAGCCCCTCATACTCTCCCACCCCATTCCCCTCTCTTCTTTTCCTCAACCCCTTTGCTATTTATCATTCCCATGCACTTTTTTAAACCTTTCCTTTCTCTCTCTCCCATTATGTGTATATATATATATATGTATATGTATATGTCTAAAACATTTCTATAAATGGTTTCATAATATACATATGCAACTTGCTTTTTTTGCCCTATGTTATATTATGCAAGTTGATCCTTTATACATAACCTCTTTAAGTCTCAATTTCCTCACCTGTCAGAAAGAGACAATGATGCTGCCTACAAGAGGACTAAATGATTCTGGTGAAGTGCTAGCACGATGTCCAGTATGTGATACGCATTTGATAGCAGTTAATTACAAACATTTTACTATTACCCGACACACCATGCTACCTTCCATGAGATTAGCCAAAGCAAATTCTCCTTGCCTTATTTGGCAATTAAGCTCTCCTAGGAATGCCTTACATAAACTCACGGATTTCTAGCTACTTCACATGACCCCAGGACAGAGCGGCACCATAGGCTGATTGGACACACAACGGCACAGACACACACGCGCACACCACACGCACAAAGGTTATCTGTGTGCCAGGAACCGACTGGAGCTGCTCTGTATTTACCAGTCTCACCCACACAACTCTATGCATTTCACAGGTGAGGAAACTGAAGCACAAAGAGGTTCATAAATGCTGGAGACCACAGATCTAGTCAGTGCCGCCACAGCTGGATGCTAAGTTCAGAAAGTCCTGTTCTTGAGCCTGGGCTCAGGGCTGATACTCGGCTGCTTCTCCACCTCTAAGCCTGCATAGGTTTCTCTATTTTCTGGTTTTTCAAAAGCTGCACGTTCACAAAAGAGACATGCAACAGCAAACGTCATCTGTGCTTCCCAGGGTATTTACTGAATTATTAACTAAAGACAAATACCCAGAGTCATTAGCATTGGACAGCAGCTCACACTCAGCTCAGTCGAAGCAGATGTAAATACGTTGTGCAGGAGAGCAGATCCGAGGTTTCGCCTCCCTGCCTCCCAGCAGTCCTCACAAACAAACAGGCAGATTTCCCTCTTTATCATGAGACACTGATTTCTTTATGCTCAGCCAAACAACAAACCATCATTCTCTTCCCTCTGAAACGACACGAAGGAATGACATAGGAATTTGTAAGATTGGCCTTTCGTTGATGCAGTGGGGTAGATGGTAGAAAAAACTGTTGAGGGCACCTGTGTGAGCGTGTTTAAACCTCCTATAGTCCCAGCTGAGCAGTAAGGATTTTGCAGGACGGATGCCGGATATGGCTAGTTGGTGTGAAAATTATGACCTTTGTAATTTAACCTAATTGTTCAGCAATACTGGTCAGCCTCTTTAGGTAGTCTAGGCCCAATTATTTTTTTGTTGTTCCTTTTTGTTTTTTACCAACACAGCTCAAAACATCTTCCCAGTTTCCCGATGGCGCTGGTCTAGCCATAAGGGACAAAGCATTTCTAGGTGTAAAATGAAGGAAGAATCACAAGATACAGTTCAGCCACAGTGGAGGATGATGGTAGCCCTTCATTTCAAAGGGAGAGAGCGCAGAGGAAGTGCGTTTGTGCTAAACTAAAACAACAAGAACCTGCTCCTAAAAAAAAAAACAAAAACAACCTGCTCCTCTCTGGAACAGGTTGCTGCACCAGACTGCAACTTCCCTCTCCCAAGAGCTTGTGGTACAGGATGAGACACATCTGATCAGCACAGCCAGCGGCCAGAGTTATTTCCAGATGCCATCAATAAACCTTTAAGATTCTCATGAATCAGCAGGACCAGTGTGTGCCTTCCAGACACAGAGGCAGCTCACGTCTCTTCCTTGCCCTCGGCTCAGGGTGCTTAGGTGAAAAAGGTTAAATAAACAACAACAAAAATAAAACAAGCAGCACAATCCAGACACCTAGCATCCCCTTGAGCAAAACACAGGTATTTATTCGTTCTGTTTAAAGTAGACGGGGAGGACTTCTCTGGTGGTGCAGTGGTTAAGAATCCGCCTGCCAATGTAGGGGACACGGGTTCGATCCCTGGTCTGGGAAGATCCCACATGCCGTGGAGCAACTAAGCTTGTGCGCCACAACTACTGAGCCTGAGCTCTAGTGCCCGAGAGCCACAACTACTGAGCCCATGTGCCACAACTACTGAAGTGGCGTGCCTAGAGCCTGTGCTCCACAACAAGAAGCCCCCCGCAGCAATGAAGACCCAACACAGCCAAAAATAAATATATAAAATAAAATTTTTTAAAAAATAAAGGAGACAGGGAACTAGCACATATTTTCCTTTGGTCTGTGTCACTGTCTTAATTCTATACAACCAGGATCTTTTTTTGGCTGTATTCTTATATTTGGTTGGGTGTCCTTTTTCTAGAAGGTATTCAAAGGAAAATCAAATATCACCAGCGATTAAAAAAACAAACATACACAAAGCTGAGTTTACTGCTTGTGCAGTAAGAGAGAACCAAAGCTACGTTACTCAAGAACTGAGTTCAGCTGGTCTCCCTGTGCTGAAAGCAAAAGGAGCCATTTATTTCTCATTAGGAGAGATTCTATGCATTACAAGAAATACCTGAGGTAGACTGGGTTTAGGGTAGTCAGATTTAGAAAATAAAAATACAAGATGCTTAGTTAAATTTGTATTGCAGATAAACGAAGAATCATTTTTAGTATAAGCTTATTCCGTGTAATATTTGGGACATACTTATACTAAGAAATGGTTCATTGTTTACCTAAAATTCAAACAATGCGTCATCCAGTTTTTTATCTAGCAGTCCTAATTAGGTGAGGCTCTTTCGGGTTCAGAGTCAGGCAGCAGCAGCTAGGTTACATGCCCACACGTGGGACTTGGTAACATTCCTCTTTCACAATGTCAGGTGAGGGTTGCACTGCAGTGCATTCTGCCACAGGGACCAGAAACCAAATTCTTCCATCTGGGATCACCCTTTGTCCATTAAGCCCAGTGGAATAGTATACTAATTTGGGGAGCAATGCACACAGAGTTCTCCAGGAACTCAAGCCAATACAAGAGGAATCGCAGTTACCAGTGCCTCCTGAACAAGGAGGATCTGTTGTTGGATGCTGCTGGTGTTGACTGGGGTCGGGAAGGCGGTTCAAGGAAGGCGTCTTTGACGATGACTGATTTCTAGCTTGTGAAGCTCGTTGGAGGACAAGGTTTTCACAGATATCCAGAAGACGGGAAGATTTACAGGGAAGGCTGGAAAGGCTGAGTGGGTACAACAATCCCTCTCTTCCTTCCCAGCTGCCCAGTGAACACCTCTACATAAACATCCTCCCCCTGGGTGTCCCAGAAGGCTCTCACACGCGGCATGCTCAACACTTCCCTCGTTCTCTCTTCTCCAGACCCACTTGTCCTCCGGTAATTCCTGCCTCATGTACAGCCAGCACACAAAGGCACCAACAGCCCAAGGCTGCCAGCCTCCCTCCCCCCTCAGTCAGTGAAATGCCAAGGCCTCTGAGGCTGCCTCTGAGATGTCTCTCCAGTCCCACCTCCCGCCTGTCCCTTAATTCATGCTGTCATCATTCCTCACCTCCACATCAGCAGAAAGGTCTTAATGAGCCCCCTCCCCACCCAGCCGTTTCCTCTTTTTATCTCCTCTTCTCAGAAACGCAATTCTGAGGAGGTTTCACCATTTCTTAAAAACCTAAGCGGCTTCTCACGCCTGGAGAATAAACTCCAAATTGCCTTGGGGCAGGCACACGGGTCCTTCAAGGTTTGGCAGTGATCTTCACTTCCGGCCTCTCAACGAGCACTCTCCCCCATCCACAGATGGGGCCCCACTACCAGCCAGTTGTCTGCCATCTGATGCTTGTTCAGGTCAGGAGGGCTTTGCACAGACTGTTCCTTTACCCGGCATGTCCTTCATTTACCCTGCTTTTGTCTGGCAAATCCGTCCTTCCAGACCCTGCTCAAGTGGTAGGCCTGCTCCTGGTAAGCTGTTTCCTTCTGTGTTGCAGAGTTAGCTGCTCCCTGGTCTGTGCCCCCACAGCACGCGGACCTGCCTTCATTCTAGGACTCACCAGTTCACACTGAGTGTGGCAGAGGCAGGTCTGTCTTCCCCAGAGGATGATGAGCTTTGGGGGCAGGGACTCGTTCACCACGTCTTTGAATCCCTGGGACTTTGCACAAGCACTGACTATAATGATTATAGCAGTAATGATTACTGTGCCTAATACTGGCTGAGTGCTTATGTGCTGGGCAATTTTCTAGACCCTTTATCTATTTTTAACTCCTTAATCCTGACAACAACCCTAGGAGCCCAGTGCCATTATTATCTCCATTTGATAGAAGAAACTGAGGCCAAGATGTGAAGGGCTGGCCAAAGCAGTGTGGCCAGTGGTTTCAACTCAGCTGCAAAGTAGAAGCACCTGAGAAACTTTCTAAAAATACTGATGCTCAGAGCCACCGAGAACCAATGTCTCAGCATCTGTGGTGGCAGAGCAACTAAGTCTGTGCGTCACAACTATTGAGCCTGCGCTCTAGAGCCCGCGAGCCACAACTACTGAAGCCCGCGCGCGTGCTCCGCAACAAAAGAAGCCACCGCAATGAGAAGCCCGCGCACCACAAGGAGAGTAGCCCTCGCTTGCCGCAGAGAAAGAGAGGAAACTAGAGAAAGCCCGTGTGCAGCAACAAAGACCCAACACAGCCAAAAATAAAATAAATAAATTTATTTTAAAAAATACTAATGCATGCCACAACATGGATAAACCTTGAAAAATTGTGCTAGGTGAAAGAAGCCAGTCACTAAAGACTACATATTGTATGATTCCATTTATATGAAACGTCCACAAAGAGGCAAATCTATAGAGACAAAAAGTAAATTAGTGGCTGCCTTGAGCCGAAGGAATTAGGGGGAAAGGAGGGGAGGGGTGGACTGCAAAAGAATACAAGGTTTCCTCTGGGGGAGATGAAAAATGTTCTAAAATAGATTGTGGTGATGGTTGCACAACTCTGAAAATACTAAAAACCACTGAACTATACATGCTAATGAGTGAACTGTATGAGGTGTGAATCATACCTCATAAAGCTGCTACCAAATAAAGCCGATTCAAAAGGTTAAAAAAAAAAAAAGAATCTGTGGTGGGCTGGGACCTGGAGGGCCTTATTAAAACTTCCCAGGTGATTCTAAGGTACCAGCTTTGAGGATCACTGACCTACTTGCTTCATCCTAAGAAACCTGAACCAATGTTGGGGGGAGAGGAGAGGAGCCAGAGAATGTTGGAGGGAAAAAGGGACGAGGACGCTGACAGCTGGGGGCTCCAAAGCTCTGTGGCCACGCGCCTAAGTCCCCCATCAAGCATTAGGCTGCTGTAGAGGAGTGCGGTGCCAGGCCCACCTGACATGCTGCTCTGCATCCTTCCTGAGTATTGCAGAGAGGACCACGTTCTTTCCTTAGCACATGGCTGGCTTGAGATCAGCAGTAGGAAGGGAGGCGGAGACGGCTCCTTTCCAACCTGGGTGTGCACTTTACCAGGCAACAGAGGAAGGCTCTGGCTGAATTAGACATTTCTGAGCACATGCACTATGATTCCACCTAATCTTCTCCAAGGACAGAACTGGTCCTGTTTCTCTCGGTGCACCAGCTGCTTCTCTGAAATCACTCCCTTGCCAAAATTAGAATGTGTAATGCAGTAACCGCTTTCCACGGAGTCAAAAAGTTGTCAAAAGGCAGGATTTGACCATAAGAATGTTCCTTTGATGAGTGCCTGAAAGGTATCTGGTTATGTGACATCACTGCCAGCTGCTTGCCAGGGAAGAAATAAGAACAGAAACGAGAGAGACTTGCAGAAAGCATGAGGACTTGATCCAGAATAAGGATAAGAATGCAGGGGATTTTTGTGTGTGTGTGTGGCAGATATAAAAGACCTAGGAAAGGTGAGTTACTGTAAACGTATTAGGAGGAATCAAATGTGGAGCCACGGTGGGGTTCATAGAGTGCAGGAGAGATCAATTCTGACCCCCAAACTGAGGGGTTACAGCTGGATCCCAATGAGAAAAGCCGAGGATTCCCTATGGCTGAAATAAGAACACGGTGGTATCTGCAAGGGTTATATCTGTCAGAATGATCAGCATGGTGAGTGAAGATGCTGTTTAGCACAGGCTGTGCAGCCATGCAATCCCAGGCAGCTGGATCTGGGCTCAGCCCCTCATAAGCTCTGTCACTTTGCGCAGCCTCCTTAAACTCAAAGAGCCTATTTCCTCATACGCAAAATATTCTTAATAATAAAGACCTACCTCATACAATTTGGGGAAGGAAGAAATGAAGAATCCACATCAACAATAATAGCTAATGCTTCTAGAGGGGGGTGGTGTGTGTGTGTATAAGAAATCTATTCACTTAATCTTCACAACAACCCTTGGAAATAGGTACTATTAGCATTTCACAGATGAGAAAACTGAGGAACAGAGAAATTAAGTGACTTCCCCAAGTTCATGTAGATAATAAGTGGCTAAGCCAGATTTTGCGCCAAGGCAATCTGGTGTCAGCATCTAGGCTCTTAACTGCTATACTATGCTCAAAATTCTCTGCAGGTATTAACAGAATAAATGAGGAAAAATGTCAAACGCAAGAAAAATGGAAATGCCAGAATCCCTAAGTTCTGGCTTTCAAAGGAGGAGTCCCCTAATCCCTCAGGCACCAGGAGTGGCATTTAGACCTAGATTCACTTTCTATCACACCCTCTCCTTTTCTTTGCACCCTCTGGCTGGATGGAAAAGAGCCCCATAAAAGTGCACAAAGGACCAGACAGGCACCCTGGGGCATCTGAATGTAGATTTGATGGGAAGAGTGACCCTCTTCCTAGTTTCCTTGTCACTAAAGGAGCAGGAGATGCTCATGAGTCCCTTCTGATTCTCACAACTGGCAGCTGCCAGCATCTCTCACATCAACCACACAGCTTCTTTTAGAGAAACTTTGAGAGAACCAAGCGGTCTTTCTAGCAGCAAAGGTATGTAAATGATTGAATAAATCGTATATTTGAACATGCACGCATGAAAGATACTTTTTAAAAAAAATAAGGGAAAAACTGGAGCCCCAACACTTTCTACAATACTAACAATTGAAGCTACATTACAGAGGTGAGAAAGCTCACTACTTAGCTTTCAACAAGGTAAGCCACTGCACTGAGTCCTCAGAGATTCTGAAAAAGGGGTCACACCCCTGGTGGCAGAGTAAGAGGAAGGATTCGCCTGCCTCCGAAGACCCTGCCCCACTGCCTGCCTTCCCAGAACCACAGTCCATCCCTCCTTCAAGATCGAGGTTCTCCGTGAAGATGCCCCTGTAAACACTCATTCCCCAACTAGGCTGAGTCAGGCAGTGGGGAGGAGAGTGAACACAGAGCTTGGAGTGTGACAAATTCACTGAGAGCCTGGCCAACCATCATTCTCATCATGTGACCGTGGGCACATCCCCCCTCTGAGCTTGGGACTCCTCAGTGACACAGGGACTGGCACTCAGCATCTGTCCCACCTTCCTTCTAGTATGCCTTCCTGAACTGCAGAGGCCAGAAACAATGACATTTCCAGCCTCCCTTGCAGCTAGGGTGCAGGGTGCTATTTAGGCTTAGCCAAGCAGAGACTCTCAAACTATTCAGAAGGTGACATTGAGAAGCTATACTGCTCCTTTGCTCTTTCTCCTGGGAATCATGGAGAGGATTCTTTTTTTTATTAACCTGTGGTATTTAGTGACTAGGCTCATAAGTACTGAGAGGCAGGGCACTGGTGGCTTGTTCCAGAATGCACCAGTTCCCATGGCAGCTTCCTGATTCCTCACCTTCCCAACTGAGGCAGAAGTGGCAGCTCTCCGGGCAGGCCAGTCTTACCGTGTGATTCTGGGAGCAATTCCTGGACACGCAGACTGCTCCTCCTGCCCTCCCAGTGATTTCTGTAAGCACCCAGTTCCTCCATTAAAGCCCTCTCTCTCTTTTTTTTTTGCGGTACGCAGGCCTCTCACTGTTGTGGCCTCTCCCGTTGCGGAGCACAGGCTCCGGATGCGCAGGCTCAGCGGCCATGGCTCACGGGCCCAGCCGTTCCATGGCATGGGGTATCTTCCCGGACCGGGGCATGAACCCGCCTCCCCTCCAGTGGCAGGCGGACTCTCAACCACTGCACCACCAGAGAAGCCCCCCCCCACCCCCCGCCGCCTCTTTAAAATAATAGAGTGGTTTCTGTATTTTCTGCAACTGAACCCAGACTGACACATCTCTCCCTCCTTCAGAGTGGGTGTGAGGACTAAAAGACTAAAAGGAGGCAGTAAAGAGCATAAGCTCTGGGCTCAGATGGCCTGAGCTTAAACCCTGCTGCTTCTTCCTTGCTCTATAACTACGAGCAAGTCCCTTAATCTCCAATTCCTACGCAGTGGGGTTCTCATTGATCACATAAGCAATGCTTGTAGAATGCTTGCCACAGTACTTGGTCCTCAGTAGGAATTCAGTAAGTGTCAGTGTCTTTTTGCCCCAAGCTCCTGTAGAGCCCTCTGTACACCTCTATTCCAGAACTTGTATTGATTAGCCCTCTGTGAACACAAACCCAGAGGACTGTCTATGATGTGGGAGTAAAAGGTATAGGAATATCCCAAACTCAAAACAAAGTGACTTGGGAGTAACCTTAAAGAAGGAGAACTGACAAGTGATTGTAACTGACCAAGTAGAAACATAGCAATCTATATTATTGTACCCTGTTATGGAGATACAGTGTGAACAGGTGGTCAGGTATTGCACAGAGAGGGAAGTATCACAATTAGACAGAGTTGGCCAGGTCTGTCGAAGGGCTGTCAAGGGTAGAGGAAATCTTGGCTGAGCAACTGTTCGTCTTTCCTCAGTAAGGTCATCCCTGCTGTGGTGAGAGTCTGTCAAGCATTTTAGCAAAGCAACACTTCTTGAGTCCATGATGATGCTATCAACTGGCTTCCCGTTTTGTTATCTATACAGAGCCTATGGTCAGACCAGTCAACTTGACAGTTTAATTCCTCATTTTAAATTAACAGATTGTCACCCTGATTATGATACTTTGGTTTTCCAAGTACTTGTCTACTGGGGGATAATAAGGCACTGATTTGTTGATTTGGGCTTTCCTTTCGATTTTAGAGATGTAGTTCTCATTGTATTTTAATGGGCTCTAATTGGGTTTATATTAATAGACAGCAGTCATAATGAGCTTGGGCAATACAAGTCCACCTCTGACAGACAATCCCTTTGCAATGGGCCATTACAATCAGGGTTATGAGTCCACTGGGCTGAGAGCCAGGCTCCTGCCCACGGCAAATTCACTGAGGTAAATGCTACCTGCTTCCAGTGCACTGTGTCATGATATAACCTTCAAACTTGAGCATCCAAACTGTATACGATGATCTGCTCTCACGTCTGTGTGAGCTCCTGGTGTGCAATGACCACGCTTCAGCCAGATCGTACCTCCAAATGCCCCACTGGGTGCCAGGCACGTACACAGTCGATACGTAATAAACATTTGATGCACAAATCCATAAACAAATGGATGTGTCCTTCTGCAGAGGAGTTTTTTAAAAAAAACTATAGAAACAGAAAAAGAAAATTCCAAAGGGATTCCAAGAAGAGGAAAATCATGGGCTTAAATATTCTATGGTGATTTTCGAAAACACTCAAAGCCTAGCTTTTGATATTCCTACATTTTTGGATAGCTATTTATATCCTGTTGCTATCATGAGTGGATTCGTTTTCTACTGCAGTAAAACAAACTGTCACAAACGTCGAGGCTCACGACAACATCCATTTATTATCTCCTAGTTTCCACAGGTCAGGAGTCTAGGCAGAGCACGGCTCAGCTACGTTCTTAGTTTGGGCAAGCACGTTATTAGGTGACAACTAATGCACCTTTGGCAAGCACTAAAGATTATACTAGAGTTCCAGATTATTCTGGAACTAGAAAACCAGATTTCATCTGGTTTTATTTCAGACTAGGCTCTTTGCAAGAGGTATTGACCTAAGTCTGTTCATTTCATGCAGAGAAAGACCACCTTTCTAAAGTCCTCCTAGAAAATGCTGAAGTTCAAGGGAGACTGTGGGGCGAGAGGGCAATGGTATCACAAATGTATAAAACTAGAGCTTGGAATCCATGCCCCAGGCTTCCACTGCAGCCTCTAAAAAACTGAAATGTTTACCTCAAAATTCTGGAGCCAATGTATTCAATTTGCCAACACACAACTGAAACAACTGACTGGCCAAATGATGGTAAATTGTAAATTCCTTGAAGGCAAGGGTTGTGTCTTATTTATCTCTGTACCCCAAGAGCCAATGCAGGATCTGTCCTGCATTCAGTACACTGTATGTTGATAAATTCAAGAGTTTTGGATGAAACTAAGCATGCCAGCAAAATATATGGCTGCATTTAAAAAATTATCAATACTTATTAGAAAATTCCACAGATTCATAAATTTAGTTGCAAAGAAGAAAGGAAAAAAATTCTAAAGTAATTTCTTTTATTTGGTTTCTTCTGCTTCTCCTCCTCCTCTTCCTTCTTCTTCTTGCTTTAAATAATGACCACTTCAAATTCTACAAGGTTATTTTTCTTTATCAGAAAATAGACACAAAACAGAAATATCCCCTTGACAGTTAAAAAATAGCTTGAATACAAGCTGAAGCTCAGGGCTTCCCTGGTGGTGCAGTGGTTGAGAGTCCGCCTGCTGATGCAGGGGACATGGGTTTGTGCCCCGGTCCGGGAAGATCCCACATGCCACGGAGCGGCTGGACCCGTGAGCCACGGCTGCTGAGCCTGCGCGTCCGGAGCCTGTGCTCCACAATGGGAGAGGCCACAACAGTGATAGGCCCGCGTACAGCAAAAAAAAAAAAAAAAAAGGTGAAGCTCAGAATTGAAATAAACACCCCAAACACCCCAATAAGCCAATGGGATTTCCTAGTCTTTTAAAGTCACGTACAACCCAGTAAAGATCTTGACAAAGATCTAGACATACCAACAGAGAAGAGATTTCACCACTGAGTCTTTATTAGGGTAATTTCAATATCAAAAAGGAAGAACTAGTTTACAGAGCATGAAAGAAAATAACCTACGACCTGGCCATGGACATGAAGTCCAGCCTTTTGTCTGAACTAAGTTGGTGAAGAAGACAGACACAGGGAGAGCCCATCAACTTGCCCAGATCCCATCACACTTTGCTTGTCCCCATGAACATGACCCAATCCCTCCTCTGGAAGAGGGAGGGAAAGAACAACCATAAGTAACCTGTTGGCAGTCAGAAAGTCGTTCTGGACTTTGCAATTGGGACTATTTCATATGAAATTCTGACCTTCTGTAGTTTGTTTCCATTAGTCTTCAATGAAAAAACAAAACAAACCTAAGAGTTAGAATATACATTATTTGGAAAATAAATTCTCCTTGCTAAAAAGGAACAAGAAAGCATGGTTTCCTTCTGTCAGCCTTTGGGACCAGAACATCCAATGGGAGTAGTGTGTACCTTGAAGGTTGTTCAAGTGGGGTTGGGTTGTGAATGTGAGGGCCCAAGGGGACGGGAGACCCTTGTCAGGTTTGCTTTGTTTGTAGTAAGGAAGGTGATTCCTCTTAAAGAGCACTACAATCTAATACCTCAAAGTTATTTTATCCCTTACCAATCACTGGGGTCCATCGAAAATTCCTGCTAATCAGGCAAGTTGCAACTAAAATATATCCTCTTGTTCTACTAAGGTAAAATCATCTCTTCGCCTTCCCTCAGTAGCTTACCCCATGCTGCAATGCACCTTTCCTCTGAGGCTCCTGCGATAGAGTGCAAAAAGTGCTTGCGCAGCTATTTTGTGTCAAGATTACACAGCAATCAGTATGCCGCCTATTGATTTATGTGAAGATGCTCATCTTGCTGTGGAAAAGGAAATCAAGAACAATGAGCCTACTCTGAGGTCCTACTGTTTATAAAGAAAGTCAAATGAAACACAACTACAAACAGGCACCTAGACCTGGAATACAAAGCGAAACAGTTTTACTTAGCTTCTGAGTCTTACTATGCCTGCCATGAGGTAGCAAGTTGGCATAATTTAAATATCAGAGGACCTTGTTTTGAAATTCCATGACCATATTTGGTTTCTCAGTGTAGGTGTCCAACTTGCCAACAGATGTTGCCCGGCATTTTACCCATTAAACTCTATGATCTCCATAACCATTTAATAATAAGATTGGACCAGATAAGATCAGAGTGCAGATTTTCATTCTGCACAGAGATTCTGCTGGCTTTTCAACAGCAAAGTGAATTTATGGAGTAAAAGCCTCTGAAATTATCCATAAAAACAGAGCTATAAGCAATATTCTGCAGTCAGTTCTCAAGAATAAAGAGTTTGGAGAAAAAGGCAGCACTGCAGCCATATGGACAGTCTCACCTGAAAGATGAAAAACTGAAAATGTGGAAACTGATCACTTAAAGTAATTGGTAACTATCCTTTTAAGTGAAAAATACTTTGGTTGCCCTTGGTTTGGCATCAATCATTCATTCAGTAATTGTTTACTGAGCACCTATATTTGCTGCTCAATAAACATATACAATTACCTAAAAGGTCTCTTCTAGGCAGTAGGGATTCACGTGTGAACAAAAATTCCTGTCCCGACGAAGCTTATATTTCGTTGACTTCTATGTTTCTACCATAAACCATGTACTGGCCTAGCTCGGGCTCCTGAGGGAGTGACAAAGTCACCCTTTAGGTTACTGAACTGCTGATAAATGCCCTGCTATATCCTGTTGTTAAAAAAATAACATGGTCTTTTAAAATACGATGGGTTAATATTTATCACTCTGCTTCTTGGCTTCCCAAGCAGGACAGATTTTTGTACTTCAGTCTGAGCCACACAACTTCATTTTGTTGAATGTCGGTGTGATCGACAGATAATTTTTATTACTCATCAGAGCATTTTTCAATCGAATTTTGGAACTCTGTTGCTTCTGATTTTACTGAGAAAACAGAAACAAAAAGAGAACTTTCACAAATCCCTCCAACACACTCACCCATTACCTGCAGCCGTGCTGTTACCTGTCTTCACCCCTTACTAGGTGGTGCCCATCCAAGCCAACCCTTCCATCTGTACCCAGAATCTCCCACCCCTTTCCCACTTACTCAGGGACATTACCACAGCAATTCTCCCCTCTTTGCATCATCAACTCTCCCCCTTTTGCTGTGTCATTCCCATTACCACACAAATGTGCTATTCTTTCCTCCACTTAAAAAAACTCTTGACCCTACATTTTCTCTTGGCTTGCACCCATTTATTTGTTTCCCTTTACAGGTATCTCTAATTCCCACTTTCCCATTCCTTGAACCCACTTTACCCTGATTTTCACCCTACTCACTCCACCAAAACTGGTCTTGTCAAATGACCAATGACCTCCTTGTGGCTAAATCTGATGTTCGATTCTCTGTCTTCTCCCTACTTGGTCACCAATTGATGCAATCACTCTCTTTTCTTTGAAATGCTTTCTTCACCTGGCTTCCTCATTCTCCAGGTTTTATTTCCTCAGTAGCTACCACTTCTCAGGCTCCTTTGCTGGCTCTTCCTCATTTTTCTCCCGTCTCAACGCTATAAACCTCAGGACTCAACCTTCAACCTCTTCTCTTTATCTACACTCACTCCCAGGTGAATGTATTCAGTTCATGGCTTCACATACTATCTAGAGTCTTATGATTTCTGAACTTGTATTCCCAGTCTGAATTCCGGACTCATCTCCAACTGCCTACTCAACATCCCCATTTAGATGTTCACCTTAACCATTCAGATCACAAACTTAAATCCAAAATTTAACTCCTATCTTCCACTTGAAACCTGCTCCCGTGAAGTCTTCCCATCTCAGTGAATGGCAGTTCCACTCCTCCAGTTACTCAGGCCAAAAATTTTGGTATCACCTTTGACCTCTCTCTTTTTATCACACCCTGCATCTAATCCATCAGCAAATGCTGTTAGCTCTACCCTCAAGAGAGGTCCAGAATCTGATCACTTCTCCCTGCCTCTGTTGTGACCACACTGGCCAGGCCACCATCATCACCAGCCTGGGTCATGCCACCAGCTATGCAAATATGTAGATCACTCCTCTCCCACCTACAGCCTGTCTCGAAAGTGCCACTGCCTCTAGCACAAGGCACACTGTACATGATTTAGACTCTCTCAATGTTTCTGTGGGTATTATCAACGTTAATTGTCATATCACTTTCACGTCCATGGGCGCCATGAAAAGGTGAAGCGCTCTGTTTTGAACCTGCAGGTACCCCAGATAGATGTACTGTTGTATGGTTTTAGAGTTCTTCTGATTCTTGTTGCCACTGGCTGTCATACTGATGGGATCTACGGGGCAGCATACACCTTGTATATGTGTACTGCCCACAGCCACATGGCTGCGGGGTAAGTGGACCCTGTGCACCCCACCATGCCAGGAGTTCTGGTGGGCACTGTATCTGCCTACCCAGAGGAGATGGCACCTTTCTCTTTGCACCAACGTGTCTTCTGCTCATCACATCCTGTACCTATAGAGCTGTCCACACTTGAGGGGGGTGTGTGCTTTTTCTAACTGCTCTGCTCAGAGCAGGGAGCCTTTTGTAAACTGCTTAGAGACACTGAATAGGCCAGTAGCAGACCTGGCCATCACTGTGCACACAGGAGTCTACCCCAACTCAGAACTCTGCCCAACCCCTGCTCCAAACAGATCACATTTGCTGCTTCTAAATTCTTTATGGGCTGGAAAACCAGGCAACCTAATTTATTTGAATTTTGTATACGATCAAAGTAAACAGACTCTTATAAAGAGTCTAAGAAATTGTATGATTAAGTGCCTGAACTTTGAACACTGTCCTTCTAGCATCTATTTGGCTGCTCAAAAGTCGTCTGGACTTTGGATCTTGGTTCTGTTCTGGACTTCTGGATATTGGACTTCCAGATAAATGGAAGTTTATGGGATTGCAATTATATGCAAATACAGATTGCCAGGAAGTGCTTTATTAATCTCTCAAGCTGACTACATGAACATTTTTTCAGGATATTCACATTCGAGCAATCCTTTATATAGTATAGAGACGATTTACTTGAACCCCACACTAAAAATGTGCTTGAAACCCCTCTAATCCTATTTTCTAATATTCTCAGTCAGCACTTGCCACTGTCTCTTCGTGTCTGTGGTTTCATTTGAATGTGAGCTCAGATATCTCCTCATTAGCTACCACACTATCCTATGAGATAAGGGAAAAAAGCCAACTGCTCCCATTTCTTGATGTAGAAAGTTGGGGACAGATAAACACATATAACTCATAAAATGTCATCGTTTAATAAGGGAGTAGGAACATTAAAATATTTAAATTGGTGTATAGAAACTAAAATTTAACAATAAGTTAAAGAGTGAGTCAGAAAGAGTCTCGGACAAGCATTTTTTTTATTCCTGGACTGGTTAGGTTAAGGTTAAAAAAGAGAGAAGGGGAGTTCACAGCACATCACAAAATACTTAATATTATTTTCTTCAGGTGGCTTTTTTTTGGAGCACAGCCTCCGGACGCGCAGGCTCAGCGGCCATGGCTCACGGGCCCAGCCGCTCTGCGGCATGTGGGATCTTCCCGGACCAGAGCACGAACCCGTGTCCCCTGCATTGCAGGCGGACTCTCAACCACTGCACCCCCAGGGAAGCCCGGACTTTAAGAATTTTAATAAGAAGCCCCACGCTGATCATATCCAATACAAGTTATTCAACTACAGGTTCATCCTGTGATCCACATTTGCAAGAACTTGAACGGAAATAGTCATATAAGACTCTAAGTAGTTTTACTAAAAACAAATAACCAAAAGCATGTACTGGGGCTGCTGAGAGACAGGAAGCAGTGCTCAGGAGAGGTGCTTGGCGGAGGCTGCGATCCAAGGTGATTATATGCTGAATGTCACTGGCTATACCACTCATTTGGGGCTGGTCTCCCAGAGCCACGCGGTGAAATGAGAGAGTTGGATTAATTTTTAGCGTGGCTGATGATTATGCACCAGTGAAGCATGTGGTGATACTTCCCAGGGCATTTAAGTTCTTCCTCCTAAAGCATAACACTATCTTATCCAGTTCTATTTATTTTTCTTAAGTGTCTGTGACTTGCAGAGCATTAAGACACCAAAACATATGTTTCCGAAGCCTGTTCTCATTTCTCACCTTCAGTTAGACTTTCAAGGTCAGAGCTGTTTGTGGCTATCCACTTAATTGGACTTAAAATAAAAGGCAGCAGGAAACAGCAGATTTGTAATGGCCCTTCGAAGTAAGCACCAAACGAGCAGCCTGGCACATCTGAACCTATTTAAATAAATCAGCCTCTTGTTCAGGGCCCCCAAACTCCATCCACCCTGCCACTAGTCCCCGTGCAGCTGTAGCAAGCTAGCAGCAAGAGAGAGGATGTTTCCTGAACCCCTTGGAAAACCACTGGAGCTTTGAACCAATTGTGCATTTTTGTACACAGCAGGATCGCATGGCTAAGTTCTCTTTAACCTCGGAGTCTGCTCATTAATTAGGTTTGTGCAATTACTGTTCATGCCAGGCAATGACAGTGTAGATCATTACTAGTATCGTTATTATGTACTGTATGTAGCTCCATATACTTACAAACCTTTGTTCAAAATGGATGCAAACGTTCCTAGGACCTGGAGTGGGAGAGGTTATATGTTTTGGGACAGAGTGGGTAGATGGGCAGGATTGGCCCACAGCCAAGATGTATAAAGCTAAGTGCCAAGGTTCAAACAGCAACATGGGCGAAGTTCACATCTGGGAAAGAAGGACTGTGATCCAACTGCTTTCTTGACAACGCTTCTGGATAATACATAGGGAAAGGGATTTGACAAGAAACTCTCTTAGATAATACAGAGAAGAATCAGGAGTAGGTTAAAAAGGGTGATGTAGCAACTAGACAACAAACATCCTGGGTCCAATGTTCAAGTAGATTCACGTTCCCAGGTTCTCTATAATCAATAAGTCCTGAACCTCAAACAACCCCTAAATCTTCCTCCAGTCCTTAGCTTCAAGGGCATCAAGGTTTCCAAGACCAACTCAAGGAAACAGGCAGCTTTCGGGTTGATCCAAAGGTTCCAAATCACTCTAGGTATAAGCAGATGCCTAGAGAACAACAGCGAACAGCTTGGAGACCCAGTCCCAGTTGAGGAGCTGCCCCATCTATGGAGCATATTCCTTATTCCACAGAATAGAAGATATTTGCAAATCATATATACGTTCTTGCCCCCAGAATATATAAAGAACTCTTAAATTCAACAGTAAGGCAAATAACCCAATTTTTAAGTGGGCAAAAGATTTGAACAGACATATCTTCAAAGAAGATATACAAGTAGCCAATAAGCTCATGAAAAAGATGTTCAACATCATCATCCTTCAAGAAAATGCAAATCAAAATCACAATGAGATACTAAGCCACATCCACTAGGGTGGCTATAATCAAAAAGACATATAACAGCAAATGCTGGCAAAGATGTAGAGAAATTGGAACCTTCATACCTTGCTGGTAGGAATGCAAAATAGTACAGACACTTTGGAAAACAGCTTGGCAGTTCCTTAAAATGTTAAACATATGGTGAGCATATGACCCAGCAATTCTACTCCTAAGTGTATACCAAAGAGAATTGAAAACATATATCCACACAAAAACTTGTAAGCAAATGTTCATAGCAGCATTACTTATAATGGCCAAAAAGTGGAAGTAACCCAAATGTCCATTAACTGATGAATGGATAAATAAAATATAGTATATCCATACAATGCAATATTTGGCCATAAAAAGGCAACAACATGGATGAACTTTGAAAACATTATGCTAACTGAAAGAAGCCAGACACAAAAGGCCACATATTGTATGATTCCCATTGATCTGAAATGTCCACAACAGGCAAATCTATAGCAACAGAAGGAAGACTGGTGGCTACCAGGGATGGGGAAGGAAAGAGGGATGAGGAGTGATTATTAATAGATACAGGTTTCTTTTTGGTGGTGATGAACATGTTCTAAATATAGTGGTGATGATTTTACAACTCTGAATATACGAAAAACCAGTGAATTCCACATTGAGGATGAATTCTATGATAAGTGAATTATACCTCAACAAAACTGTTATAAAAAGTCAATAGAGGACTTCCCTGATAGCGCAGTGGTTAAGAATCCACCTGCCAATGCAGGGGACATGGGTTCGAGCCCTGGTCTGGGAAGATCCCACATGCCACGGAGTAACTAAGCCCGTGCGCCACAACTACTGAGCCCGTGCACCTAGAGCCCGTGCTCTGCAACAAGAGAAGCCACCGCAATGAGAAGCCCACACACTGCAACGAAGAGTAGCCCCCGCTCACCACAACTAGAGAAAGGCCACGCACAGCAATGAAGACCCAACACAGCCAAAAATAAATTAAAAAAAAAAACCAAAATCTTAAAAAAAAAGTCAATAGAGAGAAACACTACATAATGCTACACGGTAAGGAGAGCTACTTCGAGGCCACAGCTGGAGTGATCTGGCCTTTAGAATTGACGGCCCTTACCTGCCCTGAGAGCCACACTTCCAACCTGAGGAGACTGGAGAATGTCTAATGAATTCTGTTTCTCAAGTCAGATATTTGTTGTTTGCTCCTTGACTTTAATACATAAGCAACTCTGTTTTGTGAATGATTCAGGCCCAGACTTTTGATCGTGAACACTCATCAGCACCATTATCAGTTTCTGAAGGGTATTCAGTGCCCTTTTCCCTTCTACCCTAGATACCAAGCGAGACACCAGATACTGCAGGTGGGATTGGTTAGTTCCTGAGTCAAAGGGAGTGATTTGATCCAAGGCAGAAAACACAGATGCTGGCAAACCAACATAAGGCCCAGCCACGACCGGATGGAGATGTGACAAGCTAAGATTGAACACGGATGATGTATACAAGAAAAGAGTAAATACATTTACAGGACAGTGACAGGGGACCTCGAGAGAACTTCGTGGTTGAGCAAGGTTCAGTTTCCAAACAGGGAAACTACTTCTCTCCTAAACCCTCTGCAAGAACAGAAGGAAAGCAGGTTCAAGTCCAAACACTGAGGATTTGACTATTAGCTAGGGATCAGTTGGGGAATTGCTCCTTCATCTGGCTGTTTGGGAGGCAGAGAGAAGAGGGCCTAGGGAGTGAGGCAAGGTCCTGAAATGACAGGAGGGCAGGCTAACAGCATATGGGAGGGACTCAGAGGAAAAGAGACCAGGAATAGAATATATGTGGGTGAGTGGGACCGTATTCTGCTAATCACTTTTCCTGTGTGATTGCATCAAAATTCACAGCCTTTCTCAGAGGGAAGGGCTATTATTTTTTCTTAATCTATGGATAAGCAAACATAAGCCCAGAGAGGTTCGGTAACTTGCCCAAGATCACACAGCAAGGAGGGTCACACTCTATCTCAGTCTTAAATAATAATTCTATTGTGTTAACCCTTAAACATCATCCTCCCTCTCAGGAAACAAAGTCACAGGTTCCTAGAACACATGCACCAATACTCAGTGCCTACCGCATGCCTCAAATAATAGAAGTGGCTCAACATCTTTTTCATTGCTATCAGGTGACAGGGAAAAATAAAACTGACTTAGCCTACAAGTGGTTAGGGCAACAGATGACAGTTTAAGTGGGAGGAATGGGGCTGCTGAAGGGGAAACCTCTATTTCTACTTGCAACCTCCTTGCCCAGCTCAATGGCCATCAAGCAGTAAAAGAGAAAGTACAGAGCACCAGCAACTTTGACCCTTTCTAAGAACATCCTATGGACAGGTGAAGAAGCCTGCATTACCCCTTCAAAGGAACTAATCTCCTTTCATTCATCTTCTTAACTAGAAAAGTACTCTGAAGGTGGTAATTTCAGGGCTTCATTACCTGACCACCTCTTCTGTTGGTCAGTCCATAATTAGGGACATATATTTGTTTCTTTCCCATTAACAGAGAGGCACAGAATTGTCATCGCTGGTGGGGACCCTGGAGATAAACTAGCCCCTTCATTTTCAGAGGAGACACTTGGGGCAAAGTACCTGGACTAGGGTTAGACTGCCAGTGTGTGGGATGAAAGGGACTCCATCTCTCCAGGCTTGGTTCCTGCCAGTGCAGGATTCTGAGTGCATCCTTTAAAGCTGTAAACATGGCATTAATATAGTCTGGTGCCCAGACCCCTTCCAAACCCATCAGCTTTTACCAGGACAAGAACCGTGTCTGCATCATTTGGTTTACAAATCCAATCCTTCATAAAAAGGTAACTAACTTAATTGAAATGCAGCGTCAGCCTTCTTGGCAAGGTTCTGCTTCTTTCTGACTCCATATCTCCCTGTTTCGTCCACATTTCTTTCCCACCCGATGACAAGCTCATTGGGAACCAAGGATGAGTCGAGGCTCAGGGAGCACATCATGCTTTGATCTGCACCTTCCTTACCCTGCAATCAGTCTCTGTCAGAGCCAGAGGGCGTAAGAAGCAAAGCCACCACCGGCTTAAAGGGCACCTTTGTGGAATTAAGAAAAGGCACCCTTTCCCCTGGGCAGACACAGTCCCACACCAAAGCACACAGCTTGTCCAGTAGAGTGATGTCTGGATTTCTGTCCCTATTTGCCCCCTTGGTCAGACAGATGCCCTTGTGCAGTACATTAGCATAGCCTTGAAGGGCTGCCCCACTAAGAGGAAGAAGGAAGAAAAAGGAATTTCTAAAAGTACTATTTTTTAAAACTTAGGTCACAATCCATTGGTGGGTCATGAAATTATTTTAGGGTTGAAACTAGCATTTTTAACAGAGTAGAAAATACTATATATATATATATATATATATATGCCTCACACCTAGATTTTATTTTTATATGTATATGTAAACATATACATATGTATGTATACGTGCATGGGTATGTGTATATACTGAATTGAGATGTAAAATATATTTTTTAGTGGGGGTCATGGTAAAAAATATTTACAAGTCACTGACTTAACACAGCCTAATATGAAATGTGCATCTAATTTGGAGGTTTGCTTTGTCTTTATTCCCAACTGTCCAGTAGGAAGCAACAAGAAAACTAGAATGTATTTAGGAGTCAGACAGACCCAAGTTCAAATGCGGTTTACCACTAAATTTGGACCTTAGGCAATCATTTATGTTTTCTGGTCCTCAGGTTCCTGATGGGCCAGTGGAGATGGTACCTGTTTCAGAACGTTGATGTGGTAAAGATCGGGTATTAAGCACGCGTCCAGTTTTCAGATCTCTCTCTTCTCTCGACTTTGGAGAGACCAGCAGAGACCAGTGATCCAGGGACACACATGCAGCTGCCACTGAGGGTTTCCACTGCCAGAAGCCACAAAGCTGAGGAGGTGTAGAGTCCTGCAGTAAACTTTAAATGATTTTCTCCTGTGCAAGTTGTTCTCCTGTCTGTATGGAAGAACTGCCTCCCAAAGCAGGCTTAAACAAAAATTACTGTTTAGCCAAGTCAATTAAATCATTTAAGCGAAAATACTACAGGTAAGCCAGGTTAGGAAAAGAGTTTGGTGTTGTGGTTATGGTGAGAATCTGGTCTTCTGTTTTAGGTAAATGTGTTAGATTTTAGTTTGGCATGGTTAGAGTATTCCACATAGTAAGGATGAGAGCCGCTGAGGACAGAAATGACAAGCTAAAGTAATCTTTTAGGTCATGTGGGTCAAATCTCCCATTTTCCAGATTTGGAGATAGGGTCCTAGGACATACAGGATCCACCAAAGTCACGTGGTTGGGGGGGGCACACCCCATCCCTTGGGAACATCATTTCTTAACTCCTGGGTCACAAGGCCTCCTTCTTTAGAATAATTCATCTTTTAAAACAAAAATTGCAACAACTTCCTGCCTTGATTTAGGTGTGGAAATGTGGGCAAGTATGAGAGCTAAAGTTAGGGTTTCTCAGCATATGTTTGTAAGAGATTTTTGAGTCATCACAGCAAACTTTAAAAATGACACAAAAGACACATAGGAAATTGGCAATCTATAAATGAAAATTTGAATTCTCAAAAAACATATTTTCAACCTCCCAATTAATCAACGAAATGCAAATTAAAACAATGTAATGTTTCACCTATGAAATTGGAAAACATTAAAAATGATAATAGTCCACACTACCAAGGATGTAGCAACCTAGCAGAAACTTTAAAAGGCTCATAAACTTTGTTCCAGAATTTCTGCTTCTCCAAAATCAAAAATTCATGTATAAGGCTGCTGGCTGTAGCATTTTTTATAGTAGTGAAATATAATATGAAAATAACTTTCTATTTTATGATAATGCTAAACAGTGAATAACCGTTTTGAAAAACAGTTAATGATCTGAGGAAATGCTCATAATAAACCAAGTTAAAAAGTTAAAATGGTATATATTCAATATAAGTTTAAAGTTGTGCATATCCAATATCATTCAAACTTATTTAGATATATAGGTACATATGTGCATATGTGTGTGTGTGTGTGTGTGTGTGTGTGAGTCAAAGTCTGGAAGAATAAATGCAAAAATGTTCATAGTTATTTCTGGATGGTGCAATGGAGAGATTATAGGCTATTTAAATTTTTTTGTATTTTGATGTGTTTTTATAATCTTGTACAATGAATATATTACTTTAAGTATCTGGTAAAAATATTATTTAAAAGGCAAATCTACAATTTAAACTTTCTGTTAGAATTGCCTTTTACATTTGATTTGACTCAAAATTTGCCATTGGTAGGATCTGTTGATAAGGAGTTTTATTACAACGTCAGGCTATATTAAACATTCTGAAAGTATACAATTAAAACACGTATTATCATCCGTTGTTATATGCATTATCATTTGACAAATCCAAAGTCTAAAACATAATTTTTGGCAGTATGATGATTAAACATTCAGAGAAACCATTTTCACTATATACACCTCAAATTATTGGATACTGTATTCTTTGATATATTTTAAAATTACCCAACTATATTAGTGAGGAAGCAGGGATTTCTTAGAACCTAGAACACCAACTAAGCACAAATCCAGAGGGGTCTGTGTTGCTTTGCCTCTGAGGTATTTGCCATTCCCCAGTGGTCAGAAACTGGGATTGTGGAAACTACAAACATGAGGCCTGATAGGGAGGAGGTACTTCAGGGGCCTCCACGCCCAATAAGCTAGAAATCCTGAAGGGTGGACACTCTTAGTGGGTGAATAAGGAAAAACAAATCTGCCTACTGAAGGGAAATAGTAGAATGTGCCTATTTTGGCCTTAGTTTTGAGTGGTACTGAAAAAAAGAGCAAGAAAAAAGAGTCTCCCTTAAGAATTTCTAAGCACAGCCTCACTCCTGGCTTTGAAGTCTGAATTCACACTACATGGGTAGAAAAAAGTCAGACATTTAGGTTAGAATGGTTCGAGGTTGGTTGGGCTCCCGGGAACTTGAGAGAAGAGCAAACAAGTCCTCTCTGTTGGGATACATTTAGAACCGAGGCCTCAGTGACTCCCTACAGGTCAAGTTCCAAGAAATATGAGTTCAAAGTTTTAGAACAGGGCTTCCCTGGTGGCGCAGTTGTTGAGAGCCCGCCTGCCGATGCAGGGAACACAGGTTCGTGCCCCGGTCCGGGAAGATCCCACATGCCGCAGAGTGGCTGGGCCCATGAGCCATGGCCGCTGAGCCTGCGCGTCCGGAGCCTGTGCTCTGGAACGGGAGAGGCCACAACAGTGAGAGGCCCGCGTACAGCAAAAAAAAAAAAAAGAAAGTTTTAAAAGAAATCACTAAATACATAAGAAAGCAACCCCACATGAAACATAAAACAACACAACTAGATCTGCAAGGACACTAACACTAGAAATTATGAATTATAAATATACTTAATATGTTTAGAATAATAAAAGAAGGCATTAAATAATAGAAGAAGAAGAAACAGTGAAAATCAACCTGACAGTGGTGAAAAGGAGCCACAAAACCTAGAAATGAAAAATATAATAATTACAATTAGAAACTAAACAGATGAGCACCAAAGCAGATTAGACAAAATTGAAGAGAAAATCAGAAAGTAGAAAGCAGATATAAAGAAATGATCAGCAAGAAGAACACAGAAAAAGATGAGTAGTTAAAAGACATCAAGAACAGGTTGAGATGGTATAACGTATATCCAATCAGAATTCTAGAAGATTATGGGAAGAATGAGGTAGAGGCCAAATTGGTGGAAGGCACTAATCCTCAAATTCAGGAAGTCTAATGAATCACAAATAGGGGATAATTAAGTGAGAAAATCACACCTGCCATGGCATCAGGAAAATGCCAAACACCAAAAACAAAGAGAAAACCTTATAAAGTAGTCAAAGAGAAGAGACAAACTTCTTACAAAGGAGCAACATTCACACCAGCAGCAGTCTTTTAAATGGCAAAAGTGGAAGTCAGAGACAGTAGAATTATTATTTCAAAGTGGAATGAGAAAATAACTTTCTACCCACCAAAGCTATCCTTCAAGAACAAAAGTAAAATAGATCTGTAAGCAAATAAAAATCAGGAGCAGATACTATTAACAGATTCTTGCTAAAGGAACTTATAAAGAATGTTAGTCAGTACAAGAAAAAGTCATAGAGAAAAGGTCTGATATGAGAAAAGAAATGAGGAGAAAAACTGGTAAAAATGTGGATACTTCTAAAAACATTGATGGCATAATGTCTAATTTGTAGGATTTAAAAAGTGAAGATTATACCTCAATAAAGCTGTTATAAAACATCAAGGTAGAACTTAAATTGTAGACTTCAAATCATTTACATTGGGGGACAGGAGACTGAGTTAAAATGCTCTAAGGCCCTTAAGATGTTTAGCACGAGTGTAAAGATATTAGCTTTACACTCTGTTGAGTTAAATATACACATTAAAATTTTTAGGGTAAACAGTGAAAGACTAGAAATAAGATGTATAAATTCCAAACTACTAATGGGAAAAGCAGATTTAGAAAAAAATCAATTCGAAACAAAAGCAAAAAAAAGTTATAAAAAATAAAAAGTTTAAAATAGCATGATAGAAAAGAATCCAAATATAATAGTAATCACAATCAATGTAAATAAACTAAACTTTCCAGCTAAAAGATAATGGTTGTCAAACTGAATTAAACAAAATGCTGCTATATTCTGTTTACTAGAGACTTACCTAAAACAAAAGGAGGTTGAAAATAGAAGAATGAAGAAACTAAACCAGTCAAATCCACACAGATGTTCTTGACTCATCTTTAAGCAACTTAACAATCTCATTCCTCGTTAAAGTTAAAATACAAATTATCTGGTTCTAGGAAATAAAAGGGGGAGAAGGGAGGCGAAAAGGAGAGAGGAAGAAAGGAGACAGGAAGGGAAGTGGTGATAAGTCCTCACTCTCAACATTGCCAGGATTCACAAAGTTTAGATCATCTCTTGCTGGAGGAACCAGAGTAGCTAGGGGAACAGCCATGGGCAATCTGCCCTCTGTGTATTAAAATCCACTGGGCTTTCTGAGTCTCTCAAAGGGCCTCCTTCACTCTTTGAATCATATGCAGTAACTGAAGGGTTTGCTTTTAACATAAGTAGAGGGAAACAAAACAAGGAAAATAGCACCATGCTGCTGTATCCCTAGATCAACAAACAGACTTGTGATACTGTGATTTATAAGAAATATATATATTTGGTCATTCAGATGACCAAAATATATTTCTCATATATATTTAGTCTTGGTTCACAGTTCCGGGCTCCTGGCTCTCAAAACCCCTGGAATTTCCTAAGTGTGGACAGTGATAAAGGTGTCGTTTGTTATGTTAATGAGGCAACTTTAGGAAAGCACCTAAGGATGGGGGCTGGTTGCCAATGGAGCCAACTGTGTGATTAAAGGGTGAGACTGAGGAGAGAGGGGCTGGAGGTCAAATCAATCGCCAGTGGCCAATGATTTAATCAACCATACCCACGTAATGAAGCCTCCATAAAAACCCCCAAAATGGCAGAATTCAGAGTTGGTGAACACCTGGAGGTGCTGGGAGAGTGGTGCCTGGAGAGGGCACGGAAGCTCCATGCCTTTCCCCGTGCCTCACCCTAGGCATCTCTTCCAGCCAGCTGCTCCTGAGTTACATCCTTTTATAAGAAACCAGCGATCTAGTGTGTGAAATGTTTCTCTTAGTTTTGAGAGATCCTCTGGCAAATTCATTGAACCCGAGGAGGGGGTCACTGGAACCTCTGACTTACAGCCAGTAGGTCAGAATTACAGGTAACAACCTGGACGTGTGACCTGCATGGGGAGTGGCGGCAGTCTTGTAGGACCGAACCCTTAACTTGTGGAAAACTGATGTTCTCTCTGGGTGGACAGTGTCAGAATTGAGTTAAATTCTTGGACACCCTGCTGGTGTCTGAAAATTTCTTGGTGTTGGGAGGGAAGCACCCGCTACCTGACCCCCTACACGTTTGAATTGGGTCCAGGAACTCAAAAGAATGCTACAATCACAGGCAACTAGTCAGTTAAGAATTTTAGTGTCTATATTTTCTTGTTTTGAGGACAGAGAGTTTCCAGTCTATCAAGTAATACTCACTATAAGAACGATCTCACTGAAATCTGTACATTAATTTTACTAATTTACATACTAGGTATGGAGGGGAAACAAAGGTTGAATTTATAACATATTCTTTGCATTAAGAAGGCTTGGGACTATACATTTGTATTTATATAATTGTTTATGGTTTAGCATCTTACCAGAAATACTTCACTTTATGAAGAATATTTTATAATATTGTTTCAATTTCGATTTTCCCATGATCATTAATAACAATTTGCATAATCCTGGCAAGCAACTTTTTAGGAACACACAAAATGAATAAAGCAAGGCACACCTAAATTACTAAGTAGCCTGCCTTCAACCATCCAGCTTTAAGCATCTTTATTTAGACCATTCCCTTCATTTGAACTGGGCTGACATGCTGTCAGATTACAGTGCCAAGTCTAAGAAGAAGTTAAATACCATGGACAGCTGCTTTCTAGGCCAATGACAGCCTAGCACCATAGCAGATCAGGGGACCTCAGCAGGCAGGCCAGGCACACTGCAAAACATGCCAGATGCCCTGAAACTCCACTGCTTCACATCCTGCAGGATTCAAATTAATTCCTAACCAGCTCTGGAGAGGTTTTTGGAAGATAGTCCCAATCATTTATAAATAAAAATACCCTTAAAACAAAAGTCTCCGCTTAGCATAGATATTTCTAAACCACAAAATAAACTTTCAGGACAACAAAGGCATTTGAAGGTTTCCTTGGAGTTTATAATAATGTCTTCCCTGCATATGTTCACTGTATATGAAATTAGGCTTAAAAATATTATAATATGACAAATATCACATGCCCCTAAGGGAGACAACAGCCTGCTTAACTCAGTGATTCACTGGCATGAACTACAATCTTCAAGGAATATTTTGAAATTCTCAAATTGGAAATAATTTATCCTGACTCACTTTTCATTTAAGAACAAAAGATGAAAGGAAAGGAACTAACACTTAGTGAACAACCCACAAGGACTATGTTAGCTGCTTAACATTCATTTCTTCATTTAGTAATTTTCCCAACTTTATGAAGTAGGTATTATTATTTTCATTTTCCTAATTAGGGAAATGAGGCTCATGAGTTTATGGGACTTCTCTGAGGTCACAAGTCTTATTATACGCCTGGGCTAACACCTTTTTTCCCTGAATCAAAGCCCAGGATCTCCTTACCATGTCATGACACTACACGACATTTTTTAAAACAATAATATTATCACTAAAAGACGCAATAAAAATATCAAATTAAAAAACCAAACACCAGGTGGAACAGTTAAATGAAATGGGAAACTATTACTTTAAATATGAGAAAAATGTTTGTATTTTCTATTTTTTCACGCTCCACAGTTGCCCCATCATCAATAATGAAACCAAATTAAGATTTTCAACTGGTCCATGAAACAAGCAGTTTCAAAGATATTTCACTGTCTACAGCCCAGCAGAACTGATGAGTTTTCAGTAAGAACCATTGATGACTTGTATAAAAATATCTAAAATATGTTTCCTCCACTTTCCCATACTCCCCTCTTCCATAATTGTGAAATTAAGACAATGAGGTAGCTTTGCCTAAAAATATGCTTAGTATTTTGCTTCCTAAACTCTTGTACAGCACATTCCTCTCTATGAAGACTCCACTGAGGGCTGTCTTTGGCTTGGGGTCTTTTTCTGAGTGTTCTGATGATGTTAGAAGCACTGACTTAGGTAGGAAAGGTGGAGTATACAGCCAGAAATTGACTTTGCAGATCAGAGAACAAGACAGCCAAGCTCAAAGACTCATCCCTCCTTGAGACACCTTATGTTCAGTGCTTAGAGAGCAAAATCTCCATAAGATTCTGAAGTCAGACATCTGATAAAGACCAACTGCTGAAAAAATGTTTTTCCAACAAATATTCAAAAGTGAAATTGGCAAGGTAAAATTTCCTAAAGGAAATCACACATCATTATGTACTGTTCCACCTAAAAATATCTGCGTTCCAGCATACCGAACAAGACTTAGCTATGTTAAAAAATTCTGGTCCCATGATAATTTATAGTTCAATCTAGTTACTGAATGACAAAATAAATAATAATGATTAAGTGGAATAAACTAAAGCTATTTGGTGCTCAAAGGAAAATAATAAAATGAACATATTTTGGAGGTAAATCAGAAACAGGAGATATAGTCATGAATATAATTTGCTTTCTTTTTTAATTAGGTAAATCCAGATTCCAAAATTTTTAAAATGCACAATATTAAGCATAGCAAAAATTATGGATATGAGTAACAACTTTAAGGAATGCCAGCCTAAGTTATTGACTTTTAAATTACCATTAAAATGACATGACAGTCACCTAATATAGTAGGTAAAAATCCTGCAAGAGCTGATTTAATGAGTGACTTATAATTTATTAAAAACCTTCTGTAAACCATATTTAAAAGGTTATTACTAAATGCACAAAACCACCTCCTTCCTCCCTATTAGAAGACAAAATCCCCCTGCAATCTTCAATACACCATTGGACTGCTCTGCAAATTCCTTTTTCATACACGTTGCCAACATAACCTTTAGCCGAGTCTGTGCCTAAGTTAATCAAGTTCCACTGCGGCACACCAAAACGAAAAAGTACTGAGTTCTCAAAAAGACTTTTTATCTTTGATGGGCCCAGGATATTTATAAGACACCAAATCATTCCCTTGCCTCTAAAAAACAGGCCTTTCCCTTTGCAACTGTTTAGCATTCTAATTGGAATACACACATAGACGACTAATGCAAACCACTGAAACTTGTAGCCAGTCTTGAGGAGATGGCTTGAGGGATCATCCTTTGGGCTACAAAATTAGATCAGGGACTGGGCTCCAGTGATCACCCTGTCTTACGCCCTCAAGGATACAGACTCAGTATCACATCTGAATGCTTATTTGCCACGATTTTTTTTTCTTTACTACAGTTTCTAATAACCAACCATATACTGAGTGATACGTTAGAAAAAATACAGTATAGAACATTTCTTTTTTGCATGGAATAAATAGAAATATTACTAGTGGGTTTTTTGTCTGTGCTTTGCTTCTATTTCACGGCTGCTACAAAAGTGATGGATGGTCATCAAACTTGAACATAAAGGAATTATGCTAAATTAATATCATTTTTTCTTCATTCTGGACAAAACAGCTCACTCTCCACTCAACATCCGTTTTTTGCATACATGAGAATTTCCCCAGATGCAAGTATGAAAAGTCTGCATATGTATTTTGTTTTACTGTTTAAAGTCACATTCCGAGACGACATTCCAATGTTAGGATATAGATCAGAATGGCATTACTCAACAGAAAATTTTATTGATGTGGCCCATGGATTATTTTTAATAATTAATCTACATTTTTGCAGATCGATTTCTTCTAAGCTCTTTACCAACTTGCTTGCTACCTAAGTGGTAGGATGGCCATTAAAAGGTCATTAAAACTCCCTCAAATCCTACCATAAAAAATATTTTGGGTCATGTTTATCATGGCGTGCAGAATGGGCCCTCGAGCTACAAAGGCAGGCAGCATGGCTTGCCACTGACTCTTTCACATATCCCGATCGGTGCCTGGTCGAGTGGTCTGAAGCACTATTGTGTGCATCAAGAAGAATGGCCATGACCCATTCTAACGACCAGTCCTGCTAGGCCCTAGGCTGCTGACTTAAAGATCCAGCTCTGCTGACACAAACAAACTTTCTTCGCTAAGCACCTTTAAAGAGATGGTTCTTGATAACTGTCACATGTTCATTTAAATCGAAAAAGCCCTGCAACTTGCAAGCCACACACACACACTTTCCCATGAAAATGAAACGGCTCACAAAAATAAGAAAATAAGCGACAAATAACTGCTGAGCCTGCTCTGAGAAGATTATGTAACCTATATTTATAAATGTTTTACTCTGAGGCAAGTAGCTTGAGAACTTAGTGCACATTCCCCAGAATACCCCCCAAATTATTTTTCCCACTGTCATGTTAGTCTGACTGTCAAAGAAATGCATAAAGCACCCTGCTATTCATTACAGCCCCAAACACCATCCCATTTAAAAAGTGGCAGATCTAAAAAACATAAGAGTTCCGAGCTATGGTCAAGAAGACATTAAATAAACAACCACCACCACCAACCTTTGCTTGGGCCTCTGGTGCTGTCACCTTGACGACTTTGTTGCGGTTTATCATTTGCTTCACCCATCTTTCTACTTGGACGTTGAATTTCATGAAAACCACATAGCCAAAGTAAGCTGTTAAGAGAAGCAAGCTTTCCCACCACATGATAAAGTTATCCAGGAAAAATATGATCAGCATGATCAAGTCAATGATGTAGAAGGACACATCCCGAAAGAGTGGCCACCATGTCAGGTTTAAGATTTCTCTGGAAAACAGAGCACACATGCCAATGACAAAGAGGATGTTGAACACCGCTGAGCCCACGATTGTGCCAATGCCAACATTGCTGTGAGCGATAAATACCCCTATGAGAGATGTGAAAAGTTCTGGGGCTGAGCCCCCGGCAGCCATAAAGGTGGCTCCAGCCACATCATCAGAGATGCCCAGTTTTTCAGTGATGACAGTCAAAGAGGGAACAAAGAACTCATCGCAGACAATGGCTAAGGCTATGAACATGTAGATCATTCCAACGACATGGAGAATGATGGCACCTTTTCTTCGCTGCTCGAGGGAGAAGATGTCTCTTGGGTAGTCTCCTTGGGCATGAACTGTACTATTCTCAGACTTGCCTTCCTGAGAAACAGGTGGCTGTGGAGTATAATCTCGAATCTTGTCATTTAAATCTAAGAGAGTTCTTTGACGGTAATCGTGTGCTACCCTGGGGCCACTTGCACCACTGGCCTCTCCTGTGCTCGGTGTCTCTGTCTCAGAAAAGGCATTGATTGAAAACGGAACAGTGCTAATGGCTACCAGGCCCATGAAAAGGCCTAAGATTCGAACCAACTTCAGTTTTTTTCTGACATTATAATGTCTCCCGCAGCCAGACGGTGACTTATCTGAACACCATTTCTCAAGGAAAGAGATGGTGGTGGTGCTTTGGTGCAGCTCCATCCTGGGTCTTCTGCTGGATGTGGTGGTCTTCGAATTGTACACTCAACCAGATGGTTCTTTCATACTTTTCCTCACTTTACAGTTAACAGTGCTTCTGGGGTGCCTCCACAATCAGAGATTCTTAGGCTTCACATGAAATATTTTCAACATTTATGCTTAAATAAAAATAAAAACAAGGATATGTGAATCGTAAAATCATGTCTTTTTTACAAAACAACTTGGCAGATATGAAAAAATCCTATCCTATAGCCATGTGACCTTGGGTTAAGTTCCTTAATTTTTCTGTGCCTCAGTTTCCCCATTTCAAAAATTAGGACAATTACAGCACCTACCACCAAGTGCTGCTTTGAGGATGAGTTAAAATACGTGAAGCATTAAGAGTAGGACGTGACACACACTAGGCACTTATGATAGTATATGTACAAAGGCAAACATTTTGGTAAATCCAATGTTAGACATAGACTATGTATTTGTGTCTGTTAAATACAAAAATTTTATAGATGTAGATGGAAATCTATGTTTATCCCACCTTAACTCATGTAACAAATAACCTCCCAGGGCTAAAAAAGGCATCACTTCCTTTAGAATTATCTACGTATTTGACAACCAAAACCACTGTCTTTTCTTTTGGTCCAATTATATAATTCCAGTTGCAGGCACACTTTTCTGATTAATCTATCACTTGGCAAGGGCTGAGTGTTGGAGGAGACACCACTCTTTTCCTGCACACATAAAGATCTCAGGATCCTATTTTTCATGGAAAGCCCCTCCTATAGCAAATGCAGAAAAGTAGCCCTTTAAAAATTTAAGTTTACAAAAGAATGTTCTGATGACATGAACAAACTGTCTTCCCTAAATATCTAGACACTGTATTCAGCTAAAGCTTATTTTAAAAAACAACCTTTAGTCGTATTTAAAATAGACAACTTAGTAAATCAAACAACTTCTAACAAGTAGGCTACTTCAAGACATCCAATGTGTATTTCATAGACAATATGCAAGTTGCAGTGATACCTCTGTCCACAAAATCTGCCAAAAATAGCCCTGACACGACTCTCTAGTAGGTTAGATACCCAAGCAGTTTTCATTCTCTGTCTCCACAGAGAAGGGTAAAATACCCACACATGACAGCTGATATTCCGAAGGTTCCCCTTTCTAATTTTCTTTAAAAAACAGTTTTGTTTTGGGGTTTTGGTTTCTTCTTGTATCAACGATTTCATTTTAGAGGCATTCGCTGAGATCATCTCAGGTGTAAAATAAGCTAATTAAACACACGCCAGTGACACACTGAGATTAGCTGGAACTCAGGTTTGCAGAGGGAGCCCAAATCAAACCAGGCTGAGATGCTGTTACTCCTGAGATAAACCTAACCCAGCACAGAGATTCCCGGCTGGCCTGACAGATGTCTATGCTTAGCGTGAACGATTAAGCGACTCACTGCGCTCAGGGGATTGTCACAAAGCTCGGCCGGGGCAAACGTCAGGGACAGACTCAACTCCCAGGGTGCGCTATCGGCTCCAGCCTGAGCCGGGCTCGACCTGCAAAACCCACCGCTCCGCCGGCGAAGTGCACCCCCAGCCGCGCCCCAACTTTGCCGCGTGTGGTCCCAAACTTTCCCTGGTGGGTTCATAGGAAAATAAAACTGAAGGACAGACGCCCCACTAGCGAGCCAGAAGCTGGGATGCAGTTTGAGGAGGGGCTTGGCCGGCATCTTCCCGAATCGTTGGTGAGTAGGTGTGGAAGGGGAGCGCCCCTCTTTGCGCCTTCCCCGACTGCAGGCCCTGCCCAGCGCCCCCTACCCCGAGCCGGAAGCAGGGGCGGTTGGGGTGGGAGAAGTCGGGGCTCGGAAACCCCGCCCGGGAGCGGAGAGAGTTGGCTAACTCCTTTCGGGGCCTGGGGCACCACGTCCTCCGCGGAGCTACCTGTGAGCCTGCAGCGGGATGCGCGCAACCGGGATACGGGGACAACGACTACTGCGGCCACCAAGCCTGGCGGCTGGCCGGGGCTCGACCGCCCGCACTTACCGGGATCCGCCAGGAGAACGCGCACACGGCGGGGGCCCGAG